>NC_043706.1:30584550-30597804 GCF_006229205.1 Suricata suricatta | reverse complement strand
CTTTGATGCTTTTCTCGACCCCAGCGATTAATCTTATGACCAGCTTTTTAAATTCTTGATCTGATATGTTGTCTAGATCTGCCTTGAGCAGTTCTGTGGCTGTGACTTCCTCCTGGAAGTTTTTCAGGGAAGAGTTTCTTCGCTTTGTCATTTTTGCTAGTTTTCTGTCTCTTGCCACCTTTAGAAAGCTCGTTGGGCTCTGTGCACCTATTAATATTTCTCTGTTAAAAGAGGCTTATTGACTGTCCAGGGCCTGTCTTTTCAGGGAATGTTCTCTTAATGGTGTCTCTCGGTTTCTCTTGTTGTGCCTGTGAGTATTTTATTTCCCTACTCTGCAATATTTGGGACTCACCTTCTTGCACAGTTTGGCTTGTTTCTTGGTGCAGTCCTAAGAAGGATAACAGACAGACACACACAGAGGGAACAGAAGCACACATACACACAGACAAATCAAACAAAGAAACACATTAAAAGGGGGAAAGAAAAGATAGAAAATGGAAAGGAAAGAGACAAAAAGAAGAGAAGAAGAGAAAATAAAAAGAAAAGAGAAAGAAGAAAAGAAAAAAAAGAATAAAAAAATATAAAATGGGGTCGGAGACAACAAAGGACAGTAGACAGTTTAAAAGTGTATGACCAGTTGAGGGGAGAGGTAAGGATGAGATACAGGAGAATATATCTGCATTTCAAGAAGGTGAAAAAGTAAGGGAGAAAGGAGAAAGGAAAATAAGGAGTAAAGATTTAAAAGAGTTAAGTAAAGATAAAGAAAAAAAGGTAATAATAACAAAGAAATAAGTATGAAAAACGTGGGGAAAGAAGAAAAAAAAATAAAAAAATAAAGAAAAGCAGCAGCTCCCCCTGGTGGATAGGCTTGGTTTCATATGGTACGTCTTGGAGGCTGTTCACAGAGGCTCTGTTGTCTTGGTGTCTATGGAGATTAGAATGGTGGCATGCCAAGCTTTGCTGAACTAGGCACTGTAGGCCACTCTAATGAGTCCGATCTCCTTGGGCCACAGTTGAGCCGAGTTGTATTTTCCAGACCCGCCTTGGTTCAAAGTTCCAGTCCATGCACATATGTGCTACCACAGATGAAATGTATTTGTTTTGGTGACTGGCTTCTTAGTGGGAGGAATCAGTTTGTCTTGGCTCAGGCAGGGATTTCAGCTGCCCCTGCCTGAGGCGAAATGAACAGCAGTAGGTGAAGTGTGCACCTTCACAGACCCAACTGCGGAGTCACCACCCCCAGCCAGGATCGCGATTGCAATGGGGGAAGGAAAAAAAAATGAGTCTCTCTTGGCTTCGGATAGCTGTTGCTCAAGGCGCTGTGTGCTGCTGGAAATGAGCTGGGAGCTCCTGCAGCCCAGCACCCGTCCAGGTCTCCACCTGCCGCCGACTCAACTCCCTGTCTGGGGTTGAGTAGGTGTGGCCCCTATTTTTTCCTGTGGGCACCCAGGATTCAGGATTCGCACAGCCAATGCAGGGGGCGAGATGCGCTGTGGAAATGAGGTGCGTGGTCCCATTCCCAAAACCAAGTTCGAAGTGCGCGTGCCCCTGGCGCAGGTGCTTCCTGGGCGCTGCTGCCGCTGCCTCTGAAAGTGCGCGCTCCTGGCACAGCCGGGGCCGCCGCTGCAACTGCTTCTTGCCACGCAGCCGCTGCCACTGCTTCCCCACCGAGATGGCTTAGGGCTGGAAGCTGTTCCTTCCCTTGCGCCACCTGGGTTTCGGATTCTGGCTACCCAGTAGTTATCTATGGAGTGGGTTTCTCTCTGCAAGCGTGGCCAAACGTTCTTTACCTCTTCCCCAGAGACAGTACTATGAGCGTGTTCAGACTCTCTGTCTCTTCCCTTTGTTTCTTGGGCTCTGCGTGCTTGCCCCGCGTTGGGCTGGGGATCCTGCCTCCCCTGCCATTCCGGGCTGACCCGTTTTCAGATCTCCCCCGTTCGCACTCACTCACTCAGGTATCCTTGAGGTTCTATTCTTTCTGGAGTCCGTATTTTCTCCTTCCGCTCTTGCAGATGAGAGTAATATCCTTCTCAGTTCGATAGATGGGGCGGACGGAGTTTACAGAGCTCCCTTCCTCTCCGCCATCTTGCTGTTTTCTCCTCAATATTTCTAATGAACCTGGGTGCAAAAATTCTCAATAAGATACAAGCAAACAGATTTTAATCACACATTAAAGAATTATTCACAATGATCGAGTGGGATTTATTCCCACTTGAAACAGCTGGAGGGCTGTTTCAATATTCACAAATCAATCAATGTCATACACCAATTAATTTTTTAAAAAGGATAAGAATTATATAATCCTGTCAATAGATCCAGAAAAAAACGTTTGACAAAATACAGCATCCATTCTCAATAAAAACCTCAAGAAGGCCGGGATAGAAGGAACATACCATAACATCATAAAAGCCATATATGAAAAGCCTTAGGTAATATCATCCTCAATGGGAAAAAACTGAGAATTTCCCCCCTAAGATCAGAAACATGACAGGAATGTCTCCTTTCACCATTTCTGTTCAACATAGTACTGGAAGTCCTAGCTGCAGCAATCAGAAAACAGAGTCAAATTTTCATGGAAGAAGCCAAACTTTCACTCTTCACAGATGACATGATACTCTATATGGAAATTCCACCAAAAAACTGATAGAGCTAATACATGAAGTCAGTAAAGTCGCAGGATATAAAACCAATGCAGAAATCGTTTGCGTTTTATGCAACAATAATGAGGCAGCAGAAGGAAATATCAAGGAATTAATCCCATTTACCATTGCACCACAACCGTAAAATACCTTGGAATAAACCTGATCAAAGAGGCAAAACCTTTTTATCCTAAAAGTATAAAAGCTTAAGAGGTAGGTTGAAGAAGACACAAAAAATGGAAAAACATTCCATGATCATGAATTGGAGGAACAGATGCTGCTAAAATGTCAATACTACCCAAAAGAAATCTACACATTCAATGTAATCCCTATCAAAATGACAGCAGATTTCTTCCCAGAGCTAGAATAAACAGTCTAACATTTTATGGAACCAGAAAAGAACCTGATTACCAAATATTAATAAAGTAATGTTGAAAGAGAAAATCAAAGCTGGAGGGATCACAATTCCAGATTTTAAACTGTATTACAAAGCATTAATCATCAAGACAATATGATACTGGTGCAAAAAAGACCCATAGATCAATGGAATATATGAATAGAGAACCCAGAAACGGACCCACAAATAAATCGCCACCCAATCTTCAACAAAGCAGGGAAGTGTATTGAATGGAAAAAAAGACAGTCTCCTTAGCAACTGGTGCTGGGAGAACTGCACTGTGACATGAGAAAAGTGAATCTGGACCACTTTCCTACACGATTTACAAAAATAAATTCAAAGTGGATGAAAGAGCAAATATGCGACTGGAAGCAATCAAAATACTAGAGGAGACAACAGGCAGCAACATCTTTGAACTAGGCCACAAAAACTTCTTACTTGACATGGCTCTGGAGGCACGGGTAATAGAAGAAAATTGAACAATTGGGACCTCATCAAGATAAAAAGCTTCTGCACAGTGAAAGAGCCAATCAACAAAACTGAAAAGCAACTGATGAAGTGGGAGAAGATATTTGCAAATGACATATTGGACAAAGGTTTAATATGCAAAATCTATAAAGAACTTACCAAACTCAACACCCAAAAAGCAAATAATCTAGTGACGAAATGGCCAGAAGACATGAATAGACACTTTTCCAAAGAAGATATCCAGATGGCCAACAGACACATGAAAAGATGCTCAACATCCCTCATCATCAGGAAAATACAAATCAAGACCACATTGAGATATTACCTCACACTGTTCACAGTGGCTACAAATAACAGCTCAGGAAACAGCAGCTGTTGGTGAGGATGTGGAGAACTCGGTACCCTCTTGCACTGTTGATTGGAATGCAAACTGGTGAAGCCGCTCTAGAAGACAGCATGGAGTTTCCTTCAAAAATTAAAAATAGAGCTACCCTACAACCCAGCAATAGCGCTACTAGGAGTTTATCCAAAGGATTCAAGAGTGCTGATTTATGGAGACACATATTCCCCAATGTTTAGAACCACGCTTTCAACAATAGCCAAATCATGGAAAGAGCGCAAATGTCCATCAATGAATGGATAAAGAAGATGCGGTTTATACATACAATGGAATACTACTTGGCAATGAGAAAGATTGAAATCCTGCAACAATGTGGGTGGAACTGGAGGGCATTATGCTAAATGAAATAAGTCAGCCCAAGAAAGACAGACAGCATATGTTTTCGGTCTTCCATGGAACCTGAGAAACTTAATAGAAGAGCATGGGGGAAGAGAAAGTGGAAAAGTTGTTTCAGAGATGGAGGCAAACCCATAAGAGACTCTTAAATACAGGGAACTAACTGAGGGTTGATGAGTGGGGTGGGGGAGAGGGGAAAATGGGTGATGGGTTTGAGGAGGGCACTTGTTGGGATGAGCACTGGGTATTGTATGTAAGCAATGAATCATGGGAATTTACCCCCAAAACCAAGTGCACACTATATACTCTGAATGTTAGGGAACTTGACAATAAATTATATTTAAAAAATATGTATAGCTCAAAAAATAAAGAAATAAACATTAAAAAAAAGAACTTACCAAACTTAACACTCAAAACACAAATAATCCAGTGAAGAAATGAGAAGACACCTTACTCCTGGGACAACGGCTAAAATGAACAACCCAGGAAATGACAGATGTTGGCGACCATGCAGAGAAATGGGAGCCCTTTTGACACTGTGGAAATGCAAACTGATGCAGCCACTCTGGAAAATAATATGGTGTGTCCTAAATATATTAAAAATTGAAGTACCTGGTGCACCTGTGTGGCTCAGTCAGTTGAGTGTCTGCCTTCAGCTCAGGTCATGATCTCACAGTTCGTGAACTCAAGGGTTCGAGCTCCATGTCAGGCTCTGTGCTGACAGCTCAGAGCCTGGAACCTCATTCAGATTTTGTGTCTCCATTTTTCTCTACCCCTGCCCTGCTCGTGCTCTCTCTCTCTCTCTCTCTCTCAAAGTATATAACATTACTTTTTTAAAATTTTTTAATATTTTATTTACTTTTAAGAGAGAGAGAGACAGCCTGAGCAAGGGTGGGTCAGAGAGAGAGAGAGAGAGACAGACAGACAGACAGACAGACTCCAAAGACAGGCTCCAGGCTCTGAGCTAGCTGTCAGCACAGAGCTGGATGTGGGGTTGAATCCACGAATCTGACATCATAACTTGAACCAAAGCCAGATGCTCAACTGACTGAGCCACCCAGGAGCCCCTAAAAAAATTTTTTTTAATTGAACTACCCTATGACCTAGCAACTGCACTACATGGAATTTATTCAAAAGATACAAAAATGCTTATTTGAAGGATCACATGCATCCCAAAGTTTATAGCAGTGTTATCAACAATAGTAAAATTATGGAAAGAGTCCAAATGTCCATTGACTTATGAATAAATAAGGAATATGTTCTATATACATATATATGTGTGTATACACACACATATATATATACATATACTCCCTGCTGAGTACTAGCAGGGAGTCTGAGGAAATTGTAGTTGGTATGTGAGGTTTAGAGACCTGAAATCTGAGCACTGACAGTATTAGAACATGGGATAAAATTTCTGTCAATTTGGGGAAACACTTATTGTTTAAAAGCTTGAGGGTCAGGTCTTTTCAGGACACTGCCTCTCAGTGAGAGAGCAAGAGCATGCAAGTAAAAGGGGGGGTGGTGAGAGAAGGAGAGAAAAATCCTTCTCAGGACCTGATCTCAGGAACCAGGAGATCATGACCTGAGCCAAAATCAGGAGTAAGATGCTTAACTACCTGAGCCAACTAGGCACCCTGACCTACTGTTTAGTGACTGCAAGAAATTACTATTCTTATTTTATCGATATATCTATCAATATAGGTAGATGAAAATAAAAACAAGAAAAATGATATACCATGCAAATATTAATCAAAAGAAAGAAAGAACTATGAAATTAGTCAGACATGGAAAGAAAAGTACCAAATGATTTCACCATATGTGGAATTAAGAATCAAAACAAATGAACAAAGAAAAATGAGACAAATAAAAAGAAAGTTTTTTAAATGTTTATTTATTTTTGAGACAGAGAGAGAGAGAGAGAGAGAGAGAGTGTGTGTGCATGAGTGAGGGAGGTGCAGAGAGAGAAGGAGACATAGAATCTGAAGCAGGCTCCAGGCTCTGAGCTTTCAGAACAGTTCTCAGCACGGGGCTTGAACTCATAAACCACAAGATCATGACCTGAGCCAAAGTTGGACACTTCACCGACTGAACCATGCAGGCACCTCAAAAGACGGTTTTTAAATACAGAGGAGAAACCTGTGGTTGCCAGAAGGGACAAGTTGGGGAATTGGTAAATAGATGAAGGGGTTAGGAGCACAGTTATCCTGATGAGCTCTGAGTAACATATAGAATGGCTAAATGATTATATTATACTATGGAAACTAATATAACTCTGTTTGTTAATTATACTTTAATATAAATAGTCCCCCCCACTATCAAACTCATTAAGAACTTCCCCAGTAACAGTGTAAAATCTAATAAGCTTTAACAAAAAAGTTTTAGAAAGGGAAGAGTGCTCTGTAAAAGCACAATAAGGAGAGAACTGGATCCACCTGACTTCAGTTCAAGTGTGTAGGGACCTCTAGCTGAGAAATTGACATTGAGATGTGACTGCTGAGAAGAAGACAGGCATGTGAAGGATCTAAACGACCAGTGTTGTAGGGAGAGAGCAGGATAAAGGCCAAGTGTGGCAAGATGTTTGCTGAGTAAAAGGAACAGAAGGAAGACTGGAGACGCTGGAGTGCAGGGAGCAGAGAGTTCTCAGTCACCACTGCCATGTCTCCATCACTCAGGGAACACCGAACATGGCCCCATCGTCAGAGCGCAGTATTTTGTGGGGGTCAGTGGCCTTTCACTTATTTAGATTTTTATCTGATAAACTTTTACTTATGTTGAAGTTTGATATGAATTCCTTTTCATTAACATGATAGTTTTCAAAATCTTCATCTGCTAGTTCATGCAAACATGAACATAGCCCAGTCTGTGCCAAACATTTGTTAAAGTTGATTAATTCTTAGCTTCATAACAGGCACTATAACTGATTATTTCAGAAAGCAGTAGATTTGTAGGCTTCTCTCTGTTGTAGTAATAAGAATGGAATTTAAAACTTGTTTATACCTGGGGTGCCTGTGTGGCTCAGTTGGTTAAGTGTCTGACTTGATTTCAGTTCAGGTCATGATTTTACAGTTCATGAGTTTGAGCCCCATGTGAGGCTCTGTGCTGATAGTGCAGAGCCTGCCTGAGATGCTCTGTGTCCCTCTCCCTCTGCCCCTCCCTTGCTTGTTCCCTCTCTGTCTCTTAAAAATAAATAAACATTTGAAAACATTTATATCTTCTATGATAAGATAAAAATTCCTTGGTCATAATATTTCAACATGGATATCATCCTGGGGGAAGTTCAAAGCCAAAAAGTTTATGTTTCATAAGACATTCACAGGAGCAATATGTGGAACAATTATCCAGGGACAATAACACTATGACTCTCTCACAGCCCAGCTTGCCTGTCAGGAAGGTGAGTCACTGACACAAAGTGGTGATTGAGCCATTTAGAAAATATATATATCTGGCTACCCATATTTTCTTTTTAGAAAAATAATGTGCAGGTAAAATACAACTTTTAGACATTCTGGATTTTATTTTTTCCAATCACTGCCCACGTAGTGTTGGGTGAGCCTGAAGCATTAGTGTAGCCAAGAACAGTCATCTTTTGGTTCAAATTTATAGTAGCTTTTGAAACTCTCCTATTAGGTAGTATGAATGTATTTTTTTCTAGGAATCTGGTCCTTGTTCTGAGATATTTTCCAGCAAAATAAATTTCCTCAGTATAAAGTTCTTATCAGATATGATATTGGCTAATTTTTCAATATAATATTCAGTTGCTTCATAATCAACAGCACCTTTTCGCCACATATATTTCAGATGGTGTATCAGTGGTTCCTACCCAGGGACAGATTTGCCACACACCGCCCTCACTGGGGGAATTTGGCAACGTCATTTTTTGGTTTTCAGACAAGGGTTTCATCTAATACCTAGTGGTAGAGGCTAGCGATGCTGATAGACACCCTACCCTGTGCAGAACAGCCTTCCTGTCAACAGCCAAAATGTCAACAGCCGTTTATCAGTTATATGGTTTTCTCTTCCATTTGTCATTTTGATTTTGAGTCTTCTCTTTTTCTTTTTCCTTTTTTTTTTTTTTTTTAGTTAATGTGGTTAAAAGTTTTTTTTTTTGTTTTTGTTTCTGTTTTTGAAAAACTGGTCATTGCTTTCATTGCTATCTTATTGTTTATTCTGGTCTCTATTGTAATTTCTTTATTTTTCTTTGTTATTTCCTTCCTCTACTAAAATTCCACAAGTTTCTTCTTTCTCTATTTCCTTGTGTTATAATGCTGTTTATTTGAATATTTCTTTCTTTCTTTCTCTCTTTCTTTTTTCTTTCTTTCTTTCTTTCTTTCCTTCTTTCTTTCTCTTGTTCTCTCATTCTTTCATTCTTTTGTTCATTTGTTCTTTCTTTGACATAGCCTGAAAAAGAACTTTATATGACGTTTAGACTGTGCACAACTGGGGAGCCTGAGTGGCTAGGATGGATGAGTCAGACTTTGGCTCAGGTCATGATCTCATGGTTTGTGGGTTCCAGCCCCATGTTGGGCTCTCTTCTGACAGCCTTTTCAGAGCCTGGAGTCTGATTTGTATTCTGTGTCTCCTCTCTCTGCCCCTCCTCTGCCTCTCTCTGTCTCTCAAAAATGTAAATAAATGTAAAAAAATTTATTTTTAAACCTTGCACACTTAGCCCAGTTTGGTGGTCAGTGTTTTAGCCTTTGCGTTTTCCATCTTGCAATGTGAGCTACTGACTTTGGGACCAGGCTGTTGCCTCCCCAGTGATGGTGGATGTCATCATACCTGTCATTGTAATTGGTCTTGAAGGCTTCTACCAGCTTAACCAGATCTCCTTTGTCTTCCAAGTTAACCTGTGTGAAGGCTATAGAGGTGCAGGTCTTCCTGAGGACCTGATGCCCCAACCTGGCCTTCACCATGAACACGCAGTAGGGAACCCCTGCCTTATGACACAGGGCAGCAGGAAGACAACCAGCTCTATGGGATTCACATCACATGCATTTATTAGCAGCAGAGCCTTCTTGTTTTCCACCAAGTGGTGACAGTAATAAGCCCAGTGTGAAGGATAGACAGCCTCACAGTGGAGACATCCCTTTTGCCAGTAGCTTTCCCCTCAGCCCGTGTCAACAATCTCTGCTTCTTCTCTTGCTTTGTCTCTGGTCTGTATTTGTGGGCCAGCTTCAGCAGTGGAGTGGTTATTTGATGGTCCAGGACCTGAGTGAACTGGTTAATTGTGGGAGGCACTTGTAGGCATTTATGGAGAATAAGCCTTTGCTTCTGCAGCTGGATGTAGAGGGGACATTTGACAATCTGAATGAGATATTTTTGGGCTGCATTTCCTGTCCAAAAACAAAATTCTTGGGCCTTTTCTTGGTCACCTTCTTGGCCTCTGCTTCTTCACGACAGCAGGGACCAGGGCTACATTTTTCCCCTGAGCCTCCTTTCCTATAGCAGCTTTGATGGCTGGAAGAGAGACCTGAACTTTTGTTCTTAATACAAACGTTTATAACATAAATTTCAGTTGTGCTTGGTTGTTTTTGTTTGTTTGTTTTGAGACATATTTTGATCTGCTGTTTGATTTCTTATTTGGCCAGTTGCTTGTACAGTAGTGTGTTGTTTAATATTTACATATAAATACTGAATATTTACATTTTGGATTTTCCAGGTTTGTTTTATTGTTGATCTTTAGTTCTGTACCATTGTGGTTGGAAAATATACTGGGTATGGTATCAAACAAACAAGCAACAAGCAAACCTCCCAAATGTTAAGAGTGCTGGGGTTGAAAACACTGGTTTATACTGGGCTGCTTCTAAAAATTGTAGACTCACTGCATACACACATTCACCTTCCAGTTCAAGCCTTTGTCATTTATTTCAGTTAGTTTAAATACAAAAATAAGAAACTAGAAAGTTGTATAAATTCACCAATTTCTTGTGGAACTTGTTCTTCAATGCAAGCCAAGAACTTAGTTTTTATTTTTTGCTTTATGCAATGTTTTTCAATATTTCATGATTTCTTGATCATCAGCAACATCTCTGTTATTTTCAACAACTTTCCTTTCTTTATAAATCATAAATTATGGCTGCCACAAGTATTTTTCAGTAAAGCATCTCAAACATTTGCAGTAATTCTAAATTCTATTCTATCGGTCATATCAGATGCTCCCTTTTATATGTCTCACTCTTTAAAACAGAGGTATTATTCCCTAGTTTAAAATTTTTCCTGTTAATTTTATTGAAAACATTTTTTTCTTAGTTCAGTTAAACATAAAACAAAAATATCAGGGTGCCTGCATGGCTCAGTCGGTTGGTTAAGCAGTCCTTCTCTTGGTTTCAGCTCAGGTCATGATCTCATGGTTTGTGGGCTCGAACCCTACAACGGGTCCTGCACTGACAGTGCAGAGCCTGCTTGGGATTCTCTTTCTCCCTTTCTCTGCCCCTCACCCTCTTTGGGCTTTCTCTGTCTCTCTCAAAATCAAAAAAGTAATGTAAGAAAATCAAAATATATACATACATGTGTGTATATATGTATATCACATATACATGTATTATGGTGCATATATTACAGATATGTATGCACACACACATACACATATACATGTATTATATATATCTTTATACATATACATACATTTTGAAATTATGGAAACACTTGGTTCTGAGTGCTAAGTTCTAAGAGCTCTGACAGGTTTGACCCATTACTACACCAGATTAGAACTGCCGAATAATTTCCACATCAAAAATTTTAAAAGATTTGGTTTTCTGAGGTTTTTGAATTTGGAAATATGGCAAAGGCCTGAGGAACTGTATTTCAATCATGGTTTTAGTCTCCTGAACAGTCTTCAGTCATATCCCACTGAATTTAATGTAAAAGCCAAATGCTACCACCATCCATAGGCTTTTAATGCCGGTCCAGGTGATATCTCTAGTCTAAACTTCCCTCTCTTTCTCACTGTCTGTGGTTTGGAGAACTGCTCCTTTGGATTCATGAGGAAGCTCACTAATTCCTTCAAACTTTTACACACCTACATTACCTTGACCTGTACTGTGATCCCTCTCCCCCAAACACACACACACACACACACACACACACACACACACACCCTAGTTCAAATCTACCTACTTCTTCATGTTACATCCTAAACATCACCCTTGAGGCCACCTCTCAGGCACCCTAAGGTAATTCAAATCATCCAATTGTCCTCTACTCAAGAACGGCACACTTGTCTTATGACACTTCTCACCCCCATATAAAGTCATGTCTGGTTGAGTTTTGTCCATCATTTTTCCTAAATTTTAAACTCACCAAGTGGAATGGATGCATCTCTTTTCCTTCTCTAGATTATCAGTGGTGACAGGGGTCTGAGCCGGCACAACCCAGACCAAGTTTTGGCTGGGATGCAGGAGGGGGAAGCAGGTGGCCCGTGTTTCAGGCCCTGGTAAAGGGCTATGGGAGGTGAGGAGGGAGGTGGTTGTCTTTCAAGAGGAGGCATCCAGGAGGAGGAGGGCCTCTGAGCTTGGAGCCCAGTGACCATGAGAGGCTCCCAGGAGAGGGGTCACTTCTCCCCACTCCATGCTGGCAAAGGAGAGAAGAGCCATGGGACCCGGGGGCTTGAGGGGGGATGTTCTGGTGGATCTCCTGAAGCATATGGACATCAGTGTCTTCCAGGAGCCCTTGAGGTGACCATATCACCCTGTCCCCACAGCACATTACAAGGAGCAGTTTAAGGCCTAGTATCATTACTTCAGTGGCAGGAGTGGGTGCAGCTCTTGGTCAGATCCATCTCTAACCAGAAAGAGAGAGTGTGCTTTGACAGCGACGTTGGGGAGAACTTGGCAGTCACTGAGCTGGGGAGGCCTGACACTGAGCACTGGAATCAGCAAAAGGGCATCACAGAGCTGTTGCAGTCCAAAGTGGACACATTGTGCAGACAGAGTTAAGGGGTTGTTGAAAGCTTCACTGTGTAGAGCGAGGTGAGGGCGGCAGGGCTTGTGGGGATGGGGGTGTGCATGTGCATGTGTATGTGTGTTTGTGCCCATGTGTGATGGACTGAATGTGAGAGAGAGACAGAGACAGAGAGACAGACATTCTCCAGCACTACAAGGTCTTGATCCAGTACAGGTGAGGAGGATCCTTTTGAGAGCTTGTTTCCAGTAAGAGTGTGGTGTGTCCATGCGTGCCCATGGGGATTGTGTGGTGTCTGTGTGTGACTGTGTGCATGTGGCCACCCTCTGTTCTTACCCTCACCCTTCTTAACTCTGAACCCCTTGAAATAAGTGTGCCTGTGGCTGTGTGTGTATGACCATTTGAGAGAGAAAAAATGTCCCACTAATTTTTGGCAGATTGGGGTGAACCCTGAGGCCCCTCTAATCTTTCTGAGGCTTCTTTTAGCTCTTAATTTGTTCTCAGTGTATGTATTCTTATATTCTTGAAATTATGATAAAGTTTACTCCTAGGTATTTTGTGGTTTTTCGTGCAATTGTGAACGGGATCAGTTTCTTGATTTCTCTTTTTGCTGCTTCATTGCTGTTGTATAGGAATGCAACTGATTTTTGTACATTGATTTTGTACCCTGCAACTTCACTGAATTCATTGATCAGTTCTAGAAGGCTTCTGGTGGAGTCTGCCGGGTTTTCCATGTAGAGTATCATGTCATCTGCAAAAAGTGAAAATTTGACTTCTTCTGTGCCAATTCTGATGCCTTTTATTTCCTTTTGTTGTCTGATTGCTGATGCTAGGACTTCCAGCACTATGTTAAACAACAGTGGTGAGAGTGGGCACCCCTGTCGTGTTCCTGATCTCAGGGGGAAAGCTCTCAGTTTTTCCCCATTGAGGATGATATTAGCTGTGGGCTTTTCATAAATGGCTTTTATAATGTTTAAGTAAGTTCCTTCTATTCCGTCTTTCTCAAGGGTTTTTATTAAGAAAGGGTGCTGTATTTTGTCAAATGCTTTTTCTGCATCTATCGAGGGGTTCATATGGTTTTTATCTTTTCTTTTGTTAACGTGATGGATCACATT
>NC_043706.1:30574583-30584450 GCF_006229205.1 Suricata suricatta | reverse complement strand
AAGGACACAACCACACTGTCCCCACAGTCACGCAGGGACACACCGCACTGTCCCCACCCACAGACACAGCACACTCTCCCTGACGTCGCACTCTCACGGGGACCCTGTGACGGGCACTCGCTCCAGTCCCTGCACGCCCACTGGACCGAGTCTGCGTCACCGTCACACAGGCGCAGCCCCGCCCCGCTCACCTCGCCGCGGCACCAAGAAGTTCTCGGAAACCCCGTAGTTGTGTCGGCACACCGTGTCCACCTCGGCCCGCTTCAGCTCCACGACGTCCTTCTGCCGGTTCCAGGACTCAGCAATGGGCCGCCCCAGCTCCGTCACCGCCAGGAACTCCCCCACGTCGCTGTCGAAGCGCGCGAACTCCTCCCGGTTATAGATGTGTCTGGCCAGGAGCCGCACCCGCTCCGTCCCGTTGAAATAATAACACTCAAACTTAAACTGCTGCATGTAATGTGCTGTGGGGACAGAGCTATATATCACCCGCGGGCTCCTGGAAGACACGGACACCCCCCAGGGGTGGGGGGGTGCTCCACCCGCCCACCGCTCGTCTGTCTTCTCCCTGCGGGGGCAAGGAGAGACGGACGGGGGGGGGGTGTCATAGACCCCTCTCCTGGGAGCCTCTCCAGGTCACTGGATTCTGGGCCCAGAGGTGGACTTCCAGCCTGAGCATTTGTCCCTCACCTCCTCCTCCTGGACCCCTCCTCCTGACAGACGCCTCCTCCTGACGCCCACCCCCCTCCTCGCCTCCCACAGTCCTTTGCTCGGGCCTGAAACGCCGCCCACCTGCTTCCCCCGCCCCGCCCCCACCGGGACCCTTGGTCTGGGCTGAGCTGGCTCAGGTCCCTGCCGCCCCTGCGAATCCAGAGAAGGGAAACAGATGGGTACCCTTCACTCTCAGGGCTTAAAAATGAAAGGAAAGTGATGGACAAACTCCAACCAGCAGGACTTTATTTACATGGAGGTGAGAAATGTTACAGTTCTAGAGCAGAGGATACTTGGATGATGTGAATTTCCTCAAGGTGCTAGAGAGGTGGTCTCAAGGGTGAAGATTAGGTTGTGACAGGAGGGAGTAAGTAGGTGTGAGCGAGAGGGTGTGTGTGTGTGTGTGTGTTTGATAATCAGGTAAAGGTAATATAATGTGCAAAATCTTGAAAGAATTGATGAACTTCCTCAATAAAATAGAAGAAAAGAGTTCACTGAAGTACAGACAATGGGACAAAGGAAGGAAAAAGGTTAGACTGCAGAAATCACATGCAGCTGGCACGTAAAAGACTTAGAGAATGACAGGATTTTGACTTTATACTACATGTAATGGGAAACCACTGAAGCTTTTTAAGGAAATTAAAATCATGACTGCACTACAGTTCCTCAAGTCCTCATCTGGATTTTCCAAAATCCAGAAATCTAGGAAACCAGATCTTCTTACAACTTTTTGATGCCAAACTCATTTGGCAAATCTAACCTGATGAGGAAAAGGGTCAAACATGTCTGAGCTCTTATTGGTCAATCAGTCACATGTGCTTCTGGAGTTTTAGTCTATATAAACATACACACATCATAAGATTTGTACACATATAAATACATATACGCACATATACATACATGTATGTATATATTTTGATGTTTCTGTTTTATGTTTAATTGAACTAAAACATTTTATTCAAGTGTAAATAACATGAAAAATTTTTAAATAGTTTAAAAATACCTGTCTCACTAAAATTAGAAAAATAAAAGGGAGCATCTGACATTATCAATAGGATGGAATATAGAATTACTACACACATTTGATATATTTTACAGAAAAATACTTGTTGCAGTCACAATTGATGACTTATAAAGATAAGCTGTTGAAAGTTAACAGAGATGCTGATGATCCAGAAATCATGAAATACTGAAATACACTGCATGGGACAAAGAATAAATAAGATCTGACCGTGTATTGATTGAATGGACTCAGAGAGAAAGTGTTCAATTTATGAACTCTCAATCTTATTACTTTTCTCATGAAATAAACTAAAATAAGCCACAACGACCTGGATTGGAAGGTGAGTGTGTGTAGAAAGTGTAAGTCTAGAGTGTTTACAAGCAGCACAGTATAAACCAGTGTTTTCAGTATCAGCACCCTTGACATTTCATACGAGGTATTTTTTGTCGAAAGGCTGTTCTGCACATTGTAGGATGTCTACCTATCATTAGCCTCTACCTAGTAGATGTCAGAAAAGAGCACCAGGTGACAACCAAAAATGGCTCCAGACACTGCCAAATGTCTCCTGGAGCAGACAGGGCAAAGCTGTCCCCAGCTGAGGACCACTGTGACACACCCTGAAAAATCTGTGGTGAAAAAGCTAATGTTAATTATAAGACAGCTGAGAATTACATTGAAATTTCTGCCAATATTACATCTGATTAAAAAAAAACCTTGATACTGAACAAATTTATTATGCTAGAAAAAATGGCTCTTCACTGAGACCAGATTCTGGAAAAAAAAAAAAAACAAGCATTCCTAGTCCCTAATAAGAGAGTATCAAAAGCCACCAACCAAATGTTGATTGCTCTTGAGTGTGCCAATGCTTCAGGCTTACCCAAATCAAAGTGGGCAGACACTGGAAAAGCCAAAATCCAGGGTGTCTGAAAGGTATAAATATTTCACTTGTGCATTATTTTTCACAAAGATAATATGGATAACCAGATATATATTTAATTTGATTCAATAACCGTATTGTATCAGTGGCCTACGTTCATGACAGGCAGGCTGGACTGGGAGAAATCTGTAAGTTAATTGTCCCCATATCATTGTTCCACATAATGTACTCCTCAAATTCTTGTAAAAATTAAAGCTTTGGCTTCTAATTCTCACCCACTGCACCACTGAGTATGACATCTTTGTTGAAATCTTGTGAGCAACACAATTTTTATCCCATGAAGATCAAGTATAAAAAATTTTTAAATTCTGTTCTTGATGCAGTTTACAGAGGCCTATGAATCCACAGTGTTCTGGAATAAATTAGTGGCTATTGCTTATGGCATAGCTAATAATAATCAACCTGAAAAACTGCTTAGCAAGACTTTGGGCTACATTCATGTTTGTAAATGAACTAACTACCGGATGAAGATATTGAAAACTATCATGTCATTAATAAGAAAATATTATATCAAACTTCAATATATGTAAAAGATTATCTAAATAAGTCCCAGGATTAAGGAGTGCACGTGTGATGAGCACCAGGTGCATATGGTAGTGTTAATCTCTATACTGTACATCTGAACCTCATATTGCACTGTATGCTACCTGAAATTTAAATGAAAACTTAAAAAGATATTCTCTACCTAAATATATGCTTGTAATCATAAGAAAAAAAAACAAATAAATCAAAGGTGCAGACATCAAAAAATACTGAGCACTGCTGATGGGGCCACGTTGGGCGTTTCCTGAGTGATGGAAACATGATAATGATGACTGAGGGCTCTCTGCTCCCTGCGCTCTAGTGTCTCCAGCCTTCCTTCTGTCCCTTACACTCAGCAACCTTCCTCCCACATGTGGCCTTTATCCTGTTCTCTCTCCCTACAACACTTGTCCCTTACCTCCCTCACCTGGCTGGCTTCTCTCATCAGTCAGGTCTCAACTCAAAGTCACTTTCTCAGGGAGAGCTCTCGACACCCTTGAACTGGAGTCAGGTGAATCCAATTCTCTCTGTCTCAAAACCAGGTGTATTTGTTTTCAGACTGCTTACTGTTGTCAGAAATTTTTTTCAATGTTAAATGTTTATTGGGCTTTCTCCTCTGCTATTACATAAAATCCCTGATGGCAGTAATCTTTAGCCCATTCAAATTTAATTCACTGAGCCCAGAGCAGAGCCTACTACAGAGTAGCTGCTCACAAAAATATGTGATCTAAATGGATAAATGCAGGGCTCTGTGAATCAGTCATTGTGAGGATCCTAGAAAGCAAGATGGGTTTCACACACCAACATTCTTTTATTCTGATGATACATTATGTCCCCTCCACTGCCTGTGAGAAATTCAGACATACTAGCTCCTTCTCCTTCTACTGTTGGAAAAAATATCACAGGTAAGGAAAAAGTGATTTTAAGACAAAAGGAAAATCTCATTTAGTTTCAGATCATCCTGCAGATCTGTGATCGTGCTGAGGTCTGTGCACACACTGGGGATTCTCAGTGACAGTGGTGACATAGCTGGGAAAGAATAGGAAGGAACTGGAAGTGGAGGCAACCAAACATGGCTAATTAAAGAAAACAGAAAACATGAAGAATGAGCCTATATCTTTTGGGGCCAATTTCTCAGGGAGCCAATAAATTCCTTGACTTGCATATTGGCTTTCAGTCCTATGAAATGTAAACAACCTCCACACTCTCTGTACCCTGTTCAGGGTGTATAGTTCGAACCATATGAAATTCCTGATGTTGACTATTGTTGACTTACAAAACCATCATTTCATATAATTTATCCTATACTAGTTGAATCCCTTCATGTGAGCTCAGGCCACAGAATGCTAGGCTCAGGAGAAATGGATTTTATTGAAAGTTTCAACATAGATGAAAAATAATTCGTGAATAATAGATGAATGAATAAGTAACTTGGGTTATGTTCTCAGAAGATATTTTAAGTTATTTAAGACACCAAAGAACATCCATATATCTTTCCCATTACAGTGTCATTTCAGGAACTAAGGGTCTCTGCTGTACCGCCAGGGTGAGAAACAGAGATAAAACTAACCCCAGCTTCTGTCAGAACTTTCAGTACAGGGATAAAGGCCTTGCAGACTTTGAGGTTCAGGAGAAAGTTAAGAAGATAATGGGAGGGACCTTTTGATACAGCCTCACATATTACAGAGAGGCACCAACATAACTGATACTTTAAAGACCTAACACAGGGGCTTCTAGGAGAGGCCATTTTAATTCCTTTTGAGTCTGTCTAATTGTCCAAGAAACTTTCTTCTTTTCTAGCATAATTCAGCATAATAAAGGGAAACACTTGATGGGAATTAATTTGAAATTATTATTTCTAAAGTCTTCTCAAGACCCTGAGGGAATGAGACTCAAACCCAGAGCGCTGTGACTGGGGGAGAGTTGAGAAGAAATGGCCTCTCTATACGGAGGCTCCTTACACAGCTCTTGTAGAGAGGGCAAGCATGCAGGCTCCTTTTCTTTTGGAGAGAATTGGGAACCTATATGATAAAGGTGGGTGATCATTACAGAAAATATCACAATTTTCTAAGGCACATGGCCTGGATATCATGGCAAAACTAATTTATTTCTTCCCCCAACTCCACATTAGCTCACCACCCAAAGAGTGCACTTACCTGGGGTATCCCTTGCCCAAGCCAGGGGAGGGCTCAGCAGCATCAATGTCAACATCAGAGCTGTCATCCAGGAGCCTCCAAGGACACACAGACACAGCATGCTGGAGAACAGACAGGACAGGGGGCAGGGGAACAGACAAGTCTCAGTCAGTGAGAACTAAGACCCTCCTTTAGCCACCTCACAAATAATACCAGCCAAGGAATTTGTTTCTCTGTTCCTGGATTGGGTAATCGAGATATTGAGAACCAATAAGCATCACAGATATACTGCATCATCAGTTGCTGGTCAGAGATTCAGTATTAGGAGCCCCTTCTGAAATTTTGATTTCCTTCATTGGAAGGATTATTTTAATTTAGTACTTGAAAGTTTTGATCTAATTGTTATCGGACCCCTATTGTGAGCCAGCTTTATGCTGGACAGTGATGTGAACAAAAGTTTGAATCTTATAGGAGGATTCATGTCTCTCCCATGAAGACAGAATTGTTGTGACAAATGTTTGTGTAAGTGTTTTAGGAGCTAAGGGAGTGGAGGAAAGATGATTGCTAGTCAAGACACCTTTGAATGGACCTTATCGCACCATCATTTAGTGTAGATTTGGGGAAATTACTTAACCTTAACCTTGAAATGAAGGCACTCAGTCTTTCTGGTACTTTGATACAAGAAAGTGGTGTGAATCTCTGGACATTCAGCAAGAAGCAGCATCCCCTGATAACTGATGATATAACAGAACTACAGCTCTTGATTAGACAGTATTGTCGTATCTCCTTATATGTAGGTAGCTCTGATAAACTAAAAGAAATTGCAATTTAGTCATTACTTAACCTAAGTAAAAATGTTTGTCACGTTTGTCTGCTGATGCTGTCATTGAGTTTGGAGGCACCTCCAGAATATGCATAGACAAAGGGCCTTAGACAACATGACCTATGTCGAACGGAAGGTCTTGAAAGTTCCTTTGTGTAACACTTAAAATAACAAGATGATAAGGCCAACTGTCTAAATCAAAGTATGCAGGAGGTCGATACTTTGATAAAGGACGCAAAGTCATCCTCTAGCATAACAGTTCTGCTTTAGAGTAATTTATGTTTTATGTGAAAAATGTGTTCAAGCCATACTCCTGGATCCCACTCTGACTTCTTCATTATATTGGGGATACGTCACTTTATTCTGTACCTTTTCTTGCTTTAGCCTAAGAAAATATATAAGAAGCTGCTGCTACTCAATACATTATAGAGTATCCATGAAAGAGAAGACAATGGAAACACTATGAATTACATCTTTTGCTGCAACCATATAGTTTTAAACATATATTTCTATTTTTAGAAGATTATTATACAGTATATTGATGTAAATGTAATGTCTCACATTAAAAATGGATTTTAAAAGATAACTATCTAAAGTTCTGAATTAATTCACACTCTACGACAGTCTGATAAGCAGTTCATGTTTATGGAATAGTGACAGAGAACTCACCATATTGCAAGAAATATAACTAATATTTACTGAGCAAATCTTGAACATTTTATTTTGTACCCAGAAATATAAATTTTTTTTAATGTTTTATTTATTTTTGATACAGACACAGACAGAGCATGAGAGGGGGAGGGGCAGAGAGAGAAGGAGACACAGAACCAGAAGCAGGCTCCAGGCTCTGAGCTAGCTGTCAGCACAGAGCCTGATGCGGGGCTTGAACCCATGAACGTGAGATCTGACCTGAGCCGAAGCCGGAGGCTTAACCGACTGAGCCACCCAGCCACCCCTGTACCCAGAAGTATACAAGGGTTTTTTATACAGCATATTTATATTTAATTCTCACATCATCTCAGTGATTTGAGTTTCCTTTACATATCTACAGATGCAGAGAATAAAATGATGGATGGATGTTAAACAACTTTGGCAATGACACTCGGCCAGTAAAGGTACACTCCTGATTGAGCCAAGTTATATGTGAGTCCAATCTCTAGAAGCCCAGATATTACATCACACCACCTCCCATTCAATTTCTGAAGAGAATAGTGTTCATTATGTTAAAACTATTCTTATAACTTTAATTCCTGGTTATGCATAACAATGCAACTAACACCTTTGAAAGAGTGACAGCATTTTTTAGAAAATGATTAGTTACTGTGTAGAAATTCTAGTTCCTCCAAAAGTAGGATGTTCTCTAATCTCCAAGTATTCCTGTTCTTTCCAAATGTTTTCTTGTGGTTGATTTCATATCACATAGCATTGA
Organism: Suricata suricatta; assembly: GCF_006229205.1. Classification (NCBI taxonomy): domain Eukaryota; kingdom Metazoa; phylum Chordata; class Mammalia; order Carnivora; family Herpestidae; genus Suricata; species Suricata suricatta. The sequence continues at coordinate 30,576,893 of NC_043706.1, read as the reverse complement.
GGTCTGAAATTCTGCCTGGTATGATGTTAATCTTTTTGTACTTATTGAGTGCTGATTTGTGACCAATATGTGGTCTATTCTGGAGAATGTTTCAGGCAAACCTGAGAAGAATGTATATTCTGCTGCTTTAGGATAAAATGTTCTGAATTTATCTGTTGTGTCTATCTGGGCCAGTATGTTATTGAAAGCCATTGTTTCATTGATGATTTTATGCTTAGAATTTCTGTCCATTGTGTAAGTGGGATATTTAAGTTCTCTACTATTATGATATTTTTATGAATGACTGGTCCTTTCTAGTGTTTGTTGCTTTTGGTCTTTTTTATTTGTTTTTATTTTTCTCCAAAGAGCCCCTTAAAATTTGTAGCATGGCCGGTTTCATGGTCATGAAGTCCTTTAGCTTTGGTTTGTCTGGGAAACTCTTTATCTCTCCTTCTATTTTGAATAACAGCCTTGTTGGGAAGGAATTTTTGGCTGCATATTTTCCAAAATCAGCACATTGAACATATCCTGTCAGTCCTTTCTGGCTTTCTTAGTCTCTGTGGACAGATCTGCTGTAAACCTGATTGGTCTTCCTTTCTAGATTGAGGATTTTTTGTTTCCCATGCTGCTTTCAAGATTTGCTCCTTGTGTGTACTTTGTGAATTTGACTATGATATGCCATGCTGATGGTTGGCTTTTGTTGAGTTTAATGGAAGTTCTCTGTAATTCTGGGATTGTGATGTCTTTGTACTTCCCCAGGCTAGGAAAGTTTTTAGTTATAATTTGCTCACATAAACCTTCTTCCCCTTTCTCTCTCTCTTCATCTTCTGGGACTCCTATTATTGGAATATTATTCCTCTTTAAAAAGTTACTGAGTTCTCTAAGTCTAATGTTATTATCCTTTGCCTTTGTTCCCCTCTTTTTTTCTGTTTCATTATTTTCCATAATTTTAGCTTTTCTGTCCCTGATTCACTGCTCTACTTCATCCATACCCCAGGTAGAAATGGTTCCACCCTGGGATACAGGAAAAACCGAGGTGATCCTCTGGTTCTGTGAGCAGAGTCCCAACAACAGTATGAGTAATGAAAGAGAGGGAAAGGAGCAAGAAAACTTATTTATTTAAAAAAGTTCTTATATTTGCACTCAGCTGATTAACCTTCTTCTTTGTAGAACAATAATATCTCTTATTGGAATTGCTATCATTTTATTGCTGTCTCCTTATTATTTTTATTTTTTTATTAAAAATTTAAATGATTATTCATTTAATTTGAGACAGAGAGGGAGTACATGAGGGGGAGAGGAGGAGAGAGAGAAAGAGAAAGAATCTCACACAGGCACTGTACTCACACTGTCAGCACAGAGCCCAATGCAGAGCTTGTAGCCACACACTGCGAGGTCTTGACCTGAGCCAAAACAGAGATTCCAACACTCAACCAATTGAGCCACCCAGGTGCCCCATGTGATTGTCTCCCTTTTAAAGCTTACACTGAGTTCAGGGCAGAAGCTGAGACTCATTAATAGGTATCCATATTGCTGGAGAACATCGCTGACGCAACCAGCCTCAATAAATATACCTACTTTTCTTATAAAAGGAGAAATATGGGGAAAACCTTTCTGCAAACCATGAACTGGTAGTGTTGAAATTGATAACAAATCATTGCCAACAATTTGTAGCATATTTCATTAAATAAAAAGTTTTACATTCTTAAAATGATAAGTAATAAACAGAATCATAATATAAAAGACAAAGTAGAGAAAATACCTAGTCAAACATCAGCAAAGCAATAAAAAATCTTATTCATAGAGAATACCTAAGATCACTGAGAAAAGTAGCGAACCCCATAGATAATGGACAGTAGATTATTTTTTGAGCAGCAACAGTTAGTCATGTGAAAAAGTGTTCAAGAAACTTAAGACATGAGAAAAGATGTTCAAGACCCTTAAAAATCAAAAGAATATGAATGAAAAATAAAAAAGATCTAAATTTTAAACTAATATTGAAAAAGTTCTAAAAACAGGAATATGAGGCAAATTGTTACAATTATATAAAGAAATCATATGCAACCCTTTAAATAGTTTTATCATAATGTCTTTTTAATATTAAAAATATTTATTTTTTTAAATAGTTTAGTGTCAAATTGGTTTCCATATAACACCCAGTGTTCTTCCCCACAAGTGCCCTCCTCCATCACCACCACCTCTTTTCCTCCTCCCCCTCCTCCTTCAACCCTCGGTTCATTTTCAGTATTCAATAGTCCTCAGGTTTTGCGTCCCTCTCTCTACCCAACTCTCTTTCCCTCTTCCCCTCCATATGGTCCTCCATTAGGGTTC
>NC_043706.1:30572899-30574483 GCF_006229205.1 Suricata suricatta | reverse complement strand
TTTTCTTTTGTTAACGTGATGGATCACATTGATGGATTTGTGAATATTGAACCAGCCCTGTAACCCAGGAATGAATCCCACTTGATCATGATGGATAGTTGTTTTTTTTTTTTTAACATGCTGTTGAATTCGATTTGCCAGTATCTTGGTGAGTATTTTTGCATCTGTATTCATTAAGGATATTGATCTGTAGTTCTCTTTTTTGGCTGGGTCTCTGTCTGGTTTGGGTATCAAGGGGATGCTGGCTTTGTAGAATGAGTTTGGAAGTTTTCCTTCTATTTCTACTTTTTGGAATAGTTTGAGAAGAATGGGTATGAGCTCTGCTTTAAATGTCTGGTAGAATTCCCCTGGGAATCCACTTGGCCCTGGGCTCTTATTCATTGGGAGATTTTTGATAACAGATTTGATTTCTTCACTGGTTATCAAACTATTAATGCTTTCTAACTCTTCCCGTTTGAATTTTGGTGGTGCATGGGCATTTGGGAATTTGTCCATTTCTACTAGGTTGTCCAGTTTGTTGGCATATACTTTTGCATAGTAATCTCTGATGACTGCTTGCATTTCTAAGGGATTGGTTGTAATAGATCCATTTTCCTTTATGAAAAGGGTGCTCTCTCTTTTCCTTCTAAGGAGCCTGGCTAGAGGTTTATCAAATTTGTTTTTTCGTAAAATACCTAGGAGTAAACCTAACCAAGGATGCAAAAGACCTATATGATGAAAACTATAGAAAACTTACGAAAGAGATTGAAGAAGACACCAAGAGATGGAAAACCATTCCATGCTCATGGAATGGAAGAATAAACATTGTGAAAATGTCATTATTACCCAAAGCAATCTACACATTCAACGCAATCCCCATCAAAATTGCACCAGCATTCTTCTCAAAGCTAGAACAAACTATCCTCAAATTTGTATGGAAAAACAAAAGACCCCGAATAGTCAAAGTAATATTGAAGAAGAAAACCAAAACAGGAGGCATCACAATCCCAGACTTTCGCCTCTACTACAAAGGTGTTATCATCAAGACAGTATGGTACTGGCACAAAAATAGACACATAGACCAATGAAATAGAATAGAGAACCCAGAACTGGGCTTACAAATGTATGGCCAATTAATTTTTGACAAAGCAGAAAAGAGTATGCGATGGAAAAAAGACTGCTTCTTTAGCAGGTGGTGCTGGGAGAAGTGGATAGCAACATGCAGAAGAATGAAACTAGACCACTTTCTTACACCATACACAAAAATAAACTAAAAATGTATGAAGGAGCAGAATGTGAGACAGGAAACCATCAAAACCCTCGAGGAGAAAGTAGGAAACAACCTCCTTGACCTCAACCGCAGCAATTTCCTACTCAACACATCCCCAAAGGCAAGGGAAATGAAAGCAAAACTGAACCCTTGGGACTTCATCAAGATAAAAACTTCTGCAAGGCAAAGGAAACAATCAAGAACACTAATAGGCAACCAACAGAATGGGAAAAGATAGTTGCAAATGACATATCAGATAAAGAGCTAGTATCCAAAATCTACAAAGAACTCACCAAACTCCACACCCAGAAAACAAATAATCCAGTGAAGTAATG
>NC_043706.1:30567552-30572399 GCF_006229205.1 Suricata suricatta | reverse complement strand
CCGATTTCAGTACATTGATATTGTACCCTGCAACTTTGCTGAATTTATGGATCAGTTCTAGTAGGCTTCTGGTGGAGTTGGTCGGGTTTTCCAAGTAGAGTATCATGTCATCTGTGAAAAGTGAAAGTTTGACTTCTTCTTTGGCAATTCTGATGCCTTTTATTTCCTTTTGTTGTCTGATTGCTGATGCTAGGACTTCCAGCACTATGTTAAACAACATTGCTTAGAGTGGACATCCTTGATGTGTTCCTGATCTCAGGGGAAGGCTCTCAGTTTTTCCCCATTGAGGATGATATTATCTGTGGGCTTCTCATAAATGGCTTTTATAATGTTTAAGTAAATTCCTTTAATCCTGACTTTCTCAAGGGTTTTTATTAAGAAAGGATCCTGTATTTTGTCAAATGCTTTTTCTGCCTCTATTAACAGGATCATATGGGTTTTTTTCCTTTTCTTTTGTTAATATGATGTATCACATTGATGGATTTGCAAATATTGAACCAGCCCTGTAACCCAGGAATGAATCCCACTTGATCATGATGGATAATTCTTTATATATGCTGTTGAATTCGATTTGTTAGTATCTTGTTGAGTATTTTTGCATCTATATTCATTAAGAATAGTGGCTTGTAGTTCTCTTTTTTGGGGGGGGTCTCCTTATGGCTGAGGAATCAAAGTGACATGTGCTTCATAGAATGAGTCCAGAAGTCTCCCTTCCATCTCTATTTTTTGAAATAACTTGAGAAGGATCGGTGTTAACTCTGCATTAAATGTCTGGTAGAATTCTTCTGGGAATTTATCCGGCCCTGGGCTTTTATTCGTTGGGAGATTTTTGATAACAGATTCGATTTCTTCGCTGGTTATGGGTCTGTTCAGATTTTCTATCTCTTCCCGTTTGAATTTTGGTAGTGCATGTGTTTAGAAATTTGTCCATTTCTTCTAGATTGTCCAGTTTGTTGGCATATAATTTTCATAGTAATCTCTGATGGTTGCTTGTATTTCTGAGGGATCCATTGTAATAGATCCATTTACCTTCATGATTTTGTCTATTTGATTATTCTCTCTTTTCTTTCAGAGGAGCCTAGCTAGAGGTTTTTTAATTTTGTTTATTTTTCTTCAAAAAACCAACTCTTTGATTCATTGATCCGTTCAATTGTTTTTGTGGATTTTATCTGGTTTAATTCTGCCCTGGTCGTTATTATTTCTCTTCTTTTGCTGGGTTTAGGGTGCTCTTGCTTCTCCCTTTCTAGTTTCCTTAGTTTCTCTGTTAGGTTTTGAGTTTGTGCTTTTTCTAGTTTGTTGAAATAGGCCTGGATTACAATGAACTTTCCTCTTAGGAATGCCTTTACTGCATCCCAGAGGTTTGGATTGTTGCAAAATTATTTTCATTTGTTTCCATATTTTTTTAAAATTTCCTCCCTAATAGCCTGGCTTTCCCATTCTTCAGTAAGGTAATTTTTAACCTCCACATTTTGGAGGTTTTCCAGACTTCTTCCTGTGGTTGATTTCAAGCTTCATAGCATTGTGATATGAAAGTGTGCATGGTATGATCTCAATTCTTTTGTATTTATGGAGGGCTGTTTTATGACCCAGTATGTGATCCGTCTTGGAGTATGTGCCATGTGCCCTAGAGAAGAAAGTGAATTCCCTAGTGTCAGGATGCCGAGTTCTAAATATATCTATTAATTCCATCTCTTCCCATGTGTTGTTCAGCTCCATTGTTTCTTTAGTGATTTTTTGTCTGGTTGACCTATCGATTATTGTAAGTAGGGTATTAAAGTCCCCTGCAATTAGCACATTCTTATCAATAAGATTGCTTCTGTTTGTGATTAGTTGTTTTATGTATTTGGGAGCTCCCGAATTCAGCACATAGATGTTTATAATTGTTAGCTCTTTCTGATGTTGAGACCCTGTAATTATTAAAAAATGTTTTTCTTCATCTTTTGTTACTGCCTTTATTTTAAAGTCCAGTTTGTCTGATACAAGTATGGCTACTCCAGCTTTCTTTTGGCACCCGGTTGCATGGTAGATATTTCTCCATCCCCTTACTTTCAATCTGGAGGTGTCTTCAGGTCTAAGGTGAGTCTCTTGTAGACAGAAAATATATGGATTTTGGTTTTTGATCCATTCTGCTACCCTGTTTCGTTTGACTGGGGCATTCAGTCCATTGACATTCAGTGTTAGTATTGAAAAATGTCGGTTTAGATTCATTGTATTCCCTGTAGAGTGCATGTTTGTAGTGATGTCTCTGGTACATTATATTCCTTGATACATTTCCCTCATAGAGTCCCTTTTGGATTTCTTGTAGGGCTGGTTTGGTGGCAATGAATTCTCTCAACTTTTGTTTATTTGGGAAAACCTTTATCTCTCCTTCTATTTTGAATGATAGGCTGGCTGGATAAAGGATTCTTGGGTGCATGTGTTTTCTGTTGGTCACATTGAAGATTTTCTGCCATTCCTTTCTGGCCTGCCAAGTTTCAGTAGATAGGTCTCTAACCACTCTGATAGGTTTCCCTTTGTATGTTAAAGCCCTGCTTTATATTAAGAGTTGCTTTCAGAAGTCTCTCTTTATCTTTATATCTTGCGAGTTTCACTATGATATGTTGTGCTAAAGGTCGGTTTATGTTATGTCTTAGGGGAGTTTGGTATGTCTCTTGAATTTCGATGTCTTTCTCTTTCCCCATTTGGGGAAATTTTTGTGTATAATTTGGTCCAATACCCCTTGAGGACCTTTTTCTCTTTCTTCGTCTTCAGGAACTCCTATGATACAGATATTGTTCCATTTAATTGTGTCACTCAGGTCTCTGATTCTCCTTTTGTGCTTCTGTATCAATTTCTCTCTCTTCTTCTCAGCTTCTTCCTTTGCTACAACTGTATTTTCTAATTCACTTATTCTCTCTGCTTCTTCAATCCGTGCATTGGCATCCTCCATCTTATTATTCACCTCATTCATAGCCTTTTCTAACTCGTCACAGCTATTTTGAAGGTTCCTAGTCTTTGTATCAATATCTTCTCTGACAGCTTCTATGCTTTTCTCAAGCCCAGGGATTAATTTTATGATAATTGTTCTAAATTCTTGTTCAGTTATGTTGCTGGTTTCTGTTTTGAGCAGTTCTGTCACTGTGATTTCTTCCTGGAATTTCTTTAGATGAGAGTTCTTTTTTTCATCATTTTGTCTAGCTTTCTGTGTCTTAACGGTTTTAAAAGCTCATTCTGCACTGTGCACCTGTTAGTATGGCTCTATTAAAGGAGGCTCTTTGACTGTCCAGGGCCTGTCATTTCAGGAGATGTTCTTTTAATGGTGTCTCTCAGTTTCCCTTGTTGTGCTTGTAATTAATGTATTTCCTTACTCATAGATATTTGAGACTTGCTACTATGTGTGCTTAGGCCTGTTTTTTGAGGTAGCCCTGAGAAGGAAAACAGACAAACACACAGAAAACACAAGCACGCAAATGCACTGACAGATCCGGTAAACAAGCAAACCAAATGGGAAAGGAAAAAATGGGAGCAGGAAATAAAAGAAAGTAGAAAGAAAGAAGAAAACAAAAACCGGGGGCACAGAGACAGCCAGAGATAAAGGACAGTCTAAGAGCCTAAAACTTGTGGAGGATAAAGAATGAGATAAGCGAAAAATAAGGGTTGATCTACTCACAGCAGTGTTAAATGTTGGTCTTTCCCAGACTCCAGGAGGAATAGAAAGAGAAGGATGAAATAGGGAAATAGAAAAAAGAAAACAAAGGAAAAAATTATGGAAGCTTAAAAATTAAGAATAATTAGGATAGAAAAAATTGAAAGGAAAAAAGAAAAAAATTTTTAAATAGCACTAAAAGAAGAATCCAGCTCTCCAGCGCAGATGGGCATGGTTCGATGTAAGTATGAGGGGTCTCAGGGCCTGGTATTTGTTGGATCAGTCAGGTCTGGGCTCTGTTGAAGTAGTCATGTGACAGTGTTAGCATACTTCTAAGTTTATGAGACACATCTACTCCTGGGGCATGTGCCACATAAAGCTGCTTAGCCTTGAGGATTGTTCTCTCAGAGGATAGTAACCGGCTTTCTATGGAGACTCTTCCTTTAGTCAGGAGGGAATTTAGGGGCTAGGTTTTCAGAACTGACCGTGTCCAGACAGTAGTGCGCTCATTACTGCCACCGTTTCTCTGGGCATGTGCAACCTTCTGTAGGAACGTGGGCCCCCAGAGTGTGAGCTTTGCTCCTGTCCGCAGACTGTGGGAATGTGGGGATAGAAGTCCTTCTGGCACTCTCTTCTAAAGGGGTAAGTAAGGGTGAGAAACTAAAACGTGAAGAGATTTAATTTAATGTATTTGGTCAGCAGTCGTAGTCAAGGAGCTGGGTTCGAAACATGCAACACACTCACTGAGAATTTAAGAAGACAGGAAGTATGAAGATGAAAAGTTAAGAAACGTGAAAAATGAATCACTGGGCCCACTGACTAGATTAGGATAAGGTGCTGGAAAGTGATTTTAAAAATTTACTTAGTTAAGGTCTCAATCTGAATATCGTAAATGAATGAAGGAAATTCTTACACAAAAATAGAACTTTTGTGGAGGAAGTGGGTCTTGTTTGCACTGAGTATGGCATGGCTCCAGCACGGAGTGTGAGGGGACAGGCTGGTGAACGCAAGAGGACAGGGGAGAAATGAGTGGATAAATAGTGTCTCAAGAACAGGACATTTCAACCCTCCGATGGAATAATACATGAGGAGTGGTCAGTGCTATAAACTGTTTTAGAAAAACCAGGAGTGAAGATGTAGAGTAACTTCACATATTTTAGAGTTCTGAGGTCAATTTTAAACCTTGAAACTTTTAAGGTAGAAAGAAAAAAGTGAAATAGAC
>NC_043706.1:30559840-30567452 GCF_006229205.1 Suricata suricatta | reverse complement strand
GTCTATTTCACTTTTTTCTTTCTACCTTAAAAGTTTCAAGGTTTAAAATTGACCTCAGAACTCTAAAATATGTGAAGTTACTCTACATCTTCACTCCTGGTTTTTCTAAAACAGTTTATAGCACTGACCACTCCTTATGTATTATTCCATCGGAGGGTTGAAATGTCCTGTTCTTGAGACACTATTTATCCACTCATTTCTCCCCTGTCCTCTTGCGTTCACCAGCCTGTCCCCTCACACTCCGTGCTGGAGCCATGCCATACTCAGTGCAAACAAGACCCACTTCCTCCACAAAAGTTCTATTTTTGTGTAAGAATTTCCTTCATTCATTTACGATATTCAGATTGCGACCTTAACTAAGTACATTTTTAAAATCACTTTCTAGCACCTTATCCTAATCTAGTCAGTGGGCCCAGTGATTCATTCTTCACATTTCTTAACTTTTCATCTTCATACTTCCTGTCTTCTTAAATTCTCAGTGAGTGTGTTGCATGTTTCGAACCCAGCTCCTTGACTACGACTGCTGACCAAATACATTAAATTAAATCTCTTCATGTTTTAGTTTCTCACCCTTACTTACCCCTTTAGAAGAGAGTGTCAGAAGGGCTTCTATCCCCACATTCCCACAGTCTGCGGACAGGAGCAAAGCTCACACTCTGGGGGCCCACGTTCCTACAGAAGCTTGCACACGCCCAGGGAAACGGTGGCAGTAATGAGCGCACTACTGTCTGGACATGGTCAGTTCTGAAAACCCAGCCCCTAAATTCCCTCCTGACTAAAGGAAGAGTCTCCATAGAAAGCCAGTTACTATCCTCTGAGAGAACAATCCTCAAGGCTAAGCAGCTTTATGTGGCACATGCCCCAGGAGTAGATGTGTCTCATAAAGTTAGAAGTACGCTAACACTGTCACGTGACTACTTCAACAGCGCCCAGACCTGACTGATCCAACAAATACCAATTTTACCCTTGGAACAAAGTAGGAGACTTACAAGAGATTGACATAAACTCAACCAGTAACAGACAGACACTCATATAATACTTACTCTAGGAATAGTCATGTTATAAGTCTCTTGTTCTCTATTACTCTGGGGGAAAAAATGGGCTAAGAAACAGCTAACATTGCTAGTTCTATGTTTATTTCCTTTATTGTATTAAAATAACGGGATATATGAGTAATAACAGACAATGGCTGTGCTTTATGCATCTTTGCATAAATGTATGTATATGTAATGTCTATTTTCTTTTCTCAATTTCACCCAAAGGGACTTAAATACAGATATGTTTATAAACTTATGAAACTATTCCTTATCTGTTTTGCAGAATTTTAAAGTGAGGAAAACATGTTTCTATTATTCTCTTTCCACTGGCCAAATGGTGGTCAGAGAGTAGAGAGAGCATATTCATAATACCTTTGGATAGATCTGTGCTTAATTATGAACTCTAGCCTCTACCCCCAAAGCAGTGGGAAAGGGAGTAACTCACTTGCCTAGAGTGTAGTAAATTATTTTCTGGGAGGCCCAAGAGTTTGCTTTACCTGCCCTGAAGCGGAGTGCCTGAGGACAATGGAATTGGTTCCCGACGGCACCCAGGACACAGAGGGCAGGACAGATGGGTCTGATGGTGGCAGAAGCTCTGCACTCCCAGAGTTGTAGGCGCAAGTATCTGTTGGGGTCTCTTACACACCAGACATAGGCCAGGAGGGAATTTGAATGAACTGCAAAACCTCACCAACAAAAAATCTTTGCCTTGAACATCATCCAGTCCCAGAGAACACAAACATTTTATTCTCACTAAGACATTTCCTGCCTTTTCCTCTTCCTCCCTTTTTCTGAATGCGCCCCGACTAGAATGTAAGGAGAACTCAACTCACTTCCTCCTGCAAAAATTTTCAGTAAGGGGCTAGAGAAGGATTTATCTTAAATCGAATGGGAAAATTGGTTATTACATTGTTCCAGACAATCTAATTGCTGAAGTCAGATATGTTTGTGCAAATTACAGGAAATTGTAGAATGCTCTATTTATTAAAATTTAGCAAATAAATCCTATGGTATGTTATAATTCCTATATAATATCAGGAGAATAACTTCTCTAAGGAGAGAATGTATGTGTTTGTATTGTGTGTGTGAGCAAGCGCACGTGCACGCATGGGGCATTTATCTGTATGTTATTATTTACAAAGACAGACAAGTATAATTTCACAACCTGAGGGCCTATAAAAAACTAAGACTTTTAGAGATGGCGGAGAAGCAGGGAAAACTGATATCTCTGTAGGCCTGCAAACATCAAACTGAGAGAATTTAAAAGGCACAACTTTCTAATCTCCAGGAGCAGTGGTGTGCACATGGACCCCTTATTGATATCAGCCCCACGGATGACTGTGAGTGAGACGGGGACCAGAGACTGAGGGAGGGGGCGCCAGCTCCAGGCAGAGCTGGAAAGAGAGCGCCCAGAGACTTAGCCCCAGGCCACAGAGAGCGCAGGTCAAAGGCTGCACAGCACCGAGCAGGGCTGCGAACACGCAGGATGGCTGTGCAGGCTGGCACAGAATTTTGAGAGTTGCCCGCAAGCCGGCCATGCTGCACGGGAGAGGCAGCGCAAGACGCTGGGTGAGAATCAGCTCCCAGGGTGGTACCAGCCGAGGGGAAAAGAAGACTGAAGTGAGACCTTAGCCCGTGGTGTGGCGGAGAGACAAAATCTCCATTCGCAGCTGCTGGGTGCAGGGAGAGAAATCCGACCCCCTCAGCAGCCTCGTGAGTGATCCGGGGGGCCTGGCTGCCCGCAGACTTCGGTGGAGCCAGGGAAGGGCTGGTTCTCCAATCCCCCTGCGCAGCCCGGACCAGAAAGCCACCTGGCTGCCAGAGGTTACTTTGGCGGTGACTGAAATATTAAAGGGATTTGAAGGCCTAGTGTATCTTAGAAAACTGAAACAATTTGATACCCCCCCTCACGCCCCGGGGCATGGGGAGGTTGGACTCAAGAGAGTGGCTGGCAACACAGGGTCTGAGAGGGACTTGAGGCACCGCCATTCTTCTCCCTGCATCCACTAAGGTGGGGCCTCAGAGACCAGGCCCTGAGACCTGACATACTTACATCGAACCACGCCCATCTGCGCTGGAGAGCTGGATTCTTCTTTTAGTGCTATTTAAAAAATTTTTTTCTTTTTTCCTTTCAATTTTTTCTATCCTAATTATTCTTAATTTTTAAGCTTCCATAATTTTTTCCTTTGTTTTCTTTTTTCTATTTCCCTATTTCATCCTTCTCTCCCTATTCCCCCTGGAGTCTGGGAAAGACCAACATTTAACACTGCTGTGATTAGATCAACCCTTACCATCCAGATATTTTTCGCTTATCTCATTCTTTATCCTCCACAAGTTTTAGGCTCTCAGACTGTCCTTTATCTCTGGCTGTCTCTGTGCCCCCGGTTTTTTTTTTCTTCTTTCTTTCTACTTTCTTTTATTTCCTGCTCCCATTTTTTCCTTTCCCATTTGGTTTGCTTGTTTACCGGATCTGTCAGTGCATTTGCGTGCTTGTGTTTTCTGTGTGTTTGTCTGTTTTCCTTCTCAGGGCTACCTCAAAAAACAGGTCTAAGCACACATAGTAGCAAGTCTCAAATATCTCTGAGTAAGGAAATACATTAATTACAAGCACAACAAGGGAAACTGAGAGACACCATTAAAAGAACATCTCCTGAAACGACAGGCCCTGGACAGTCAAAAAGCCTCCTTTAATAGAGCCATACTAACAGGTGCACAGTGCAGAATGAGCTTTTAAAACCGTTAAGACACAGAAAGCTAGCCAAAATGATGAAACGAAGGAACTCTCATCTAAAGAAATTCCAGGAAGAAATCACAGCGACAGAACTGCTCAAAACAGAAACCAGCAACATAACTGAACAAGAATTTAGAACGATTGTCATAAAATTAATCCCTGGGCTTGAGAAAAGCATAGAAGCTGTCAGAGAAGATATTGATACAAAGACTAGGAGCCTTCAAAATAGCTGTGACAAGTTAGAAAAGGCTATGAATGGGGTGAATAATAAGATGGAGGCTGCCACTGCACGGATTGAAGAAGCAGAGAGGAGAATAAGTGAATTAGAAAATACAGTTATAGCAAAGGAAGAAGCTGAGAAGTAGAGAGAGAAATTGATACAGAAGCACAAAAGGAGAATCAGAGACCTGAGTGACACAATCAAATGGAACAATATCTGTATCATAGGAGTTCCTGAAGACGAAGAAAGAGAAAAAGGTCCTCAAGGGGTATTGGACCAAATTATACACGAAAATTTCCCCAAATGGGGAAAGAGAAAGACATCGAAATTCAAGAGACATACCAAACTCCCCTAAGACGTAACATAAACCGACCTTTTGCACAACATATCATAGTGAAACTGGCAAGATATAAAGATAAAGAGAGACTTCTGAAAGCAACTCTTAACATAAAGCAGGGCTTTAACATACAAAGGGAAACCTATCAGAGTGGTTAGAGACCTATCTACTGAAACTTGGCAGGCCAGAAAGGAATGGCAGGAAATCTTCAATGTGACCAACAGAAAACACATGCACCCAAGAATCCTTTATCCAGCGAGCCTATCATTCAAAATAGAAGGAGAGATAAAGGTTTTCCCAAATAAACAAAAGTTGAGAGAATTCATTGCCACCAAACCAGCCCTACAAGAAATCCAAAAGGGACTCTATGAGGGAAATGTATCAAGGAATATAAGGTACAAGAGATATCACTACAAACATGCACTCTACAGGGAACACAATGAATCTAAACCGACATTTTTCAATAATAACACTGAATGTCAATGGACTGAAGCCCCAGTCAAACGAAACAGGGTAGCAGAATGGATCAAAAACCAAAATCCATCTATTTGCTGTCTACAAGAGACTCACCTTAGACCTGAAGACACCTCCAGATTGAAAGTAAGGGGATGGAGAAATATCTACCATGCAACCAGACGCCAAAAGAAAGCTGGAGTAGCCATACTTGTATCGGACAAACTGGACTTTAAAATAAAGGCAGTAACAAAAGATGAAGAAAAATATTTTTTAATAATTACAGGGTCTCAACATCAGAAAGAGCTAACAATTATAAACATCTATGTGCTGAATTCGGGAGCTCCCAAATACATAAAACAACTAATCACAAACAGAAGCAATCTTATTGATAAGAATGTGCTAATTGCAGGGGACTTTAATACCCTACTTACAATAATCAATAGGTCAACCAGACAAAAAATCACTAAAGAAACAATGGAGCTGAACAACACATGGGAAGAGGTGGAATTAATAGATATATTTAGAACTCGGCATCCTGACACTAGGGAATTCACTTTCTTCTCGAGGGCACATGGCACATACTCCAAGACTGATCACATACTGGGTCATAAAACAGCCCTCCATAAATACAAAAGAATTGAGATCATACCATGCACACTTTCATATCACAATGCTATGAAGCTTGAAATCAACCACAGGAAGAAGTCTGGAAAACCTCCAAAAATGTGGAGGTTAAAAACTACCTTACTGAAGAATGGGCAAGCCAGGCTATTAGGGAGGAAATTTTTAAAAAATATGGAAACAAATGAAAATAATTTTGCAACAATCCAAACCTCTGGGATGCAGCAAAGGCATTCCTAAGAGGAAAGTTCATTGTAATCCAGGCCTATTTCAACAAACTAGAAAAAGCACAAACTCAAAACCTAACAGAGAAACTAAGGAAACTAGAAAGGGAGAAGCAAGAGCACCCCAAACCCAGCAAAAGAAGAGAAATAATAAAGACCAGGGCAGAATTAAACCAGATAAAATCCACAAAAACAATTGAACAGATCAATGAATCGAAGAGTTGGTTTTTTGAAAAAAAATAAACAAAATTAAAACACCTCTAGCTAGGCTCCTCTGAAAGAAAAGAGAGAATACTCAAATAGACAAAATCATGAAGGTAAATGGATCTATTACAATGGATCCCTCAGAAATACAAGCAATCATCAGAGATTACTATGAAAATTATATGCCAACAAACTGGACAATCTAGAAGAACTGGACAAATTTCTAAACACATATGCACTACCAAAATTCAAACGGGAAGAGATAGAAAATCTGAACAGACCCATAACCAGCGAAGAAATCGAATCTGTTATCAAAAATCTCCCAACGAATAAAAGCCCAGGGCCGGATAAATTCCCAGAAGAATTCTACCAGACATTTAAAGCAGAGTTAACACCGATCCTTCTCAAGTTATTTCAAAAAATAGAGATGGAAGGGAGACTTCTGGACTCATTCTATGAAGCACATGTCACTTTGATTCCTTAGCCATAAGGAGACCCCCCAAAAAAGAGAACTACAAGCCACTATTCTTAATGAATATAGATGCAAAAATACTCAACAAGATACTAACAAATCGAATTCAACAGCATATATAAAGAATTATCCATCATGATCAAGTGGGATTCATTTCTGGGTTACAGGGCTGGTTCAATATTTGCAAATCCATCAATGTGATACATCACATTAACAAAAGAAAAGGAAAAAAAAACCATATGATCCTGTTAATAGATGCAGAAAAAGCATTTGACAAAATACAGGATCCTTTCTTAATAAAAACCCTTGAGAAAGTCAGGATTAAAGGAATTTACTTAAACATTATAAAAGCCATTTATGAGAAGCCCACAGATAATATCATCCTCAATGGGGAAAAACTGAGAGCCTTCCCCCTGAGATCAGGAAAACATCAAGGATGTCCACTCTAAGCAATGTTGTTTAACATAGTGCTGGAAGTCCTAGCATCAGCAATCAGACAACAAAAGGAAATAAAAGGCATCAGAATTGCCAAAGAAGAAGTCAAACTTTCACTTTTCACAGATGACATGATACTCTACTTGGAAAACCCGACCAACTCCACCAGAAGCCTACTAGAACTGATCCATAAATTCAGCAAAGTCGCAGGGTACAATATCAATGTACTGAAATCGGTTGCATTTTTATACATCAATAATGAAATAACAGAAAGAGAAATCACAAAGAAATGGAAAAAACATTCCATGCTCATGGATTGGAAGAATAAACATTGCTAAAATATCATTATTACTCAAAGCAATCTACACATTCAATGCAATCCCCATCAAAGTTGCACCAGCGTTCTTCTCAAAGCTAGAACAAACTATCTTAAAATTCATATGGAACCACAAAAGACCCCGAATAGCCAAAGTAATATTGAAGGAGAAAACCAAAACAGGAGGCATCACGATCCCAGATTTTAGCCTCTATGACAAAGCTGTCATCATCAAGACAGTATGGTATTGGTACAAAAACAGACACATGGACCAATGGAATAGAATAGAGAGTCCAGAAATGGACCCACAAATGTATGGCCAATTAATCTTCAACAAAACAGGAAAGAGTATCCAATGGAAAAAAGACAGCCTCTTCAACAGATGGTGTTGGGAGAGCTGGACAGCAACATGTAGAAGAATGAAACTAGATCACTTTCTTACACCATTCACAAAAATAAATTCAAAATGGATAAAGGATCGGAATGTGAGACAGGAAACCATCAAACCCTAGAGGAGAAAGCAGGAAGCAGCCTCCTTGACCTCAATAGCAGCAATTTC
>NC_043706.1:30555926-30559740 GCF_006229205.1 Suricata suricatta | reverse complement strand
AATTCAAAATGGATAAAGGATCGGAATGTGAGACAGGAAACCATCAAACCCTAGAGGAGAAAGCAGGAAGCAGCCTCCTTGACCTCAATAGCAGCAATTTCCTCCTGACACATCCCCAAAGGCAAGGGAATCAAGAACAAAGATGAGCTATTGGGACCTCATCAAGATAAAAAGCTTCTGCACTGCAAAGGAACAAAACAAAACAAAACAAAACAAAACAAAAAACTAATAGGCAACTGACAGAATGGGAAAAGATAGTGGCAAATGGCATATCAGATAAAGGGCTAGTATCCAAAATATACAAGGAACTCACTAAACTCCATACCCAAAAAACGGATAATCCAGTGAAGAAATGGGCTGAAGATCTGAACATACACTTCTCCAAAGAGGACATCCCTATGGCCTACAGGCCCATGAAATGATGCTCAGTGTCACTCATCATCAGGGAAATATAAATCAAAACCACACTGAGATACCACCTCACACGGGTCAGAGTCGCTAAAATGAACAAATCAAGGGACTATAGATGCTGGCGAGGATGTGGAGAAACGGGCACCCTCTTACACTGTTGGTGGGAATGTAAACTGGTACAGCCTCTCCGGAAAACAGTGTGGAAGTTTCTCAAAAAACTATCAGTAGAACTCCCTTATGACCCAGCAATAGCACTGCCAGGGATTTACCCAAAGGATACAGAAATTCGGATACATAGGAGGACATGTACCCCAATGTTCATAGCGGCACTTTCTACAATAGCCAAATCATGGAAAGAGCCTAAATGTCCATCACCTGATCAATGGAACAAGAAGATGTGGTATATATTCACAATGGAGTACTACATGGCAATGAGAAAGAATGAAACATGGCCATTTGTAGCAAAGTGGATGGACCTCAAGGGTGTCATGCTGAGTAAAATAAGTCAGGCGGAGGACAGATACCATATGTTTGCACTCATAGGTCTAACAAGAGAAACCTAACAGAGGACCATAGGGAGGGGAAGGGGGAAAGAGCTGGGGAGAGAGAGGGACACAAAAAAATGAGATACTATTGAATAATGAAAATGAACTGAGGGCTGAAGGGGGAGGGGGAGGAGGGAAGAAGGAGGTGATGGTCATGGACTGGGGGCACTTGTGGAGAGAAGCACTGGGTGTTATATGGAAACCAATATGATAATAAACTATTATTTAAAAAAAACAAATAAATCTGCACTAAAAATTAAGAAAAAAACTCAGACTTTTAAAAGAAGAGGTTTCAGGTACTGGTGAAGAGAAAACAAATCGACTCACATTCTATCATTCTCCCAAGTTAGAAATGAGCCTAAACACCATGGTCCCCTTTATTTACACAGAGCCGGTTAGGAAGTCCCATTACCTCACTGCTGTAGAACTTTTGTTGATATCAACAGCTGGCATTCTTCACAGTGATAGAAATTTATTTCAGCAACACTAGGTTCTGCCTCCTCTCAAGATGGGAAGGAGAAATGAAACAGAACTAGTAAAGCGTTTTACATGTAGATGTGGGAAGGACGTGTCTGGATCAATATCCCAAATCCCGACTCCTGCCCCCCCACCCCAGCTGCTCTGATAGGAAGTTGCTAGCGCTAAGAGAAAAAGGCAGGGGAGGGAAGCAAAATGAAGGGCCTGGAGGTTCTCAGAACACAAACCACACACATGTGAAGTGATGAGGTCCCTCCCAGACATGACCTGGGCCCATGTGAAAGCTATCATTTCCAAGCTTTCACATAATACCCCAATTAATATTCTTTCTAGTTCTAGGTTTCATACTGTAGGGGAAGCCTGAGTGAACCATGGTGGAGGTAAACAGATGACACGATATAGATATGTCAAGACATAAATATATTTTCACTTAGTAATCTAAAAATATCTATTAGTTTCTATGTCTTGTCTCTGTCACAGGGAATAGAAGGAAGGGTAGTGTATTTTCCCAGGCTCTCTTGCCTTTGGATCTGGATGTGGTTCACATGCTGAAGTGAAAATGAGTAGTATGTGATTTGGGAGGTGGTAGGAGGCTGAAGCATTGTTATGAAGTGGACACAGGGTTTCACACACAGGAGTCTTGGCAACAGCCTGGTATTCCCAGAAATTTCTTCCCTTGGGGCTCTAGAGAAGCTGTGATGTCTGGCTTCCCAGTTTCCTAACCTCCTGGATTTAGGAGTTTGCACTGACCTTTGTCCCTCCAGGCTTCCTAACACTTTAAAGGTATAATAGAGAAGAATAGTAACAAACAATTTTGTTGAGAGTGTCTACAGGAACTTCTATTTAAGGACAGACTCTGACTAGCTCCTTACCATTTGACATCACCAAGTGTCACCTCACTCAGGTGTCCTCAGAAATCCCCTCAGACATAGGAGTCTAGAATATAGGAAGAGAACAGGGGACCATGAGTTATGTCCAGATAAGAACTTCTCTCCTTTCACAGGGAAAGGGAAATGAAAGTATGTTTTAAAGTTTCCCAAATATAGTAATTTCCTGAGAAGAACCAATCAGTGTTTTAGAACTATGTCATATCATAAGTTGCTGATCAACATCTTGGGCTGAAGGTGCTATAACAACATACAAAATGTTTTTCTATAAAATGCCTGTTTACCATCTATTTATGAGCATCTTAAGAACAACTTAGTATGCCAGCCAGCAAAGGGCAGACATAGAAACATCAGAATTGCTTTTTCCTCTGAAAGAGGAGATGACAGCCTTAACCATAGGACCAGACTCTCAGCAGAGACTGATACTGTAGAACTCTCATCTGGACCATTCTTTTGTCTCCAGGAAGTGCGTTCCTTAACAATTTTAGGGCAAAAGTGTGCTGTGGGTCTGTCCCAAGTGATACAAAAATCAGTGTCAGAGGATGTTTAAAACCCTTGGATGTGATTAGATAATCAGATAATCAGTAATGTGTATGGTTTTCTCCCTCATGATTTGTGAGGGCACTGTGGGGCAATATAAGGCATCAGGCAACGGTGTGGAAAATCCACCTTGAGCATATGTATCATGATTAAAAAAGTGAACTCATCATCTGAGGGCTGCCTCACTGCCATGCCTCTCTTCATTGGTTTTATTCAGACCCCAGCCCTTTCTATGTGTGGTTTAATTTTCCTTATTATGGCCCTGTGTGTTCAGAAACATGAGGGCCAGAGTGTCTGAACTTTCAGGTTCCTCAAGGGTGAAAATCAAAATCAATTCTTAGGAACAGAATTTCAATTTGTCATGAGGACAGTATTCATGATGTTATGACATGAGGAAGGTTATGGTAAAACTTTCCTGTAGTTTATTATCTCTACTGCTGACAGTCAGATAGGTTCTGCCCAATTTGCTTTACCCTATTCATCAACCTGAGTCTTCAAATGAGGTATGTTGAGTCCAATCTCTAGTCATATTTAAAATGGTAGGGTTTATAGTCCAAGGTTTTAGGTAATCACTACCCATGACATCCTCTACCATCCAAATATAGGTAGGGAAGTGTTGAAACTAAGTTTCACTTCTAATGATCCCTAAGCATGGTAGAGTGCCAGGGATTCTCAACTCTTGGACTGATTTGTTCATCTGAGAAACTAGGTCATGGAGGAAAATACTAAAACAATAAGAAGCTTCTTAATTGAAGCTCTGTCACACACTACTGCCAAAATCAGGCATTCACCATGGCATTCCAACTTACCATCTCTTAAGATGATTTTATAGCCCTTAAATAGGGTCCCCAGCTGTCACAGCACAGAGGAATGGTCTACCCTTAGCTCTCACTTTGATGGGTTTCCATTGATTCTCCTCTCACTATTAAGCTTTATGTGCATCTCTTTCTAGCA
>NC_043706.1:30554361-30555826 GCF_006229205.1 Suricata suricatta | reverse complement strand
CATGATTTATAATCCTAATCTGTTGCTGAATGCTATTTGCTAACATTTTATTAATGACTGTTATATTCATAGGGATATTGATCTATAATTTTCTATTTTGTACTGCCTTTCTCTGGTTTGGGCATCAGCATAATGCTGACCTCATAAAATTAGTTTGGAAGTGTTTTCAATCATTCTATTTTCTTGAGAAATGGTGTAAAAATTGCTGTTGATTCTTTAAGACTTGTCGAATTTTCAAATAAAACCATCTGAGTTTGGAGAATTTTTTTCTTGAGTTTATATAGGAAGAATCCAACATCTTTAATAGTTTTAGGTGTGATCAAATGATTTCTTTTGGCTTTGGAGAACTTTGATACTTTATGCTTAGTGAGAAATTGGCCCATTTCATATAAGTTGTCAAGCTGTTTGTAGTGTTACTGTATTATTGTTTTGGTGTCTGTAGGGTTTGCAGTGTAACCTCCTATTTTATTCCTGATAGTGGTAAAGTTTATTTTCCTTATCAGTCCTACTAAAGGTTTACAATTTTTATAGATCTTTTCAAAGAACTAGCTCTTAATTGATTTTTTTCTGTTGTTTTTCTCTCTTTAATTTCATCAATTTCTGCCATTTGTGTTATTTTCTTCTTTCTGCCTGTTTTAGATTTCATTTGTTTTTTCTTTTTCTAGTTGTTTTAGGTGGGATCTTAGTTGACTAATTTAAGGTTTGTTTCCTTTACTCTGTAAACATTTAGTGCTATAAATTTCCTTTCAAGAGCTGTTTTAGCTACATCTCACAAATATCAATATGTTGTATTTACATTTTCATACAGGTAGTGAATTTTTAAAAAATTTCCTTTGAGTCTTCCACCTTTATCCATGGATTATCTATTAATATTGATCTATAAATATTATTGTATAAATAGATTAGATCCTGCTGGTTGATAATTTTGGGAAATTCTTTTATATTGCCTGATTTTCTGTCTAGTTATGGTGAGAGGGATGTTGAAATCTCCAGCTACCATTTTGGATATATCTATTTCTCATTCCAGGTCTGTCACTTTTTGCTTCACCCATCTTGCAGCTCCACTGTGGGGTGCAACACATTTAGTGGTGGTGAGCCCTTTTGATATGAGCCAATGTTCTTCTCTGATTCTGGTAAATTTTTTTTGCTCTGAAATCTATTTTGATATTAATGTAGCACATTCTTCCTTCTTTTGATTAATTTTTGTGTAATATCTTGTTTTCCATTCATTTACTTTCAGCTTGCCTATATTGCTATAACTGTAGTAATTAAAATGGAGGTCAGTAAGCCTGGGTCAGTCAGTTAGACATCTGGCTCTTGATTTTGGCTCAGGTCATGACCTCCTGATTTGTAAGATCCTGCCCAACGCGGGGGCTTGCTTGGGATTTGCTCTCTCCCTATCTTTCTGCCCCTCCACCACTTGCACTCTCTCTCCCTCAAAATAATATTTGTATTTCAAGTGAGG
>NC_043706.1:30547613-30554261 GCF_006229205.1 Suricata suricatta | reverse complement strand
GGAACCCAACATGGGCGTCCCTGAATGTAGTGACCCTGTAACTAAGGTCTGGAAGTTATGTTCATGGAGTTGTAATTAGAGGTTCTGGCTCCAAGGGAGATGAGGAAGCTAAGCCAGGGCAGACTCCACTGCCACAGGTGTGACTTCATCTCCTGCACCTAAACTTTCCCCTGTGGGTGGGGTGGGCAGAGATTACCACCTGGACTGCTTCATGGACTTTATCAAGACTATCTCCCACTGAGGATAAAAACATGTGATGCTGGCTCCTTGGCATTTTTTGATTCCTGTCTGTCATCCTACCAAGTGAATCTGAGAGTCAAATGTGGTCTAGGGCAGCCATGTGAATCTGAATATTCGATGTAAGACGATCCCCTGGGGCTTGATATGGGAACAGTTTTCATTTTATTTCTTTTATTTTTATACATGTGTATGGGAATGCTGTGTCTGTATCCACTGGGAATGTATATATATTACACATATAAATTATATATCTTATATATATAATTTCATAAGATCTTTTTCAAAAACTTTTTACAGTCTTAACATAATTAATCTCACACCTGCTGTTTTATCCTAGCTTTTTAAAAATTAATTCCAGATAGTTAACATACAGTGTTACATTGGTTTCAGGTGTACCATAAAGTGATTCCATACAACAGCTGGTGCTCATCACAAGTACACTCCTTATCCCCGTCACCTATTTCACCCACCTCCAAACCCCATCTGGTAACCAGATGTGTTCTCCATAAGTAAGAGTCTGTATCTTGATTTGTCTCTTCATTTCTCCTTTGCTCATCTCTTTTGTTTCTTAAATTCCACATATGAGTGAAATCATAAGGTATTTGCCTTTTTCTGACTTATTTCACTTAGCATTATGCTCTTCAGCTCCATCCATGTTGTTGCAAATGGCAAGATTTTATTCTTTTTTATGGCAAATAATATTCCATTGTGTCCAGATACCACATCTTCTTTATCTATTCATTAATCGATAGACATTAGGGCTGCTTCTGTACTTGGCTGTTGTAGGTAATGCTGCTATAAACATCAGGGCACATATATCACTTCAAGTTAGTGGCTTTTTATTCTTTGGGTAAATACCCAGTTGTGCAATTGCTGGGTTATAAAGTAATTTTATTACTTAAACTTTTAAACTTTTTGAGGAATCCCCACAGGGTTTTCCACAGTGACTGCACCAGTTTGCATTCCCACCAACAGTAGAGAAGTTTCCCTTTCCTCCACGTCCTCTCCAACACAGGCTGTTTCTTGTGTTGATCACCTCAGCCATTCCGACAGGTGTGAGGTGGCACTTGTTATCGTTTTGATTTTCATTTCCCTGATGGTAAGTGATGATGAACACCTTCTCATGTGTCTATTAGCCATCTTCTTGGAGAAATGTCTGTTCATGTCTTCCCATTTTTTAATAATTGGATTATTATCCAAGTTATATATAACTTTCTGCTGCTTCATTATTGGTGTATAGAAATGCAACATATTTCTGTTCATTGATTTTGTATCCTATAACTTTATTGAATTCATTTAGTTTTTTGGTGGAATGTTTTGGTTTTCTATATATAGTAGCATGCCATCTGCAAATAGTGGAAGTTTTACTTTTTCCTTACCAGGTTGGATGCTTTTATTTCTTTTTGTTGTTTGATTGCTATGGTAGGACTTCTAGTACTATGTTAATCAAAAGTGATGAGAGTGGAGATCCTTGTCTTATTCCTGATCTTTGGGGAAAAGCTCTCAGTCTTTCCTCATTAAGGATGATGTTATCCGTGGGCTTTTCATACAAGACCTTAATTATATTGAGATAGTCCTTGTATACATAGTTCATTAAGGATTTTTATCATGAATGCATTGTATTTGGTCAAATGCTTTTTTTTTCTCTTTTGAGATGATCATATGGTTCTTATCCTTTCTCTTATTGATATGATGCATCATGTTGTTGATTTGTGAATATTGAACCAGTCTTGTAACCCAGAAGTAAATCCCCCTTGATCGTGGTGAATGAATTTTTGAATGTATTGTTGGATTCCATTTGCTAGTATTTTGTAAAGGATTTTTGCATCTAGGTTCATCAGGGTTAGTGGTCTGTAGTTCTCTCTCTCTCTCTCTCTCTCTCTCTCGTGATGTTTTTATCTGATTCTAGTATCAGGATAATGCTGGTCTCATAGAATGAATTTGGAAGCTTTCCTTTTTAGATTTTTCTGGGGTAATAGTTTGTGAAGAATAGGTATTAACTATTCTTTTAATGTTTGGTAGAATTTGCTTGTGAGGTGTCTGGTCCTGAATTTTTGTTTGTTGAGAGTTTTTTGTTTTGTTTTGTTTTGTTGTTTTGTTTATCACTGATTTAATTTCTTTGCTGGTTATCAATCTGTTCACATCTTCTATTTATTTCTGTTTCAATTTTTGTAGATTACATGTTTCTAGGGATTATCCATTTCTTGTAGGTTATCCAATTTGTTGGCATATAGTTTTTCATAATATGCTCTAATATTGTGAATGAGTGTTGTTATTTCTCCTCTTCCATTTTGGATTTCATTTATTGAGTTCTTTCTCTTTTTTCTTGGTAAGTCCAGCTAGAGGTTTATTAATTTTATTGATTTTTTTCAAAGGGCCATCTCCTTCCTTCATTGATATGATCTATTGTTTTTTAAGTTTCTATATCCCTTCTTTCTGCTCTAACCTTTATTATTTCTTTCCCTTTGCTGGTTTTAGGTTTTGTTTGTTATTTTTGTATCTCTTTGAGGTGTAAAGTTAGGTTGTTTATTTTAGATTTCTTGCTTCCTGAAGGAGGCCTGTATTGGTATGAACTTCCTTCTTAGAAGCACTTTTGCTGCATCCCACAGATTTTAGACCACTCTGATTTCATTTTCATTTGTTTCCATGTGCTTTTACATTGCTTCTTTGATTTCCTGGTTGACCCATTGATTGTGTAGTAGCATATTATTTAACCTCCCTATATTTTTGGTTTTTCCTGATTTTTTCTTGTGGTTGACCTCTAGTCTCATAGTGTGGTCAGAAAAGATGCATGATATGATTTTGATCTTGAATTTATTGAGGCTTGTTTTATGGGTTAATATGTGATCTATTCTGGAGAATGTTCTATGTGCACTTGAAAAAATGTGTATTCAGCCATTTAAGATGGAATGTTCTGAATATATCTGTTAAATCCAACTCTTCCAGTAAGACATTCAAAGCCATTGTTTCCTTTTTGAACAATTTTCTGTTTGGATGATCTGTATATTAATGTAAGTGGGTTGTTACGGTTTCCTACTTTATTGCGTCAATTCTGTCCTATACAGTGTTATTAACTGTTTTATGCATTTAGATGTTCCTATGTTGAGTGCCTAAATATTAACAATTGTTATATCTTCTTGTTGGATTGTCCTCTTTATTATGATATAATGTCCTTTTCTCTTGTTACAGTCTTTGTTTTAAAATCTGCTTTGTCCAATTTGAGTTTTGCTACTCCAGCTTTCTTTTGATATTTATTTGCAAGGTAGATATATCTCCATTCCCACACTTTCAATCTGCAGGTATCTTTAGCTCTAAAATGAGTCTTTTGGGGGCTCCTGGGTGACTCTGTTGGTTAAGTCATGATCTCACGGTTCATGAGTTCAAGGCCCACACCAGGCTTTGTGCTGAGAGGGCAGGTAGCCTTTGGATTTTGAGTCTTTTTCTCTCTCTGCCTCTACCCCACTCATGCTCTGTTTCTCTCTCTCCCTTTCCTTCAAATATAAATAAACACTTACAAATATTAAAAATAAAGTAAAATGAGTCTCTTTTAGGCAACATATAGATGGGTCTTTTTTAAATTCATTCTGACATGCTATGCATTTTGATTGGAGCATTTATTCCATTTACATTCAGAATTATTGATTTATATGTATTCACTGTCATATATTATTTGTTTTGTTGTTGTTTCTAAAGTTTTTCTGTGGTCCTTTCCTTTCTTTTTATCTTTCATGATTTTCTATAATGATATATTTGAATTTCTTTGTCTTTACTCTTTGCATATTTATTAATAATTTTTGATATATATTTACTGCTAGGTTTGTATAAATCCTTGTCAGCATATATCAGTCTATATTAAGTTGATTGTTTAAGTCTGAACTCATTCTTTACTCCTGTCCTCTTCATGTGTCAGGTATATGTAACCATATTTTAAATCTGTTAATTTTGTTAGTTCCTAGATTATTTTTTACAGAAATACTCATTTTTACTGCTTTTGTGTTTCCTACCTTCTTACTTTCCCTTTTGGTCTCTCTTTTCCATTCAAATAGTGACCTTTAATATCCTTGAAGGCCTGGAGTAGTAGTCATGAACTCTTTTAGTTTTTGTTTGTTTGGGAAATTCTTTATCTCCTTTTCTATTCTGAATTACTACCTTGCTAGATAGACTATTCTTGGTTTCAGGTTCTCTTATTCAGTGTTTTGAATATATTATGCTACTCCCTTCTGGCTAGGAAGTTTCTGCTGAACAGTCCCCTGCATATCTTGTGAGCTTTACCTTGCATGTTACTGTCTTCTTTTGTTAACTGTTTTTGAATTTGTTTTATTTATCACTATATTTTGCCAACTTCATGACAATATGTCCTGGTGTCTGTCTACTTTTGTTGAATTTGATAGGTGTTATCTCTGCCTTCTGGATATAGTTATCTGTTTCCTCTCCCAGATTAGGAAAGTTCAGCTTCTTTCTTCAAATGAATATTCTTTCCCTTTTCTCTGTCTTTTTCTTCTGGAATACCTCTAATATAAATGTTATTACATTTGATAAAGTCACTGAGCTCCCTAAGTCTATTACTGTTTTGCATAATTATTTTTCCGCTCTTTTGCTCAGCTTGATTACTTTCTATTACTCTGTCCTCTAGGTCATTAATTTGTTCCTCTGTTTATCCCAGGCTGTTCATTCTATCAATCGTGCTTCTCATCTCATTTATGAAGCCCTTTATCTCTGCTTTGTTATTTCTTATCTCTGTGTTTGGGGTCTCACTTATGTCTTCCAGTCTTTTCTCAAGTGCAGTGAGTGTCCTTATAATCACTGCTTTAAATGTTCTGTCGGCTTTGTTACTTATATCTGTTTTGCTTAGATCTCTGGCAGTGGCCTGGTCCTTTCTTTCATTTGGGA
This sequence comes from Suricata suricatta, assembly GCF_006229205.1. Lineage (NCBI taxonomy): Eukaryota > Metazoa > Chordata > Mammalia > Carnivora > Herpestidae > Suricata > Suricata suricatta. Next base: position 30,549,131 of record NC_043706.1, on the reverse strand, counting down.
TAGAATTCTCTGTCTTCTAAATTGTGTAGATTTCTGTGCCTGTTTCTGTGTGCTAGGAAGTCTCCTGTTCTTGAGGGTAATGATCTCATGAAGAGGTTCTGTAGTGCCCCGTCATTTAGTGTTCCCTGTTCCTCTTGGCTGGGTACCTCTGGGAATATCTCCAATGTGTGCTGCATGTGCTCTGCTGTTTTGTTCTGGTTGCTTTGTCCTTCAGGCCAAAGCTAGAGAAGCTCTTCTTGTCTGCTATGGGCAGTGTCTCATCCTTGCCTTGAATGTGGTACATTTTACCTAGGTGTGTTATGGTCTGATTGTGAAATGAGACTCATTGCCACTACTACAAGAACCGAGGCTCTGCAAAACTACCAGGACAATTGCTATAGATATTTGTTTCCACTTTGTGCTCCCCTGTGCATTAGTCTTACCTCTCACCTTTCTCTGAGACTGGGGCTCCCTCCCCTCCACAGCAGCCACAATCTGTTTCCCTCCCCAATCTATGCTTTCTGCACTTCCTACCTGCTTTAATGTGACCTCTTCTGTATTTTTAGTTATAGAATGTGTTTTCCTCATCTAGAGGCCCATATCTGGGGTATTTAGGATAATTTGAGTTTAGTTATCAAGTTTTATTCATTGGACTTTGTGAGCCGAGGGTCCTCCTACTCTACCACCATGATTGTCCCCCCTTGTTTAGCTTGTGTTTTGTTACCATTAACATACATTAAATAAACCTATTATAAATACCATAGGAAAGGAGCCTAGTACTTTAAAATATGTCAAAAAGATATTAAAATATTATGGTGAGCTTCATCTGTTTCTAGGACAAGATGGAGTAGATATAATTCTTCCTATTCCTCTAATTATTACAGCTAAACAAACAGAAGACTCTAACATGTGGACAAAAGAAGGAGATTGGCTATAGACCTTGGGACTGAGCAGTGACATAGTGATAATTTCATTTTTTTGTTTGTTTGTTTGTTTGATTGGTTTTTGTTTTGTGAGTTTTAAAAATAAATACATCCAGGAGTGGATGCTAAAGAAACTGGAAGCCAGGAAACACCAAGAAGCCCAGACAGAAATGTCCTTTAAAAAGTATGCTTTTGAGGTGCCTGGGTGGCCCAGTCAGTTAAGTGTCTGACTTCTGCTCAGGTCACGATCTCTCGGTTCGTGAGTTTGAGCCCCGCATCGGGCTCTGTGCTGACAGCTCAGAGCCTGGAGCCTGCTGTGTCTGTGTCGCCCCCTCTCTCTTCCCCTCCCTGGCTCATGCTTTATCTCTCTCTGTCTCTCAATAAAAAATAAACGTTAAAAAAAAAAAGCATGCTTTCTTTGGGCACCAGGGTCACTCAGTCAGTTAAATGTCAGACTTTTGTTCAGGTCATGATCTCCTGGTTTTGTGAGTCTGAGCCCCACATCTGACTTTCTGCTGTGAACATGGAATCCACTTCAGATTCTCTGTCTCCCTCTTTTCCTGTCCCTCCCCACTCTCAAAATAATAATTTTTTTTAAACACATGCTTTCTTTACT
>NC_043706.1:30546050-30547513 GCF_006229205.1 Suricata suricatta | reverse complement strand
CCTCACTTGAAATACAAATATTATTTTGAGGGAGAGAGAGTGCAAGTGGTGGAGGGGCAGAAAGATAGGGAGAGAGCAAATCCCAAGCAAGCCCCCGCGTTGGGCAGGATCTTACAAATCAGGAGGTCATGACCTGAGCCAAAATCAAGAGCCAGATGCCTAACTGACTGACCCAGGCTTACTGACCCCCATTTTAATTACTACAGTTATAGCAATATAGGCAAGCTGAAAGTAAATGAATGGAAAACAAGATATTATACAAAAATTAATCAAAAGAAGGAAGAATGTGCTACATTAATATCAAAATAGATTTCAGAGCAAAAAAAATTTACCAGAATCAGAGAAGAACATTGGCTCATATCAAAAGGGCTCACCACCACTAAATGTGTTGCACCCCACAGTGGAGCTGCAAGATGGGTGAAGCAAAAAGTGACAGACCTGGAATGAGAAATAGATATATCCAAAATGGTAGCTGGAGATTTCAACATCCCTCTCACCATAACTAGACAGAAAATCAGGCAATATAAAAGAATTTCCCAAAATTATCAACCAGCAGGATCTAATCTATTTATACAATAATATTTATAGATCAATATTAATAGATAATCCATGGATAAAGGTGAAAGACTCAAAGGAAATTTTTTAAAAATTCCCTACCTGTATGAAAATGTAAATACAACATATGATATTTGTGAGATGTAGCTAAAACAGCTCTTGAAAGGAAATTTATAGCACTAAATGTTTACAGAGTAAAGGAGACAAACCTTAAATTAGTCAACTAAGATCTCACCTAAAACAACTAGAAAAAGAAAAAACAAATGAAATCTAAAACAGGCAGAAAGAAGAAAATAACACAGATGGCAGAAATTGATGAAATTAAAGAGAGAAAAACAACAGAAAAAATCAATTAAGAGCTAGTTCTTTGAAAAGATCCATAAAAATTGTAAACCTTTAGTAGGACTGATAAGGAAAATAAACTTTACCACTATCAGGAATAAAATAGGAGGTTACACTGCAGACCCTACAGACACCAAAACAATAATATAGTAACACTACAAACAGCTTGACAACTTATATGAAATGGGCCAATTTCTCACTAAGCATAAAGTATCAAAGTTCTCCAAAGCCAAAAGAAATCATTTGATCACACCTAAAACTATTAAAGATGTTGGATTCTTCCTATATAAACTCAAGAAAAAAATTCTCCAAACTCAGATGGTTTTATTTGAAAATTCGACAAGTCTTAAAGAATCAACAGCAATTTTTACACCATTTCCCAAGAAAATAGAATGATTGAAAACACTTCCAAACTAATTTTATGAGGTCAGCATTATGCTGATGCCCAAACCAGAGAAAGGCAGTACAAAATAGAAAATTATAGATCAATATCCCTATGAATATAACAGTCATTAATAAAATGTTAGCAAATAGCATTCAGCAACAGATTAGGATTATAAATCATG
>NC_043706.1:30543682-30545950 GCF_006229205.1 Suricata suricatta | reverse complement strand
TAGTAAAACAAAACAAAATAAATCTAAAGTCTGCTTCTTTGTCTAAACTGAAAAAATTTTAAACTGGAAATTCTCCTTCTCCGCCCCACCCCCACCTCCCGCAGGCGCCTCTCCTCTTGCCCTCCCTTCCCCCATTCTTCTCTTCTGCACCAGCTAAAGGGGGTTGGGGGCAGGGCCAACCTGTGTAACTGACTCAGACCACCAAAAGGCAGACAGCCCCATTGCCCAGGGCAACCAGAGAGCCAATAAGGTTACTAAAGATGCTACTTTAGGTCCCATCCTTATGGCAGCCTTAGCGCTGCCAGACCGAGGGTCGCCTCCTTCCTGAACACCCTGAAGACTCTAAAGATTTAGCCCACATCCACTAGGTGGGAAAAGGCAATTTGCATTAATGCCCCTCCCAGCATCAGTCAATATCAGCCCCTCCCCCTGCCCTAGGTGATAAGATTGAAATTCTGCTTTTCTCTCCCTTCAAAAGACAGGTTCCCCCCCCCAACTTTGATCTACTCTTGATAAGATTATGTAAATGAAGGGTTTCTCTTTTTGTCAAGAAGGCCAAAGTTTTAGGTGTTATCTTTATCAGGTCTTTGATTGCTTAGTTTAAAACTCCTCTGAGGTTAAAAAGTTATGTTTTGCCTAAGGATCCCAAAGGCAAATAAGATCCTCTGTTACCACTTTGGTTAAATAAATAGAGTCTTCACATTTGTAATAATCTGTAATTCTATTTAGGATGTACTTTATAACTTCCTAAGGTCTTAACAAACTTCCCAGGAGTTAAATGGTAAAAAGTTTTACACAATTCGGCCCTTTTATTTAGGATGCCAGGTTACTTAAAAACACTGTTGTAACTAAAAGCTGCCCTCAACCTGATCAAGAATCTAAAACATGGGACTAACTTGTTGGAAATGTTGTTTCTACCGAAGCATTTATCTTTTCTTTCTACCTAAACCGTCTGAAATTCAAAAACTCACAGTGAGTATTCTTTTCCCGTGGCAATTACAATTGTTTGCATAAGTTCAATAAGAATCTGTTCATTTTATAGCAGGACATCTTTGGAAATACTGGTTATTTTACCAAAGCTTTGATTGGAATGTCCTATTTGAGAGTCATGCACAGACTCTCATGTGACCAGACAGCTTTAAGGAACTAAGGTTGACTTTATGAAACATGGAGCCATAAAGCCTCATGGAAATGTTGGCTGGATACCTTGCTCACAGAATTCCCAGCATCCTCCCCAGGTGAGTAAAGAAGGTCACTTCCTGGCAGGTGCAGGGACCTCACCACATCTTGGGAACCTCGGGAAGAGGAGTTTGCCCAACTCAACAGGTATTCCAGGCCTGCCTGATGGAAAGTGCTGGCTTGACTTCTGGCCCAGAGTGGCTACTGGGAGTCCAACCTGGAGATTCTGTATAAAAGGTCCCAGCAAAGCAAGCGTTATAAAATCCTTATGAACAATCCTTATTCTTGCTGAGCTTATGTAAATAATCAGGCCAAGGTTGTTAAGACTGGACTTAGTCCACAAAGGCATTGGTCTTAATCTGGCTATCTAAAAATAAGGTTTCTAGAGAGAAAAACTATTTTTCAACAGTACATCACCAGTCCGATAAGTTAAACTGTCCTGTCTCTTTGCCATCGGACTGTCTCTTTTGCCCCCGAAAACCAGGAGAAACAGCAAAAAGTTCCCAATTACACTCACCTTTCTCTTATGGATAGGATGTTCCATTGGTATTAATTCCCCCTAATCTGGACACAGGATTCCAACCCGGCAAAAGTAAGGAGCCAAAACCAAAACTGGTATGAGAGCCTCCCCAACTGGTCTCCAGGGGTAACCACCTTCTTGTCCGCCTTACCCGGACCCATAACCTCATTATTCCTCATAGCCCTGCTGGGGCCCTGTCTGTTTCGCTGTTTTTTCCAATTTTTTACAGGAACAAGTGACCAGACTCACCAACCGAGCCGCTTCCCACTTGTTGCTCATCCATCGGTCCTTTCCCATTCCAACCACGGACCCCGATCATCACGCCGCCCCTCCTCAGCAGGCAGTAGCCAGAGACCCAACACCGCCCCATAACACCAAAAAGGTTGGAATGTAAGAGTTGCCATGGGAAAGCAACTGAGCGGCCACTGTGCTGTGGAGAGCTTCGAGCACTGACAACCCCCACCTGCAGACCTGGGATGACCCGAGCCATTTGGAAAGCACCAGCGGCCATTTTATTGCAGACCAGATAACAGATCCAGGCGCCACCAGGACTGACGACCCCCACTCTC
>NC_043706.1:30541797-30543582 GCF_006229205.1 Suricata suricatta | reverse complement strand
ACCTTGCTCTCCCATATCAGGCTCCAGCTCCAGAGTCACGGAACCTCGCCCGGGAATTGCAGATCCCAATAAAGGCCTTCTTGGCTCCATAACGTGGTCTCTTTGTCCTCCCATCTCTGCCTCCATCTATTAAACCTTACAAAATGTTCATCAATCGATGAATGAATAAAGATGGGGTGGGTGTACACACACACACACACACACACACACACACACACACACACACACACTGGAATGTTAGCCATAACAAAGAATGAAATCTTGCCAGAGAGGAAATGAGTAGGTGAATGGGTTAAACAGGTAATGAGGCTTAAACAGGGCACTTGTGATGAGCACTGGGTGTTGTAGGGAAGTATTGAATCAATAAATTATATGCCTGAAACTAATATACACCGTATGTTAACTAACTGGAATTTAAATAAAAACTTTTAAAGTAGCAAATCAAAGAAAGAAAAAACAGAAAAATTTGGGGAGGAAATATTGATGAATACAATAAAACCAAAGATAATAGAATTACATTTAGCTCTGAAAGTTTTGGGAGAGTAAGTAAAATAAGAAAATGGATCATTGACTTTTTTGTATCTTATCAAGGAAAGCACATAGGTTATCCAATAGATAACTTTTATACTTCCAGCTAAATTTTCATGGGTCTTTATTAGAGTCACAACTAACAATTTATAAATGTTGAAAAGTCACACATCGTTCATTTTTAGGGGTAATAAAATTGTTTAAAACTGGTCATATCTTCTATTAACCCATGACAAAAGATTAGTATGTAAAATGAAAATGTAATTCAGTGGAAACACTTGACAGAGTGCTCTATTTATCTGAGCCTATGATTAAGAGGTCATTTTCTTCCATAAGTATGAAATTTATTAAGTATATTAAATTAATTTAAACAACATGTTGCATGTGTATTGCTACAAAATTTAATGAGATACAAAACAAAACCTTTCAGTAAAATACAAACTTTAACACATAACTGATTGGGTTCCATGTCTGAGATTATCTAATTAGGTTAATTACATTCCCAATTGAGGCAGTGTATGAGCCTTGATTACAATTTTAAATATCTAAAAGGGAGTGAAAAAAGCAAAACAAAAGAAACTTACATCTCATCTATGTTCCTATTTGTGATCATATTTCATTTCTCCCCAAGTTTTTGTAAAATGCAATAAACCACAATAAAAACCTTAATACATTATAAGAGGGTACACACACTATTTGATCATGATTTTACATTGTTCTGAGGGTGTATAACACCTACATAGAAGAGAGTGGTTCCTATAATTTGGTGAGATAGTGTTATGCCCAGATTTCAATATCACCCCCAAAAACCAGAGACCGCCAGGGAGACCAAATCAAACATGCAAAAGCAAACAGCTTTATTACGGGCTTAGGCTCGCCGGGGCCTAAACTCGGTCTCACAGACCTCACCAGCGCAGTGGATCCGTGCTGAGAGCCCCACACAAGGGCTGAGCAGGTTTGTGTGGGGTTTGGGAAGGGGGAGGTGCAGGAAATGGTGACACAGGTGCAGTGATCCAATCATTATCACGTAACATCATTGGCAGCAACTTTAACCATATACATTGTCCAGAGTGTTCCTTACTTTTGGCGGGACCCAATACAACATTTAGTGTTTCCTTGAAAATAACCAATTACAGGGTGGGCCAAGGACCCTCACGTAGGGTGTAACTAGCCTTAAGCAATAAGTGATTATCTATAGCTTCTATCTCTAGGCCTGCCCTTGGAATGTTAAGCATTTTAGCTGGCCGCTTCTGATTG
>NC_043706.1:30537916-30541697 GCF_006229205.1 Suricata suricatta | reverse complement strand
GTTCCTTACTTTTGGCGGGACCCAATACAACATTTAGTGTTTCCTTGAAAATAACCAATTACAGGGTGGGCCAAGGACCCTCACGTAGGGTGTAACTAGCCTTAAGCAATAAGTGATTATCTATAGCTTCTATCTCTAGGCCTGCCCTTGGAATGTTAAGCATTTTAGCTGGCCGCTTCTGATTGGGTGTTACTAGGGTAGTTCCTGGTTGAGCACTCTGTGCCCTTTTATTGTCTAATGATTCTGAGAAACCGACAGACACCTAGGTCTCCAAGGTCAGAGGGGAAACTTGAAGCCTGTCATGGAGTCAGTTTGGTTCAGACCTGAGTCCTTACAATAGCAAATAATTAAATGAACCATACATATAATTATAATTATATAATTGTGTTTTACATTTACATTTTTTTCTTTTCACCAAAGTTACAGTGTAAACTACTAAAAAAAAGATGAAAATAGTAACCTAATTACTCATCTCAAAGTTTTAAAAAAGACAATAAATAAAGCCAATTCAATGAAATTAGGGAGATTTGAATACTAAAGTTATAATGAAAACAATTTCATTGTGAAATTCAAAACATAAGATCATATAAAATTGTGTGCTTAAGAAGTGATATGACAGACATATGGAGATTTTAAAGAATTTAGGAGAATATTAGGAAAAATATCCCACCAAACAATTTCAAGTAATATGAATGGTTTTGTGGTGAAATAAAAACTGCCTAAATTAATAGAAGAAATAAAAGAAACAGAATAGATACATAAACATGAATTATACTTTTTAAATTGAAATACTTCTAAGAAATGTGTCTGACTCAGATTTTCTTTTTTTTTTTCAAAATATAAATACTTCTTTTTTTATATTTTTTATTTTTATTTTTTATGACAATTAAAAACTTTTTTTATTCTTTATTTAAATCCAAGTTAGTTAACATATAGTGTAATAATGGTTTCAGGAGTAGAATTTTGTGATTGATCACTTATATTTAACATTCACTGGTCATCCTAACAAATGCTCTCCTTTTATTTTAAAATAGTTTATTACCAAGTTGGTTTCCATAATATAAATAATTCTTAAAGCATATCAGCTATCAAGTCTTCCAGAGCTTAGAACAGATTGATTTTATTTATTATATAAAACTAGAAAAGTACTAACACCAAATCACACTAACAGGGTAGGTAACTAACACTCTTTACCAGCTCACCAGTATCTCCCAGAAAGGACCTTATTACCCTTGTCTGGTGCCCCAGTGTTTGCAGCTGCTGCCAGGGGACACCCCTATCTTGCTCAGCTCTGGTGGCCAGTGAGACTTCTGCTCATGGGTCCCACAGGTCTGTAACCAGTGGAGAAGGAGTTCTTAACCAGCCTCCACCCTCAGGGCACAGCAAGAGGCAACTGACCAAGGATCCCATTTTATCTCTTCAAGGGACACTCCTTGATCATCTGGTTCTTTGTAGCTAAAGGGCTTGCATTTCTAGGTCAGACAGGACTGTATCTCTTGGAGAGAATTCTTGGCAGACTATTATCCCAAATCATTATGCGGATAGCAGGCTGAAACCCACCCATCACCTTTCTGTGAAACTTAGGCCTGGGGAGCACGCTTCTTGTTTGGCTCAGTTCAAGGGGCCTGTGGAGGTGCACTCAGGGACAGAGGACGGTGGGTGCCATCTTTTCCCTCTTCCTCTGCTTTGTTCCAGGACCTCCTGGAATTACTTGCACACTCAAGTGGCATCATTTTTGTGACTGTCACCCAGGGGCACAGCTAGATTACCTGGCTCTAGTGGCCAGTGAGACTTCTGCTCATGGGTCCCTCAGGTCTGTAACCCATAGAGAAAGAGTGCTTAACCAGCCTCCACCTTCAGGGCACAGCAAAAGGCAAGTGACCAAGGAGCCCATCTTATCTGCCCAGGAGACACCCCTTGATCATCTGGCTTTTTGTGATGAGGAGGCTTGCATTTCTGGGTCCAACTAGATTGCAACTATTGGAGAGACCATTTTTTTTAATGTTTATTTATTTTTCATAGAAAGGGGAGAGGTAGAGTGAGACAGAGACACAAAATCCGAAGCGGGCTCCAGGCTCCAAGCACAGAGCCAGACATGGGGCTCAAACCCATGACCTGTGAGATCATGGCCTAAGCTAAAGTCTGACACTCAACCCACTGAACCACCCAGGCGCCCCTGGAGAAACCATTCTTGGCAGACTATCACCCCCAAGGCACTATGCAGATAGCTGCCTGAAACCCACCCACAGTCTTTCTGTGAAAGGGACCTATTTGCTTGTCTTGGAACTTTGGCCTGGGGAGCATGTTTCTGGTTTGGCTCACATTTAGGGGCCTGTGGAGGTGCACTCAGGGGACAGAGGCTGGAGGGTGACATCTTTGGATTCTCCCTTTGCCTCACTCCAGGTTCTAATGTCCCCCAGACAGGGATTTGTACACTCATCTGGCATGACTGAAATGGGGTATTTACCTGATAAAGGTTAAAAATAATGGTAATAAAGATGTTCACTAAACTGAGATGAATAACAGGTGAACACAGAACTTCAACAAAGAGATAGAAAATATTTAAAAAGTACCAAATAGAAGTGTTTTGGCCTCAGCAAGATGCTTTTAGGATCCATCCAAGTTTTTCCCCTCTTTCAATTGTTCCTTTTTACTGCTATTTCATGGGATAGAAATACCACAGTTTGTTTTAATCATTTACCTACTAAAAAAACTACGGCTCTTTATATGTTTCAGCTGTTACAAGTTATTAGAAACATTTACGTAGAGGTTTTTGTATGAATGTAAATGTTCACTTATCTGCACTTAATGCCCAGGACTGCAGTCTCTGGATGATGTGGTAAGTATACATTTCATTTTTTTTTTAACCTTTTATTTATTTTTGAGAGAAAGAGAGACAACATGAACAGGGGAGGATCAGAGAGAGAGGGAGACACAGAATCAGAAGCAGGCTCCAGGCTCTGAGCCATCAGCACAGAACCCGAAGTGGAACCCAAACCCACAAACTGCGAGATCATGACCTGAGCTGAAGTCAGACACTCAATCGACTGAGCCACCCAGGCGCCCCTATATTTCATTTTTAACAACCAATCCATTTCAGAGTGGCTATATAGTTTCAAAATCCTACCACCAACATACGAGAGATCTAGTTTCACAGCACCTTTGCTGGCATTTTGTATGTTCGCTTTTTTTTTTTTTAATGTTTTATTTATTTCTGAGAGAGAGTGAAAGAGAGAGAGAGAGAGGGAGAGAGACAGCATGAGCAGGGGAGGGTCAGAGAGAGAGGGAGACACAGAATCTGAAGACAGGCTCCTGGCTCATGAGCTAGCTGTCAGCACAGAGCCTGACACGGGGCTCGAACCCATGAACCGTGAGAGCATGACCTGAGCTGGAAGTCGGACGCTTGATCGACTAGCCACCCAGGTGCCCCTTCACTGTTTTTTTTAAAGCTGTTTTAATAGGTATAGTGATCACTTACTATGGTCTTCATTTGCGTTTCCCTAAAATTTGTGACATTGAACATTTTTTCATGTGTTTTTCTTGCCATCCATTATTCTCCACAATAAGATTCTGTCCCTTGATTCATATATCCATCTTTCTAACAATACCATACAGTTTACTTGGTTACTGTAATATAGAATAAAACAAAATTAGGTAAAGTGATGCCTCCCATACTTTGTTCTTCCGTTTAACTATTTTATTTCCTTTTTCTTTTCATAATAAATTTAGAATACACTTTTCTATCTATAAAGAATTCTGTCTGATTTTTAAAAGAATTTCA
>NC_043706.1:30524153-30537816 GCF_006229205.1 Suricata suricatta | reverse complement strand
GCAGGCTTGCCAGACTGAGTTACACATTCACACTCACATACACATCAGAAGTTATTACATTCCCTCCCATAGAATTTTTACAGATAAGACCAAAGACAATGACAATGACAATGACAACTGGACAAAACAGGTATAGAAGTGGCCACAAAACAGGTGTTTACAGGTTTACTAAAGGGCCCGACTGAAATCTCAGTGTGGCCCTGGGGTGGGAAGTCCTGTGTCCAGACCTCCATCTAATACCCCAGGCAAAACCACATGTGCATTCAAAACTCAGATGATAAACTAGTTTACCTCCGGAGGTTTAGACAGGTGACTCTTACAGATAACTGGCGCCGTTTTCAGTTTGGTAGGAAAGACATGGGTGTCTTCCCAGCTCCCAAAACCTAGATGACTATGGAAGTGCACTTTGCTCTTAGCCTCTGAGGATGGAAGGAGGCAATGAGGCATATCACACCCAGGTAGGTGCAGAAACAGAGAGTGGGAGGGGAAGGAAGAAGAGGCAAGGTTAAGATTATAGGAACCCTCTGGGGGTTATCAGTCCCCAGAGAATGTCAGCCAGTCCAGCTGGCAGTGTGTCTGCATTTGGGATGGCTTTTGGTTAAAGCTACGGTTTTTTCCTCTTTTCCTGAAACCGGAGAAGTTATTTAATATGCATTGAAGAAGGGGGAGGGGTAAAGACGGGCAGCATGGTATTGTCTTTCGGTTTCTCTGCTGCGGTAGGATCCTAGGAGAAAGAAAAGGTTTTAATCAAGGTGGGGGTGAGGGTTTTATCTTCTGGCCATTCATTCCTGCAAGGCAAAGAACTTCTCTTTTTTACTTTAAGCCTAAACACGTCAGCTCTTTCCCTAACGTCTTTGAGATAGTCTGAGTCTGTCCCATAGTGTCAGTCCAGCAAAATAAAACAACACAATAAAAAAGATCTGGACAAAGAACATGGAAATTAGGCCTCCTGGCCAGCGGAGGCAAAACCGAAAGTGAGAGGACGGCCTTACGCCCTGTTGTGGGTTCTCATTGGGCTCTTGGATAATTTCTTGGAGCTCGTTGAAATTAACAAACTTATTTGGGGCTGCTGCTGAAGCGGGAAGGTACTGGAGGAGAGGCAGCGGGAGGGGGGCGGGTACCAGGTGCCAGTGGAGCAGCCGGGGAGGGGCGGGGCTGTAAGATGACCCTGGGGGTTAGAGGTCCGGGAGGAGGGAAGTGGGAGTTCAGGCTGTAGGGGGGTTGGGAAGTGCAGGCCAAGAGCATACGGACAGCAGGAAGGGAAAGGGAGTTTGGGACGGCAACGCAGATCCAAAAAAGCCATAATGTAAAGAATCTTTGCCCATTTGCCCTGTCGCCGGCAGAAATTATCTAAGTCAGTGAGAATTTGGAAATCCAGGGACCCCTCAGGGGGCCATTGTGAATCATTGTCCAATTTATAGAGGGGCCATGCGGTGGTGCAGAGACGGACAACGCGGTTGCGGGGGAAGTCATTAGCATAACCTAGGTTTCGGAAGTTTTTTTGCAGACATTGTAAGGGTGTGAGCATACGTTTTGATTTGGATTTGGAGTTCCCCATTCTAAAACCTCGGAGAATCGCAGGAGAACAACGAAAGGCGTCCCTTAGGTTGCTCCTTTGATCCGGAAAAGTCCTGGGCGGAGATCAGAGACGTCTCTCTGGTCACGGGGAGGACGGCCGGCCGGACGGAGGCGTCTGGGCTGTAGGGCGTCCCCCACAACCGAGAAGCCGGAAAATCGGAGAGGAGATCCTGACGCAGGTGCGATTACGGACAGGAACCTCGGAAAGGCTTAGATTTTGGGGAACTTACCCAATTTGGCTGCTGAGCTCTGCAGGAGGGCCTCAGCCCGGCAGGAGCAGTTATCGGGTTTTCTCGCGGCACCAAGGCGAGGTCGGAGCGGAGCGGATCGGATCCAAGGAGAGCGCTCAGCAAGGGGGCTCTTATCCTTTGTTAGGGAAGTTTGTACAGGCAGAAAGCAAGTAACAGGACTGGGAGATGGAGACTTAGGAGGACATTCGCTGCGCCCGCCTGGCCGCTCTCCTCGCGGAGAATTAGGTGCCTCTTGGCATTGGCAGGACAATATATACCCTTGTCACGGATCAGAACTTCCTTCTGATTCTGCCCTTAGTCATATGAGGTCACCACGGTATCGCAGGTTGGGGCTCACTCAAACTCCGTAGGAGCTAGTCCGGTGGAGCTATAGAGACAATCACACACACGCACCCACAGAGTCCGCTCAAGAGAGGAGCAGCCCCCTGCACGAAGCTGGGGACTCAAATCTCCTCTCCCGGGTTTCAGCACCAGATGTAGATGGAGGCAGAGATGGGAGGACAAAGAGACCACGTTATGGAGCCAAGAAGGCCTTTATTGGGATCTGCGATTCCCAGGCGAGGTTCCGTGACTCTTGGAGCGGGGAGTCAGGGAAGTCGCGCCTGATATGGGAGAGCAAGGTGTTTTATGGGTGCAGAAGTTCCGGGTTTGAGCTCAGGTGGGCCGATAGCCACGTAGGGTCATCTTTGGACGGTGGCAGGATTCAATTGGCTGTTTGCTTCGGTGGGGGGGGAGGGGGATGCTGGAATTCCATGGTGAGGCATTACAGTTTGAGACAGTCCAGCTTGAGAGTGGGGGTCGTCAGTCCTGGTGGCGCCTGGATCTGTTATCTGGCCTGCAATAAAATGGCCGCTGGTGCTTTCCAAATGGCTCGGGTCATCCCAGGTCTGCAGGTGGGGGTCGTCAGTGCTCGCAGCTCTCCACAGCAAAGTGGCCGCTCGGTTGCTTTCCCATGGCAACTCTTACAGTGGACTTTTGTTTCCCTGAGATACCTCACGGCTTCCGTTTGGAGGATGGTGCTATAATAATTAATGGTAACAAAATTACCTTTGACATTTGTGGCTGGTTCTTTTCATGTTTACTACTATTGCAAAAAAGATCAGAACATTGTCACAAAGTTATTTGGGGGCAGTTTTGTAACGATAACATAATCAAAATATGTCCAGGGCTCCATATTTGAAGTGGAAAAATAAATCAAAGGTGATACTAAAAGACAGCTCTCAACTTCAAACTTTCCATAGCAACTGGGATGCAGAGATGCTTCCTGAGTTACTTATAGAAAAGGGTTCCTTTCACATAAGAGTTCTTGAGCTATGTGGCCTTTTGTTACTACCCTATTATCAATTTTAGGATCCATTTTTGTGTTTGTGTGTGAGTTCGTATTTCACATTCAAACACAGTTAGAAGTAATGGTATACCTATGAAAGCTATTTATCATCTTTCAGATCCAGGCATTTGGAAATCTGAAGTTTAGTCTCTGTTGATTCTGGGCAGAGACCACTAGGAAGCATATTATGGACTCCATTGCAGCAACCTGCTTTCCAGTGGAACTAAGGTATCTCTGCCCAAAGTTTACAGGTTCCCCAAGATATTTGAAGTTTAGTAATTTAAGAACATTTTTATTGAAATCTTTGTAGACTATATCAGATATCAATTCTAAAAGTTTCAGGTTCTACCTGGGTATAAACTTCAAATCTTTATGTCCAATGCAGAGAGCACTATCATATCAGTTTGTGCCCCATGAGATAAGCCTGAATTATGGCAAGTTTCTTGATTACAGTTTTGGGAAAATGTGTAGTTTCATATTCCAACATTTCTGGGTTAGAAAAATCTCAGGAGAGTTGGATTGTATCTCTTCAATTTCCCAAGAATTTTTTTTAAATGTTAATGCTTATTTATTTTTGAGAGAGACAGAGTGTGAGAGAGTAAGAGGTAGAGAGAGAGGGAGACACAGAATCTGAAGCAGTCTCCAGTCTCTGAGTTGTCAACACAGAGTCCAATGTGGGGCTCAAACTGATGAACTGTGAGATCATGACCTGAACACCCAGGCATTCCAAGTAGTCTTATATTTAGACTTCATAGGTGATATTATAACAATGATCTGCCACAGGTGTGCCAAAGATTACAGCATGCCACAAATTTCTCTTAACATTTTGTGGCCTACGTGAACATTCTTGAATCTATTTAGAAATTTACAACTCACTTAAAAGCTTAAATCTTTGTCATGATAGTAACTGTGAAACCAATAGAGAAGGCAACTAGAGGCTCCTTAGATACCTATGTAGGTAAACACTTCAGTGAATTGTGCAGATAAGATCACAGTAAGGTGTTTGTTTCTGATGACCTAAAGTCACATGGCCATTAAATTACTGATGAAAAAACATGGTCAAGTTTAACGATATTGTAACTAATATCAGCAGTAGCACTGAGGGAAATTATGACCATTGAAAGAATTTAATGCTCAACTCCTGTTCTGGAGAGAAAATGAACCAACTGCTCTGTATCTTGTTTACATGGCAGAATTAATTGTCTGATTGGGAAGACTGATTTTTATTATGCTTCTGTGTTTTTTCATAGCCTAGAGTTTGTAAAAGCAATAAGGATTCCTCAGTTCTGGATAAACTTAAACTTTCTAAGAGCCTTAATGTTATTTTCTGCTGTTTTCCCCCCCTCTGGTTAATAATGCAGTCATGGTTTAGGTACTATTTTTTTGACTGGCCTCTTTGTTCTTGTTTTAACAACTGATCATATTTCAATAAAAAATTTTTCTTTAAGGTCAGGTCCCAGTTTTTTATTATGGAGACTAACAAGCATCTTTAGTATCCAGATCTGCTTTAGTATCTGTAGATAAATATCTAATACTGCCAAGTTTCACTCCTTTATCTTGCTTGTGTAACCTGTGTCGTTTGGTTGGAGCATTCAGTCCATTTACATTCAGTGTTATTATTGAAAATTGTGTTCTCCATAGAATTCATGTTTATAGTGGTGTCTCTGGCACTAGGTATTCTTTGCAACATTTCCCTCATAGAGCTTCTACACTGCAAAGGAAACAATTGACAAAACTAATAGGCAACTGACAGAATGGGAAAAGATAGTTGCAAATGACATATCAGATAAAGGGCTAGTATCCAATATCTACAAGGAACTCACCAAACTACACACCCCAAAAATGAATAACCCAGTGAAGAAATGGGCAGAAGACATAAACAGACACTTCTCCAAAGAGGACATCCAGATGGCCTACAGGCACATGAAACGATAGCCATTTGTAGCAAGGTGGATGGACCTCGAGGGTGTCATGCTAAGCGAAATAAGTCAGGTAGAGAAGAACAGATAGCACATGTTTGCACTCATTGGTCTAACAGGAGAAGAGGAGAAACCTAATGGAGGACCAGGGGGAGGAGAAGAGGGAAAGAGAGTTGGGGAGAGAGAGGGACACAAAACCTGAGAGACTATTGAATACTGAAAATGAACTGAGGCTTAAAGGGGAATGGGGAGGGGGGAAAGAGGTGGTGGTAATGGAGGAGGGCACTTGTGGGGTGAGCACTGGGTGTTATATGGAATCCAATTTGACAATAAAAATTTTTTTATTAATTGTATGATTTGTGAGTTGTATGTCAAATTTATATGAAAAATTTAGATAGTGTTCTTTTTATGTTTCCGTAAGTTCTTGATGTACAATCACTTTATTTTGCCATTCTTTTTATTACGTAACCAAAGATGAACCTGACCTTGGTTTTTCCTGAACATCATGCTACAATTAGTTAGTTTTTGAGTAAATTATGATTTTCTTTTCTCAAATTAATCATGTCTAGTCTCCTGGTTGCAATCACACAACTTCCAATAGCATTGAATTATAACTGGGTCTAGGACACAGATTTTCTCATATCCAAGGATAATAATGACTTTGACCAAATTCTCCAGAAATTTTGAACTTTCTTCTTTAATAGAAATGTTTTTCCAAATTAAGCGAGATATGTCTATGCTCTTTTGAGATGTTCAAACATGTACGCTTTATGCTGAGAAATTTGAAATAGTCATTGAGAGCAATAGACTGGGTTTAGGAATTTGAGGGCACTGTTCTCTTTACTAGGAAGGAGACTTGTGCTGGAAATGTGAGTGCCATTACATAATGTAAATGCAAATTTTACATTTCCAGAGGAAAGTAATGATGGTGATAAGAGGAATCTTTTGTAGGTACTAGCATTCCCACAGAGTAGCTGTCTCAATTGATGTAAAATGCTGTCATTCATTAAAAGGAGTAGTAGTTCTGGGTCACCTGGGTGGTTCAGTCTGTTAAAACATCTGACTTAGGCTCAGTTTCTGATCTCACAGTTCATGAGTTGAAGCTCCACATCGGGCTCTGTGCTGACAGCCCAGAGTCCAGAGCCTGCTTCAGATTCTCTGTCTTCATCTTTCTCTCTGGCTCTCCCCTGCTCACACTCTTTCTTTTTCTCTGTCCCTAAAAAATAAATAAACATTAAAAAGAAAAAGGAGTAGTCACATTGATATGTATAACCACGAATTAAGATGATAAAAGTAGTTTCATTGTAAGGGCACTATTTTTTTTTCAGAAATTGAATTTGAATTGATGTGATGTAATGACTAAGCTTCTGGAGTTTAGACTCACGTATAATTTGGCTCAATCTGGGGTGCAATGTCTACTCAGCTGCGTCTTTGCCAAAGTTGTTTAACCTCCATCCATCATTCATTCTCTGCATCTGTAAGGATAAAGTGGGTACTCAAACACTGAGATGATGTAAGAATTAGAAAAAATAACTGGAATTATAAAAGCCCATGTATAATTTTAGGTACAAACTCAAATGTTTAAGAATTACCCAATAAATTTTAGTCATTTTTATTGCAGCACAGTGAGTACTTTGTCAGTAGACATATTAAGGCATATATAGAAGGACTGCTCATCAGAATGGCTGTGGATATGAATTAATGCAGAACTTTAGATAGTTGTCCTTTTAGATTCGTTCTGAATCTGAGATATTACAGTTATATTAACATAATATGTACTAATTATCTAAAAGTAGGATTTCATGTTTCAAATGATATGGTTACATGAAAGGATATAATTCAGTTTTACCACAGTGCTGTATTTCCTGGATACTATATGATGTATTCAGTAGCAAAGTCATCACATATCTCCTCTTAAGATAAAGGAAGATAAATAATAAAACAACAAAATGAGGAAATCAGACGGGGTTCCAGGAGTAAGGGATTGAACAAAAGTTGACTTTGAGTCCTCAATCTATCTCTCAGCCCCATGCATACTTTGATTTGGACATTGGTCTTACCACTTTGTTAGTTTAAGTGCTAAACAAAGGAACTTTCAAGACCCTCCATTCCACATAAATCATGTTTACTAATCCCCTTTTTCCATGCATATTCTGGAGGTGCCTCCAAACTCAATGACAGCATCAGGAGACAAACTTGAAAAACCTTTTCACTCAAGTTGTGAATAAATTCCAGTTTCCTTTAGTTTATCAGAGATTTCCCTACCTGTGAGGAGGTACAGACAACACTCTCTAATCAACAGCTATAATTCTGTCATATTATCAGTTACCAGGGGATGCTCTTTTTTGAGCTACCCAGAGAATTGCACCACTTTCCAGCATCAAAGTACCAGGAATACTGCAGTGTTTTCACTTCAAGGTTAAGGTTAAGAAATTTCCCCCAATCTAAACTTTGTGATGGAGCAATAATTTCCAGATCAAAGGTTTGCAGTCATATTCCGCCCACTTCCTCAGCTACTAAAAACACTCATATTCATATTTATGAAAACAATTCTGTCTTCATGGAAGAGTCATGAATATACCTAAAAGACTCAAAGTTTTGTGCATATCACTGCCGAGCACAGAGTTGGCTCACATTAGGGGCCCAATAAAGTGTTTCATATACAATTGGATCAAAACTTTCAAGTACTAAATTAAAATAATCCTTCCAATGAAGGAAATCAAGTTTTAGAAGAGAAAACTTTTAGAAATGTCAACTCCTGTTGACATTGAATCTCTGACCAGCAACCAATGATGCAGTAGATCTACGATGCTGATTGGTTCTTGACACCTAGATTACCCAATCCAGGAACAGACAAACAAGTTCCTTGGTTGGTACTATTTGGCATGTGGCTAAAGGAAGGCCCTCCTTCTGAGCGAGACTCGCCTGCTCCCTGCCCATGTTCTCCGTTCTCCGGCGTGATGTGTCTGTGTTTCCATGGAGGCTCCTGGGTGGCAGCTCTAATGTTGATATTGGTGCTGCTGAGGCCTCTCCTGGCCTGGGCCAGGGATACCCCACGTAAGTGTACCCTTGAGTGGTGAGGAATTGTGGAGTGGGGGGAAGAAAGAAACTAGTTTTGCCACTGTGTCCAGGCCATGTGCCCTAGAAAATTGTGATATTTTCTTTAATAATTGTCCACCTTTATCATATAGATCCCAAATTCCTCCAAAACAAAAGGAGCCTAGGTGCTTGCCTTCTCTACAAGAGCTACATAAAGGTCCTCTGTATATATAGGCCATTTCTTCTCAACTCTTCTCCAGTAGAAGCTCTCCAGGCTTGCATCTCATTCCCGTAGGGTCTTTTTTTTAATGTCTTTTATTTATTTTTGAGAGACAGAGAGAGTCAGTGTGAGCGGGGGAGGATCAAAGAGAGAGGGAGACACAGAATCTGAAGCAGGCTCCAGGCTCTGAGCTAGCCATCAGCCCAGGGCCCGATGCAGGGCTCAAACCCACGAACCATGAGATCATGACCTGAGCCGAAGCCGGATGCTTAACTGACTGAGCCACCCAGGCACTCCAGGGTCTTGAAAAGACTTAGAAATAATGATTTCAAATTAATTCCCATTAAATGGTTCCCTTTATTATAGTAAGTTATGTTATGTTAGAAAACATGACAGTTTCCTTGAATATTCAATGAATAATCAAAAGGAATTAGAGAGGCCTCCTAGAAGACCCAAACACAGGGTCTTCACAGGATTAGTTATATTGGTGCCTTTCTATAATATGTGAGGCTGTATCAAGAGTCTATCCCATAATCAGGTTTCTCCTGAACCTTAAAGTTTACAAGGCCTTTATCCCTGTACTGAAGGTTCCGACAGAAATTGGGGTTGGCTTTATCTCTATTTCTCACCCTGGAGGTACAGCAGAGATGGTTAGTACTTGAAATAACACTGGAGATGAGAAGCACATATGGGGTGTTCTTTGGTGTCTTAAAGAAATTAAGATATCTTCTGAGAACCTGGCATCAGTTAAATTTTTTTAATGTTTATTTATTTTTGAGAGACAGAGATAGAGCATGAGCAAAGGAGGGACACAGAATCCAAAGCTGGCTCCAGGTTCCAAGTTCTCAGCACAGAGCCTGAATTGGGGCTCAAACCCATGGACCATGAGGTCATGACCTGGGCCAAAGTTGGACACTTAACTGACTAAGCCACTCAGGCACCCCACAAGTTAATTTTTCATTATGAATCTGTTTTGAATCTTTCTGTATTATTCGTTTCTCCTGCATCTTCCCAATTTGTGGCTGAGCCCATAGGAAGGGATTCAGCTAGTATAGGATAAAATTATATGAAATTATGGTTTTGTAAGTAGGAAATAGTCAATATCAGGAATTTGAGATGGCTTGAGGTATACACCCATGAGCAGGGTACAGAGAGTGTGAAGGTGTTTTACGTTTCATAGAACTGAAAGCCATTATGCAAGTCAAGGGAATTTCCTGGCTCACTGAGGTGTTGGCTCCAAATCGCATAGGTTCATTCATCGTGTTTTCTGTTTTCTTTAATTATCCATGTTTGGTTGCCTCCACTTCTAGTTTCTCACTATTCTTTCCCAGCTGTGTCATTACTGTTATGAATATCCCCAGTGTGTGCACAGACCCTCAGCATTATCACAGATCTCCATGATGAGCTGAAACTTAATGAAATGGTCCTTTTTTTCTTAAAATCACCTTTTCCTTACCTGTCATATTTTTTCCATCAGTAGAAGGCAAAAGGATAAATTTGTCTGAATTTCTTACAGGAAGTGGAGAGGATATAATATATCATCAGAGTAAACGAATGTTGGAGCTGAGCCCCTTCTTGCTTTCCAGGATCCTCACAATGACTGATTCTCAGAGCCATGGGCTTACCCATTTAGATCACAGATATTTTTCTGAGCAGCTGTTATATACGAGGCTCTTTTCTGGGCTCAGCGATTCTATTTTAATAAGATAAAGATTGCTACATTCCTAACACAGTGGATGGACCTCAAGGGTGTCCTGCTGAGTGAAATAAGTCAGGCAGAGAAGGACAGATATCATATGTTTTCACTCATAGGTCTAACAGGAGAAACCTAACAGGGGACCATGGGAAGGGGAATGGAGGGGAAAGTTAGGGAAAGGGAGGGAGGCAAATCATGAGAGACTTGTGAATACTGAAAACAAACTGAGGGCTGAAGAAGGAGGGGGGAAAGGGGAAGGAGGATGACAGTCATGGAGGAGGGCACTTGTGGGGAAGAGCAGAGGTGTTATATGGAAGCCAAGTTGACAATAAATTATATTTAAAAAATGCAAAGTCAGAGCTCTCAAG
The DNA here is from genome assembly GCF_006229205.1 of Suricata suricatta. Classification (NCBI taxonomy): domain Eukaryota; kingdom Metazoa; phylum Chordata; class Mammalia; order Carnivora; family Herpestidae; genus Suricata; species Suricata suricatta. Next base: position 30,527,418 of record NC_043706.1, on the reverse strand, counting down.
TTATATCATGACAAATAATAAAAACTGCCTTACCCTGAAAAAAAGAAAGATTGCTACAATCATAGATTTGTGTAGTGACAGAAGAGAAAGCCCAATAGACATTTTACAAAGAAAAATATGTCTGACAGCTATAAGTGCTCTGAAAATGTGTGAAAGAGAGAGAATTGGATTCTCCTGACTTCAGTTTATGTGTACAGGAAGCTCTCCCTGAGAGAGTGACATTGAGTTGAGACCTGACTGATGACAGAAGCCAGGCCCTGTGAAGTATCTAAAGGACAAGAGTTATAGGGAGAGAGAACAGGATAAAGGCCAAAGTGTGGGCAGATATTTGCTGAGTGTAAGGGACAGAAGGAAACCTGGAGACACTGCAGTGTAAGGAGTAAATTGGGGAGTGCTCTCGGTGTCACCACTACTATGTTTCCATCACTCAGGGAATGACCAATATGGCCCCATCGTCACTGCTCAGTATTTTTCTGATGTCAGCATCCTTTGACTTATTTATGTGTTTCTTTATTTTTTATGATTATAGGTATATATTTTGGAAGAGAATTGTTTTGGTTTTTTTTAAATTTTTTAAATGTTTTATTTATTTTTGAGAGAGAGTGACAGCAGGGGAGGGGCAGAAAGAGAGGGAAACACAGAATCTGAAGCAGGCTCCAGGCTGTAAGCTGTCAGCACAGAGCCTGATGCGAGGCTCAAACTCACAAACTGTGAGATCATGACCTGAGCGGAAGCTGGACGCTCAACCAACTGAGCTACCCAGAAGCCCTGTGTTTTTTAAACTTTTAATTTAAATTCGTTTGTTAGTATACAGTGTAATGTAAGTTTCACATGTACAATATAGTGATTCAACACTTCCCTACACTACCTGGTGCTCATCACAAATACACTACTTAATCCTTGGACTTATTTAGATAAATGTACATATATTGAAGTTTGATAGAATTTTTTCTCATTAATTACTGATAGTTTTCAATATCTTCACCTGCCACTTCACTGAAAACATGAATGTAGTCCAAAGTCTTATAAACAGTTTTTCAGGTTGATTTATTAGTAGCTTCATCATAAGCAGTAGCAACTAACTGATTTTCAGAAAGCTGTGGATTTTCAGGCCTCTGTAAACGGCATCAAAAACAGAGTTTAAAAAGTTTTTATTCTTGATCTTCATGAGACCAGAAAATTCCTTGTCACAAAATTTCAGCACAGATGTTATACATGGGAGTATGGTGGGCGGAGAATTAGAAGCCAACTCTTTAATTTTCACAAGAGTTTGAGGAGCACAATATGTGGAGCAGTGATACAGGGACAATTAACTTACAGGTTTCTCCCAGTCCAGCCTGCCTGTCATGAACCTAGGCCACAGATACAACGTGGTTATTGAACCAAATAAAACTATGCATCTGGTTAGCCATATATTCTTTCTTGAAAGATAATGCACGTGCAAAATACTTGTACCTTTCAGACATCCTGGATCTGGGATTTTTCCAATCACTGCCCATTTTATTTTGGGTGAGCTTGAAATGTTAGCCCACTCAAGAGCAATTATCTTTTAGTTAGAATTTATAGTAGCTTTGGTACTCTCTTACGAGCACTATGAATGTTCTTAAGGAATCTCGTCCCAGTTAAAATCCATTTTTCTGGCAAAATAAATTTGTTCAGGACCAAGGTTTTTAAATCAGATATACTATTGACCAATTTTTCAATGTAATTCTCACCTGACCTAACATAGGCTTTTTCACCACAGATTTTTCAGGTGGTGTCACAGTGGTTCTCATGTGGGGACAGTTTTACCCCACCTACTCCAGGGGACATTTGGCAATATCTGGAGCCATTTTTGGTTGTCTCCTGGAGCTTTTTCTTTTTTTCTTTTTTTTTTTCTTACATCTCATATGTAGAGGTTAGTGATGCTTGTAGACATGCCACAATTACAGAAAAGCCTTCTCACAATAAATATCTCCTCCAAAATCTCAAGAGTGCTGAAGTTGAAAGCACTGGTTTACACCGTGCTTCTTCCAAAAATTCTAGAGACACATTTATACACGCGCTCACCTTCCAATTCAGGTCTCTGTGGTCCATTTTAGCTTATTTCATTACAAAAATGCAGTAAGATCGACAGCTTATTAATTCAACACTTTCTTGTCATTCAGCCAATGCAAGCTTGAGATCTTCATTTTTTATTTTTTGCCTTATGCAATATTTCTGCTTCATGCAGTGTTTCATGATTTCTTGATCATCAGCATTTCTGTTAATTTTCAACAACTTCCTTTATAAGTCATCAACTGTGAGTGTCGTATTTTGCAGACAATGCTTCAAACACTTGCAATAATTCTACATTCTGTTCTGTTGATAATGTCAGATGCTTCCTTTTATTTCTTTCACTTTTAAACACAGAGATGTTTTTCCCTGTTAAAAAAAGTGTTTGTTTATTTATTTATTTATTTTGAAAGAGAGAGCGCATGAACAGGGGAGGGGCAGAGAAAACAGGAGAGAGAGAATCCCAAGCAGGCTACACACTCAGCGCGAAGCCTGCTGCAGGGCTCTAACCAAGAACAGTGAGATCATGGTCTGAGCTGAAATCAAGAGTCACTTGCTTCACTAACTGAGCTACGTAGGTGCCCCCTTTTTCACTATTTTTATATTTTTTATGTTAATAACACTTGAATAAAAAATTTCTCAGTTCAATTCAACGTTAAACAAAAACACTACAGTATATACACACATGTATGTATACGTGTGTACATACGGATAAGCACATGTGTGCATATATTGTGTGTATGTTTATATAGACTGAAACTCCGGAGCACACGTGACTGAAGGACCACTAAGAGCTCTAATACGTTTGACCCTTTTATCTCATCAGGTTAGATTTGACAAATGAGTTTGGCATCAAAATTTTTAAGAAGATCTGGTTTCCTAGATTTCTGATTTTGGAAATTCCAGATAAGGGATTGAGGAACTGTAGTGCAGGCATGGTTTTAATTTCCTTAAAACTCTTCAGTAGTTTCCCATTACATTTGGTTAAAGTCAAAATCCCAACATCACCTGTAAGGCTCCTATGTGCCACCACCACGTGATTTCTCCAGTCTAATTTTTTTTCATTCTTTTCTCACATTGTCTGTACTTCACTGAGCTCTTTTTTTCTGTTTTTGAGGAAGTTCATCAATTCATTCAAGATTTTGCACATTATATTACCTTTACCTGAAATGTGCCTTCCTTTCTCACACACACACACACACAAACCACGCCCTAGTTCACACCTACTTAC
>NC_043706.1:30510850-30524053 GCF_006229205.1 Suricata suricatta | reverse complement strand
TGGGGTGAAGTTTAGGGGAGGGAGGGGAGGAATGAAGATTGGGGAGAATGTGAGGAGGTGAGTCACCTTCTGTTCCTGACACTCACCCTTCTTTTCCTGAAGCCCCTGAAGTAAGTGTGCCCGTGTCTGTGCGTGTGAGCAATGTGGTGAGGAAAAGTGTCAAACTAGTTGTTGAAGACTCAGGGGAACTCTGAGGCCCCTCTGATATTTCTGAGGCTTCTTTTATGTCTCAACTTCTTGCTCCTTTTTCTCTTAGTGTGTGTATTCCTACATTCTGGAAATGATTGTGCAACCAGATATCTTAATTATAATCTTGTTACTAAACATATTGATATTACTGTGTTTATAATGATGAAAGTATTTAAGGAGTTGCATATTATTTCTTTATACAGTTGTAACCATTCACCTCACATTCTGCTTTCTTAGGTCTTTTTTTAAAATTTTGCCTAATAGTTGAAAATTTTTATCTTTTTATTTTTTAATTATATTCTTTTTATTTCTAAGTTTCTTGAACATTTTTTCACATATTAATTGGCTAATTGTTGTTACCAATGTAAAAATTATCTACTATTACCTCTGGGATTCTGATGTTTTTCTCAGTGATTTTAGTTGTTCTCTGTTCATAAGATTATTAACACTTTGCTGATATTTGATTCAGCTTTTACTCTGTTTTGTGGTTTATATTTTGATTCTATTTATTACTCTTCAACCTAAAATGTAAATATTTTTATTTTTTGAAATATCCTACAAAATTGTTGGCAAAGATTTGTCATCAATCTTAAATCTACCATTTAATGGTATTTTAAAAAGTATTCCAGATATTTCTCCTTTTGAAAAAAACAGTATTTTTTGAGGCTGTAATGTCAGGGATTGTCTTACACATTAAGAATACCTCTTAATGAGTCTCAGACCCTGCCTTGAACTCAAATGTCAGCTTTATTTTTAATGATTTTTTAAAATCTTTATTTTATTTTTGAGAGACAGCACAAGCAGGTGAGGAGCAGAGAGAAAGGGAAACACAGAATCCAAAGCAGGCTCCAGGATCTGAGCTGTCAGCACAGAGCCCAATGAGGGGCTTGAATTCATGAACTGTGAGATCATGACTTGAACTGAAGTCGTGTTTAACCGAATGAGTCCTCCAGGTGCCCCCAAATGTCAGCCTAAGAAGGACAGAATTATAAAATGATAACAACTCCAGTAATAGACATTTTTATATTGCAAGGAAGAAGTATTTGTCAACTGAGTGCAATTATGAAAAATTTTAAAAAATTGGTTTCCTTCTCCATTACCTCTCTTTCACCACTCTCTGTGTTCTTGGAATTCAACTCATAAAGCTAGAGTATCACATCTGTCGTTCCTACTTCCCAGGGGAGAACAAGCTCTGTGGGTGCTAAGGTGTACGTGTGGCATTCCCAGGGTTTCCTACTCTATTTCTTCATCTACCTCAAGCTGTTCCCCAATTTATCCACACTGCTTTGAATCATAGTTTCTCTTTCAGGTGCATTAACTTTCACATAGCCTTAAGAGCTAAGTGAGTATTACTATCCCCACTGGAAGGTGAGAAAGTTTGGGCACAAAGGAAAGTAACATTCTCCCAGAATCAATCAGTAAAGTAGCAGAGCCTGGATTTGAACCCAGGCAGCCTGCTCCAGAAATCATGCTTTTAGTTGATACACTACATGTCTTGTGGAATGTGTAAACACTTCACTTCAACAAGGAATAACTGCTTCATGCTATGAAAAATAAACCCCGCATATTTCTGCAACACCTCTCAAATCGAAGGGACCCAGGCTGTCAGGATTAAATTCAAGACTCTGATCCTGGCTCTCCCTGGGCCACAGGCCAGCTTTGCGGGAGGCCTGCCTGAGATGAGCCTGGGACCAGGGACGGAGGCAGCCGGGCAGCCACCCAGGGACACTCACTCTGTCTTCCTCTCTTCGTCCCTCTACCCCCTCTCTTCCAGTGGAGCCCACCGTGACCGTGTACCCCGCGAAGACCCAGCCCCTGCAGCACCACAACCTCCTGGTCTGCTCTGTGACTGGCTTCTATCCGGGCCACATCGAGGTCAAGTGGTTCCGGAACGGCCAGCAGGAGGAGGCTGGGGTCGTGTCCACAGGCCTGATCCGTAACGGAGACTGGACCTTCCAGACCCTGGTGATGCTGGAGACGGTTCCTCGGAGTGGAGAGGTCTACACCTGCCACGTGGAGCATCTGAGTCACACGAGCCCTGTCACCGTGGAGTGGAGTGAGTAGCTTGCTGACCTCACAGTTCCTCCCCCACCGAGGAGGGGACTTTGCTTTCCTGAGTGTCAGGGTTCCCTCTCCTTACACCGTATTTCCATTTGTTTCATGTTCTCTCCTCTTTAGCACAGGTCCCAGGGAGGTGGAGTGGGTAACCAAATGAGATCCTGTGTAGAAATCCTCTGATGGTTGATAGATACTCTGTGATTGTTTCTACAGATCCTACAGTCCTTGGGGAAATAGTTATGCCTGGTAGACAGCAAAGAGGTTTTCCATGTTTTGAGACTTTCTATGGCTCCCCAGTAATGGTTCCCCGGTGATGCTGGGCACTAGTTCCCAGTCTCGGGCTGGGCTTGTGCTTCTGGCATCATTGCTGTGTGTTGTTCGTTGTGATCTAAGAAGACACATCCCCTACAGTATATGGACCTTCCTGACAGAAAGGGAATCCGATCTTGGCACTGGTTTTTTTTAGCTCTGTCACCCTGCACAAGCTACTTGAACTTCATGGAGTCCCAGGCTCCTCATCCATAGATGTTGCAGTAGTGGATTTGTCAGAGCTGTGATATTTTAAAAGTTCAAACCTAAACCTTCTATCTCCTCAATGTAATTAAAAAAATTTTCCCAGAAATTGGCACTTACTTTACTTCTTCTGGTTAGCCTTCATTCCTCATTCTAAGTTCTCAATCCCAGAGTCTCTGTCAGAGAAATTGGACTTGGAGTAAAAATCACTAAAACTGCTTCTTCTCTCAGGGGCTCAGTCAGAATGTGCACAGAGCAAGATGCTGAGTGGAATCGGGGGCTTTGTTCTGGGTCTGCTCTTCCTGGTGGTGGGGCTGTTCATCTACTTCCGGAACCAGAAAGGTAAGGCACCTGTTGGTAGCTGAGCGCCCCCATAGATCTTGTAGGGAAGAAGTATAGCTTTGATCAAATAAACTCTCTTTATACCAGTAGTCCTGTATAAAGCCATTCTTTCCAAATTTGACCTCAGATTTCCTAGAAATTCAAAAATCCGCAGTCCATGGTTACTGTGTTGTAGCATAAGAGGTTAGGGCCTGTAGAGATCAGAAAGAGTTTAAGAAGCATGAAGGACTTGGGTTGAGATCCTGGGCCAAATTCAAGAAGAGCTACTAAAGTTAATGAAATCACGCTGGTTTTGTGTGACAGAAACTTCATGGATCACATCTCTCCCTTTCTACTCCCATTGGCATCATGTTGTGGGTTGTGACGTAAGAGAAATCTAAGGAGGTGGGTCTGGAGCTGGGACCTTGCATGTGGGGACAGACTTGCCTGTGTATCTGTTAAGTATATGTCTTCCCTTCTCTTTCCCAGGACACTCTGCACTTCAGCCAACAGGTAATGCTCTTGACCCACTTTAGAGAAGAGTTTATTATCCTGAAACAGATGGTGGAGGTGAAAAGGCGGAACTCATGTCAAAAACTTTGAATCTGAGTTCTCATCAGGCAGTTAACTAAAGCTTTTTCTTTCCTCTTACTAAAATGCCTGCACTGTAAATAGCTTTGGTTCAAGGAGAGTTAAGAATATGTTCTTCTTCTGACTGCAAAGCTTTAACCTGAGGCCCCGAGAGAGGGGAGGAGAGGCTGCTGGGGGAAGTGGGTCTGGAAACAACACTGTGCTCCGTCTTCTGCAGGACTCCTGAGCTGAGGGGGAGATGCTGACACTCCAGGAAGAACCTTCTTTTGAGGCCTCTTCGCAGAGTGAAAAGGTTTCCTGCTTGGCCATTACTCTGCCACAAACACAGTGCTTTCTCAGGACCTGGTTTGTCCTGGGCTCAGTGACCCTGCAGACCCTGTGCTCCCTGCAGGCTCCCTCCACCCCGTCCTTGACCTGGAAGTCCCAGTACTGACTGGACTACCTTGTCTTCATTCTTCTGGCCCCTGTGAACGCTGCCCTCACAGCCTCTCCTGCATCGGAACTCACCTTCTGCTCATGTGTCTTCATAAGCTTCTCTCAAATAAACATGGAGTGACAATCATCTCTTTCATATGGTTTCATGCAAAGAAGTAGGAGAAAAGGGGAAAGAGGAAGGATTGCAACAAATATCAATATTGGCTTTTATGTATATTAAGAATTTTGGTCATTTATATATCTGGAAGTTATCCTGACTTCATTCCCTGCTTATATTTGGTCTTTATGCATTATGTAATTAGGCATATTTTTTGGAGCTAGGAGGAAACCCTTAATGGCCCAAATGATGATGGAGTCCTACATCTCTGTGTTCTCAAAATAAACACACATTATAGGACACAGACGTTGTACAAAAATATCAGAAATTCGAGTAACTTGTATGATGATGACCTCAAAATTTTTATAATCACATTCTTTTGTCCCTAGTTTTTAATTTTATTTTTTATATTTTTATTTCTTAAAATTTTTTTTCAGCAGCCACAATTTTATTAAAAAAATTGACAATAAGACTTGCCTTCATAAATCAAAAAGCCTTATAAGGAAACAATGAGACATAATTAAAACAGAAACAAAAACCAATAAGAAAGATGTCATCATTCCAAGATCACCCATAAATTAACATTTATAGAATGTCTATTGTGTTCCAGTCTTGTATTTTTTAAACATTTATTTTATTTTTGAGAGAGAGAGACAGACAGAGCTGGAGCAAGGGAGGGGCAGGGAGAGAGGGAGACACAGAATCTGAAGCAGGCTCTAGGCTCTGAGCTGTCAGCACAGAGCCCTATATGGAGCTTGAATTCATGGACTGTGAGATCATGACCCAAGGCAAAGTCAGACGCATAACTGACTGAGCCACCCAGGTATTCCTATTTCTTGTATTTTTAAAGCAGGCTCCACTCCCAACGTGGCGCTAAATCTCATGACCCTGAGATCAAGAGTCAAATGCTCCACTGACTGAAGCAGCAGGTGCCCCTTTCCCTGATTTTTTATAGAAAAGTATCTAACCCCTTACATAGACTGATGATAGGTTCTATCTACACTTCCACCTTTTTCTGTCTGTCAAACAAAGTCAGTGGTATACTGACACTTTGGCTTGAGATGCCTCCTTTCCCGTAAATAGGTCTCAGACCATCAGGACAATGCTACAACTCTAGCGGAAGAGATGCATTTCTGAGGCCTTCCAGACTGTGTGCAAATCTATGATCTGTACAGAAACATATTGTATGGATCTTGTCTTGGTAGAAATCAGAGCAAAAACTGAGAAACCAAGGGGAAATTATAAATACTCTGATGTACATACAAACAATGAAATAGTATGCAGCTGGAGGAAAAGTAACACCCTGCTATAGAATAAACTCTGAATGCATTTGGAGTAGAGACAGGAGAGTTTGTACAGTACACAACACTTTAAAAAATTTAAACACTTTTTAATGTTTATTTATTTTTGAGAGAGAGAGGGACAGAGAATGAGTGGGGGAGGGACAGAGAAAGAGGAAGACACAGATCTGACGCAGGCTCCAGGCTCTGAATTGCCAACAGAACCTGATGGGGGATTAGGACCTGAGCCAAAGTCAGACCCTCAACCAACTGAGCCACACAGGTGCCCCAAATTCTTTTAAGTTCTTAAAAGGTTTATTTAGTTATTGAGAGAGAGGGAGAGGGAGCACAGGCACAGGAGGGGCAGAGAGAGGGAAAGAGAGAACCTCCAGCAGGTTCCATGTTGTCAGTGCAGAGCCTGACATGAGGCTTGAACTCATGAATCACAAGACCATGACCTGAAGCAAAATCAAGAGTCAGACACTTATGGACTGAGTCACCCAGGCCCCCTCAATATTTTGTTTAATAGGATAGAGGAAAAGAATAGAAATATGTAGTTATATCAATTCATTTTATCTATATATCATTATTTCTCTATCATATAGCTACTTACTTTTCTATACATGACAGTGGAAGGATTTTTTTTAAATGCCTAACATTTTGACTAATGTTTGGGCAAAATGAATGACCAAGTTGAAAGAAACAGAGATGAAAATTGGACCTTTTTGAATATATCTTATCTAATGGTTTTCATTTGAGGAAACTTCAAATATTTTATGTAATAAAAATGTTTTAAAGTTTAAAAATAAAATATAGGGATGCCTAGGTGGCTCAGGTCATGATCTCACAGTTCATGGGTTTGAGCCCTGCTTCAGGCTTCATGCTGTCAGCAAAGGGCCTGCTTGGGATTCTCTCTTTTCCTCTCCCTCTGTCCCTCCCCTCACTACCCACCCCCCAATAAATAAATAAACTTAAAAAAACTAAAAAAAAGACAATACATAAAAATTAAAGCCAAAATGTAATGGTGAAGCAAATATGACAAAAAGTATATGATAGAAGACAAACTAGAAAAGTAGATGAAGTATTTTTGGCCCTTAAATAGAACACTGTGAAACTGTAATTGTAATTTGATATATAGTTCTGAATTCCATAGACTTCAACAATATAAAAGATAGGTATTATATTGGATAGGTTTTAGAGAAATTGGTTGAGGAGATGATTAATTCTGCTATTGTATTGTGTCTGAAGAATCACTTTGCCATGTAAACCAAATCTATGGGGCCCCTGAATGGCTCAGTCCCTTAAGCTTACCTTATGGCTCATGTCCCTGCATTGGGCTCTGGGCTGAGCAGTAAGTCTCTAGGGATTCTCTCTCTTCCTCTCTCTCTGCCCCTCCTCCTCCCTCTCTCTAAAAATTAAAAAATAAAAAACAAAAGGAAATTTAATAAGCTAACATAATGTTTGTAGTATTTATATGGTTTGATCAAACCCCGTTTGATCCCAGGGTTGCAACTTTACTTTTGTTTTGTACTTCAAGATGAAGAAGTCCGTTGTCTCATTTAATCTGAAGTCTATGGTGTGACCCTTGTAATGTAGAATTAAAGTGTATGGCAGAAAATATTTCAGTGGAGATGCTTTCTGTTGCTAGTGTAGAAAACCCAATCTAACTGGCTTTTTTTAAACTACTTATCTCACAGAGCAGATAAAACCAAGGTGGCTCATTTCCAGAGCTGATGAATTCATTAGGCCAGTGTTGTCACCAATGATGCTGGGACTTTGTATCTCATCTCTTTATCAAACAGGACTTCAGTGTTCCTGAAAGGATAGTAGGATGTCTGCAGCAGCTTTAGGCTTTATTTTCTTTTATAATTTTCAAAGGCAAGAAAAGTGAAGTGTTTCTCCTCCTGTGTTTTTATAAGGCAGAACTAATTTTTTTTTATGTGTTCCCAGTAGACCTACTTCCCCACATATTGGGAGGACCTAGGATAACAGTAGTAGGCTCAGACAAATCATGCTTCATTCTTTGGAGAGGGCTTGCTTTGCCTGACGCATTGGAAAGATGAGAGGAAGTAATCCTTCAAAAGAAATAAATGTTTAGATGGGGATAGAGGAGAAATGATTTCAGGTGAGGAAACTAGTGTTTGGACTCTTAGAGTGTTAGCAAGTTTAATTGTTTCTTTTAAAGAATAATAGATTGTAGAAGAGCAGCATTAATTAAAGGTTTTGAGGTTTATTTAAACATAGAATATTAAACAGCAGCCATAAACCCAATTACAATGAAAAACAGCAACTAAGCAAGAGAATTATTTACTCACAGAAGTTATAGTGTTGATAATTTTATGAGGAAAAGTGTATTTTCAGTAATTTTTAAACAAGAATAATTAATAAGAAGTGTTAAAATTGGTAAGATGTTAAAACCTGTTACACATCAATTTTGATAAGAATTCTTATTGGAATTGATTCATTATTGGTTGAACACACCAGTACAGTAGAGTTCATAATTAGATTCTGAATATAATTAGATTCTGAATATTCTGAATATTTTAAACTAAAATAGAACATTTCAAGAATATACAATGGGGAATGAAAGGTCTCTCCAATAAATGGTGTTAAACAAACTGAATACTAACATGCAAACAAATGAAAATGGATCTCTATCTTACATCAAATTAACTCAAAATCAGTTGGAGACTTGAATGTAAGACCTGAAACCTTACACTCCTGGAAGAAAACATAGACACTAAGCTCCTGGACATCTGTCTTGGTGATGATTTTTTTGGATTGGACACCACAGGAAAAGACCACAAAAGCAAATATGAAAAGTGTGGAACTACATCAAATTTAACAAAAGCCTCATGCACAGTAAAAGAAACCATCAACAAAATGAAAAGACAGCTTATGAAGTGAGAGAAAATATCTGCAAATTTTGTATCTGGTAAGGGGTTAATATCCAAAATATGTAAAAACTCATACAACTTAATAGCAACATCAAAACAAAACCAATCCATTTAAAAATTGGGCGGAGGATCTGAATAGATATTGCCCCAAAGAAGACATACAGATGGCCAAGAGGCACAGATACTTGGCATCACTAAGCATCAGGGAAATGCAAATCAAAACCAAAATGAGATTTCACCTCATACATGTTAGACAGCTATTATTAGAAAGAAATCACAAGTGTTGGCAGGGATGTGGAGAAAATGGAACACTTGTGCATTTCTGCTGGTAATGTAAATGGTGCAGCCACTATGAAAAATTGTATAGCGGTTCTTCAAAAAGTAAAAATAGACCTATCATATGATCCAGCAATTCCACTTCTGGCTATTTATCAAAAAAAAATTAAAACACTAACTTGAGAAAATATATACATTTGCAATTACATTGTAGCATTATTTATAGTAGTTGAGATATGAAAACAACCTACGTGTCCATCAGAAGATGAATGGACAAAGTGGATATGGTATATATACATAAAGGATATAATTCAGCTATAATAAAGAAAGTTTTGACATTTACAACATGGGATGGACCTTGAGGTTATTATGCTAAATGAAATACATCACACAGAGAAAGACAAATTAGAATGATCTCACCTAGGCTGGGAACTGGAGGTGTGCAAAATGGGTGAAAGGAGTCAAAATGTACAAACTTCCAGTTATGAAATAAATAAGCCATGGGGATGGCATATAGAGCATGGTGACTATAGTTAATTATACTGTATTACATATTTGAGAGCTGCTAAGATAGAAAATCTTTAAAGTTCTCACTACAATTAAAAGCATTCTTTTGTATATATAAACCACATCTTCTTTATCCATTCATCAGTCAATGGACATTAAGGCTCTCTCCATGATTTGGCCATTGTTGACAGTGCTGCTATGAACATTGGGGTACATGTGCTCCTATGCATCAGCACTACTATATATCTTGGGTAAATCCCTAGCAGTGCTATTGCTGGGTCATAGGGGAGTTTTATTGTTAGTTTTTTGAGGAACCTCCACACTGTTTCCCAGAACAGCTGCACCAGTTTATATTCCTACCAACAGTGTAGGAGGGTGCCCATTTCTCCACATCCTTGCCAGCATCTATAGTCTCTTGATTTGTTCATTTTAGCCACTCTGACTGGTATCTCAAGGTGGTTTTCTGCTGAGTGACAGATATCATATGTTCTCTTGATATCTTGATCCATATGTGGATCTTGAGAAACTTAACAGAAGACCATGGGAAAATGGAGGAGGAAAAATAGATACAAACAGAGAGGGAGGGAGGCAAGCCACAAGAGACTCTTAAATACAGAAAACAAACTGAAGGTGGACAGGAAGTGAGGGAGAGGGCAAATGGGTAATGGGCATTGAGGAGGGCACTTGTGGGGATTGAGCACTGGGTGTTGTATGTAAGCCAATTTGACAAATTGATAAATTATATTATAAAATTATATTTAAAAATTCTGTAACTATATATGGTGATGCATGTTAACTAGACTTATTGTGGTGATCATTTTGTAATATATACAAATATGAAATCATTATGTTGTTTGCCTAAAACTAATAATATAATATTCTGTCAATTATACCTCACTAAAAATAACTTAAAAATTTTAAAGTGTTTCAAGTCATTGGTAAGGTATATCTGAAACTTATTCCTTCCAATAAAATGTATCCCCAATGAATGAAATTTGAAACATAAAGTAAAAACAAATTAAAGGAATAAAATTTATAAAATTATGTTTGAGAATAAAAAGCCTTTCTAATATCTGATGCACTGCTGATGGAATGGTGTAATGTTACAACTACTTTGGAAAATACTTGGTAATTTCTTAAAAAGTTAACATGCATTTGCTATATCATCCATTAATTCCTTTCCTTGGAATCTACCAATAAGAAATAAAAAACTATGTGCTTGCAAATAAATATGTGCAAATGTTCATAGCAGCATTAATCATAATAGCCAAAAACTGGAAACAATTCTAATATTCCTTAATTATTTTTTAAATTTTTAAAAATGCTATTTATTTATTTGAGAGAGACAGACAGAAAGACAGGGATGGGGAGGGGAGACCAAGTCAGGGAGAGGCAGAAAGAGGGATAGAGAATCCCAAGCAGGCTCCATACTGTCAGCACAGAGCTCAATCTCATGAACCATAAAATCATGACATGAGGCAAAATCAAAAGTCAGGACTTAACTGATTGAGCTACACAGGCACCCTCATCAATTACTAAATGGATAAGATACATACTAGATTTATGCAGTGAATACTAATACTATTCAGCAATAAAAAGGGACAAATGAAATACATGCAAAGGAAATGCTGATACATGGTAGAAAATGAAAGAACTTCACATATATTTTACTAAGTGAAAGAGGCCAGATACAAAATATTACATGTCATATGACTCCATTTACATGAGATATCTAGAAGAGGCGACTTTGTTGACACATAAAGCAGATCAGTGTGTGTTTGGGGCTTGGTATGGGATTGTGGAGACCCTGTAAACAGAGAACTTTTGGGGGTGATGGATACATTTTGAAACTGAGTGTGGTGATAGTTGTATATATCTACAAATATAGTAAAATCATTAAAATTTACATGAAGAGTGAATTTTGTGGTATGAAAGTTATACCTCAAAAAGTCCTGTTAAAAATATTTTTAGAAAGGAAATCTTTCTCTGACAAAAAAAAATATATAAAGAAAAATACATTTGAATAAAATTTAAAAATTTCTTGGCATAAGGTAATAAAAAAAAGAAATATATGGCTCAGGAAGAATTTTGCAACACTTAAGGTAGGCATTGGGTCTTCTTATTATATAAAAATTTCCAACAGGTCAATAAATACTGAACAAAAACCCAACAGAAAATTGAACAATGCATATAGACTATTTAAAGAAGAAAATATTCCAGTGGTCATTAACATGAAATATATATTCAAACTAACAATTAACTAGAAAAATGCGAATTCAAATAACAGTATGATGCAACATTCTTTCCACCAATTGACAAATATAATTTTTTTAAAATCATGTGTTTAAAAGCTTTGACGGGAGTGGATTCTCTTATATGCTGTTATTAGGACCATGAATGGATGCCAACTTGGCAGCATCTATTTAAGTTGATAGTGCAAATGCTACATGATTAACTGAAAAATTAATCTTTAGACATCTATCTTAAAGAAAAAATTTTACGTGGGCCAAAAGAAATCTAAAAAATGAATGTTTGTTGTACAAGGGTTTGGGAAAATAAGAACATACCCAAATCCTAAAAGAAAAACTGATAAATTTGCCCTGATTATAAAAGTTCTGTACATCAAAAGGCTATAGCATATGTGAAATGACCTCATGCTGCAAGATGATATTTGGGTATTGCACATGGTGATGTCAGTATAAACTGGTATACCTCTTTGAGTAGTTTGGTGTCCATTCTAGGTGTTTACATCCTAGATAAATTCTCACATATATGCCCAAGATGACATATAACCATATAATGGAAGAGAAAATAAGCAGTTTGAAATTTTGATAAAGAACAGATAAATTATGGTATAGTCTTACAAAGGACTAATGCAGAATTTTAAGTGATTGAACTACTACCATTATCATGGCTAGGAAAGAATTGTGAGGGCATTGTAAATACCATTTATGAAGAAGAAAGTTACAAGAGTCATAATTGCCATTAGAAAAACAAGAAAAAAAGGTAAGGTAAATTAATGGGTAAACTGGAAAAAATCTTATTTTTAAAGGTTACCAAAGCTATAGTTGCAAAGAAGTCTAACAATGGTGAATTCCAGAGATGGACAAGTTCTTATGTGAGGAGGGACAAGTGCCTACTCAGATCCTTTGGGTTATCTGCTGAACATGAACATGGATGGGAGATTGGGCCTGGCTCAGAAAGGGAGATAGTGATGGGATAAGGAGAAACTAGCCCAGTTTTAAATAACCCTGTGGGCTTGTATGATGGATTGGGATCTAGAGAGTTCCAAACATCGTATATATGGCTTCTTTTCCCTGCCAGCTGATTGTCTTCTGCCAGAATTCTTCTGAGTTCATGGTGGTGGTGTCTGAATTGAAAAGGCAGATGGAAGGCCAAAAAGCATTTCTACAGTTTCATGCAAAGAAACATCAGGAAGGATATCAAAGATAAGAACGATGCTTTACCTATCTTGACCTAATTAACATTTGTAACTGACATGTACGTTGACTACATCCAATAACTAAATAACATATATTTCTTTAAATTTCACAAAGAATTACATGAAATAGACCAACAAATTCCACAGGATTAAAGTCACACAAAATAAAATAAAATAAAATAAAATACACAAATCTTTGACCATAATCTATCATATTACAAATCAATAAGATTGAGATATTGTTAAGTTTTACAGGCACTTTTTAAAAATTTTTCTTCATCTTTGGGACTTTTTCTTTAATAGTTTATAGTCAAAGTTGTTTCATTATAACACCCAGTACTTTTCCCCACAAGTGCCCTCCTCCATTACCACCACCTCCCTTTCCCTTCCCCCTCCCCCTTCAACCCTCAGTTTGTTTTCAGTATTCAATAGTCTCTCAGGTTTTGCATCCCTCTCTCTCTGCCCAACTCTCTTTCCCCCTTCCCCAGCCCATGGTCCTCCATTAGGTTTCTCCTGTTCTCCTGTTAGACCTATGAGTGCAAACATATGGTATCTGTTCTTCTCCGCCTGACTTGTTTCGCTTAGCATGACACCCTC
>NC_043706.1:30508362-30510750 GCF_006229205.1 Suricata suricatta | reverse complement strand
TAGTTTTGTAGTGAAAACTTTAATAACTTCCACAATTTTTGGTTACCTAAAACTTTAAAGTTTTGCTAGGTTAAATGATAAATTGGGTTAAATTCATAGGATACCTGAGTCTTTTCCAAATAAGATAAAATATAAAAAATTAATTATTAAACATAAGTTTATCTAGTTTATTTTATTTAAAAGAAGCTAAAGATAAATTCGGGTGTGTTAGCAAATATGTTTTATGCTTTATTGAAAGATTGTACTATAAAAAAGCACAAGTTTCTAGAAATTCTGAAATACAGTAATAAATTTGCCAATCTAGAGAATTCTCATCTCACAGAGAGGTCACAATTGCTTACTACTTAGTTTTCACAAAAAATAATATTTCTAAGCAAAGTTATAATGAGTAATGGAAAACTAGAAATGATAAAAAAAATCTGTAGGCAAAGAGAATAACATGTATGCTCTTGATAAAAAAAAAAAAAATTATGAGAGCTAGAGATACATTTGTTCAGGGAAAAGAAAGTAATTTTGTCCTAAAGTGAGACTGGTTGTTTAGAAAAGAGAAACTTGGGACTACTATTAAATATTCTTTAAAAGGTTTATAAAGAGTGATGGAAAAGGAATCCCTGGAAAAGAATTTTATGAGTGGTCAGTACTAAGAGTGTAATAAATGAATTTTAACATGGAAAGTACAATAGCCTAAGATTGAAATCTGATTTCTTTCTCTGTTAGGTGATGAGTAAAGTTTTCTTGGATTGCTTATCTGCTTTTAATAGCAAATAGTGTGGTGAAGTCCTTCCCTAAGGAATGTGGTGGAAAAATCCCAAGATAAGGGAAGGCAATCTGACTATATGCCTGTAGGTGACACACTTCACAACTTTGTAACATAATACCACCCAATCAGATCATATGTCTGTAAGTCTCCATGTAACGGAGATGAAGAAGTACAAGTCAGATAAAAGGCTACACCCCACTGCACTCTGAGCTTAGTTTTTCAGATACAAACCCACTGAGCTTGTGCCAGCACTAATAAAAGTTGTTTGCTTCCTGGAAATAAAGCCTCAGTGTCGTGATTCTCTGTGTGGACCTTGGTCCCATTACAATAGTAAATAAAGGTTTTTCTTTATCTGCCTGGGAAAAGTCTCTATGTTTTGTCTTTATCAGGTCTTCAATTACTTATGAAACTTAAATCAACTCAATATTAAAAGAGCTAATTTTACTAACAACTGTGTAACCTTCTTTCTTTGCCTTTAGAATCTTTTATTGCCACCTAGGTTAAATAGATAATTAAGTTTTTAAATTTTGTCATAATTCATGATTCTATTTAGTCATGTAATTTAACGCCTTCTGATATTTTGGGGGCACTTGGGTGGCTCAGCTGGTTAAGGTTCAGCTCAGGTTATGACCTCGCAGTTTGTAGGTTCAAGCCCTGCATCAGAATGTGTGCTGACAGTTAAAAGCCTGGAGTCTGCTTAGTATTCTGTGTCTCCCTCTCTCTCTGTGCTTCCCCTACTCACAGTCTGCCCCTCTCTCTCTTTCTTTCTCAAAAGTAAACACTAAAAATTTAATAAAAAACTTCTGATATTTTTGACAAGCTTTCCAAAAATTCAAATTCTATATGAAGTTACTTTGACTAATTAGACTTATTTGCTTGGTATGTTAAATTACATGGGAAGCATTGACAGATAAGTAATGATAAACTCTTTTGGATTATATCACAGGGGTGAATGCTATAACTGTTCTGGAAAACATATGAAATTCCTGAAGCTTTAATATGTCCTGGTATAATGTCATGATCTGTAATTCTTCTTTTTTAATAGCTTATTGTCAAATTGGTTTCCATATAACACACAATGCTCTTCCCCACAAGTACCCTCCTCCATTACCACCCCGCTCCCCCTCCCCCTTCAGCCCTCGGTTCATTTTCAGTATTCAATAGTCTCTCATGATTTGCATCCCTCTCTCCCCAGCTCTCTTTCCCCCTTCCCCTACCTATGGTCCTCCATTAGGGTTCTCCTGTTCTCCTGTTAGACCTATGAGTGCAAACATATGGTATCTGTTCTTCTCTGCTTGACTTATTTTGCTTAGCATGACACCCTCGACGTCCATCCACTTTCCTACAAATGGCCAGATTTCATTCTTTCTCATTGCCATGTAGTACTCCATTGTATATATAGACCACATCTTCTTGATCCACTCATCAGGTGATGGACATTTAGGCTCTTTCCATGATTTGGCTATTGTTGACAGTGCTGCTATGAACGTTGGGGTACATGTGCCCCTATGCATCAGCACTTCTGTATCCTTTGGGTAAATCACTAGCAGTGCTATTGCTGGGTCATAGGGGAGTTAGTTCTATTGATAGTTTCTTAAGAAACCTCCATACTGGTTTCCAGAGCGGCT
>NC_043706.1:30506814-30508262 GCF_006229205.1 Suricata suricatta | reverse complement strand
TTTTTTTTTTTTTTTTTTTTGGCTTCAGCTGTTGTTTATTGACACAGGTAGGCTCTATGGCAACAGGCAGGGAGGTGGCCGCAGTAGTTGGGAAAATGGAGGGTGGGGGCGTGTTTGCCTGCAGGACAGCTGAGAGGAGTGTAGGAACACGAGTGCCCAGCGCAGGACGAGGTGAGAGTGGGGGGAGACGGGGAGGTGTGGGGGAGCAAGGAAGGGCCTGGGCCCGTCTCCTTAAACTGAACCACTGCTGTACCACAACTCTTGCTGGCGGTCTCTCGACGCCAAGCCAGGGTTGGGAGTTGCCTGGGTATCCGTTTTCTATAGGAACTGAACGGAGTACACAAAAAGGAGACGCAGGAGCTGTTGCCCTCTGTTAAAGCTCTGGGGCTTCCGGTCCTGCACCCTTCCTCCGTCCCTCGCTTGGGTGGAGTCACGTGATTTGCAGCCCAGGTCTGGGTTACCCCACTCGAACAGGTTCTTAAAAAAAAAAAAACAAAACCAGGCATGTTTCACAGAGGCATGAATATTCTTCCCTAGCATCCCAGCCCACCAGTGCCACATTACAACCCCCAAGTGAGCTCTACAAGCGTTGCTGGCCTAACGGATGGGTTGGGGGAAGGGGGTGGGGCGGGGCTGGAGAAGGGGCTCCTGGGGCCTGTCATGGCACAGGCGCTACACGCATGGTGTTGGTGAAGCGGAGCCAGCGCGCCACCCAGTCAGCATAATAACCACATCTCCCTTCTTAAAGAAGCCTCGGGTCTTGCCAACATTCACAGCCAAGTTCACGTGAAGGTCCACGAAGGATCAGCACACTTAAATATTATTCTTCATTGCATGAGGTCTAAAGTATGGAATCTTATCGACGTCCGAATGATCTTATGGAATATAGATGTGTTTGCATGCATACACCTATACCGTATGTGTGTATTTGGGGGAAGGAGAGCTGGAAAAGTCTCCATTTTTAATTAATCACATTAATATTTTTTTTGTTTAGCAATTAACTGTTGAAGATGTTTTGTTTAAGGATTTGGTCAGCAATTAGAGCCAGGGGCTGGTTTCTAAACATGCAAAATAATCACAGAGAATTTAAGAAGAAGACAGCAAGTATAAGGATGAAAAGTTACAAAACATAACAATCACTAGGCCTGCTAACTGACTGGTTTTGGTGAAGGTGGTAGAAAGTGGCAAAAAAAAAAAATTAACAAGTTAAAGTTCTAATGTTTTGAATGAAGGAAGGAAATTTTCACTGAAAAAAAAAAAAAGGCATGAGGAGGAGGTGGCTCTTGTCCACCCAGCGTGTGGCCTGGGTCCAGCACAGAGTGTGAGAGGACGTGTTAGTGAAGGCAACAGGACAGGGAGAACATGAACAGATAAATGGCATCTCAAGAACAGATCATTTTAAGAGTTAGATGGGATGCTACATGAGGGATGGTTAATGCTGAAAATGG
>NC_043706.1:30488519-30506714 GCF_006229205.1 Suricata suricatta | reverse complement strand
AATTTATCTTTAGCTTCTTTTAAATAAAATAAACTAGATAAACTTATGTTTAATAATTAATTTTTTATATTTTATCTTATTTGGAAAAGACTCAGGTATCCTATGAATTTAACCCAATTTATCATTTAACCTAGCAAAACTTTAAAGTTTTAGGTAACCAAAAATTGTGGAAGTTATTAAAGTTTTCACTACAAAACTAATTTTAATCTTAATTACATTGATATATTTTACTTGTTCTTGACAATTATGTTCAGATTACCCTTAAAAACCTTATAAATTATCAAAGTTAGTCATTATCCTGAGCTATAATCTAAACAAAACAAAACAAAACATTTTGTAACCAACAGCATATCAATTTATTTGACTTAAGTAAGTCCAGGCAGAATAATGTTTTAAGTGTAATGCTGATAACTGTAGAACCATGTTAATCTTAATTAAACAAAGCCTTAATGTAGCTTTAACATTGAACATTTTTCTAAAGCAATGAACTTGAGAAACATTTGGGTTTAATTTCTATCTTTCTGAGTTTTAGAATGCCTAATTCTCCTCTAAATTCTTGTCTTCAAACCAACTAAGTAGAGCTATTTTACAAATTAATTTTAGTAATACCATCTGGAGGTAGAACAATATGTCATGTTTATGACATACATATAAACACACAGATGTAAAGACCTTATAGTTAAGATTTGTATCCTTGACAAGTAGCCTTCTGGAAGGTGTGGGCTAGATTTTGAGCAAGGGTGCTTTTCTAGCTATTTGAATTTTTAATTGCCTCTCCCGCTCTTTATTCCTTCCACCTTAAAAATGGAGAACGGTCTAGATAAGAGTTTCCAGAGAGGCAGAAGGATTTTTAAATCTTTCTGGGTTGTATTTCACATTTTGCAAATATTTGCAAAGGACAGTGGCTTTTTTAAAAATTTTTAGTGTTTATTTTTGAGAGACAGAGAGACAGAGAGACAGAACATGAGCAAGAGAAGGACAGAGAGAAAAGAAGACCCAGAACCTGAAGCAGGCTCCAGTCTCTGAGCCATCAGCACAGAGCCAGATGTGGGGCTTGAACTCAGGAATCGCGAGATCATGACCTGAGCGGAAGTCGGCCGCTTAACCGACTGAGCCACCCAGGCGCCCCAGGACAGTTGCTTTCAGTCCCTCAAGGAATTGGGTTGCAACATAAAAGCCACTGTGGGTTGATCTATCTATCTGCCCACTTTACCATCAATTCTCTTCTTCCCTCTGGATACATAGTTTTAATTTGAATTTAGGAGACAAGTTCTTAAATTGCTATCTGGCTCTGAGCATCAGCTTCCACTCTGGCCAGCTTTTGACTACAGTGTTATCTTTGCCTTAGCATGGAGGAGAAGGAGGATTTTGATTTTAATGTCTCAATCACCAGCATCTCATTTAAAGGATAAGAAGAAGGGGTAGCTGGATGGCTCAGTTGGCTTAGTGTCAGACTTCAGCTCAGGTCCGATCTCACAGTCCCTGAGTTCCAGCCCACGTCAGACTCTGTGCTGTTGGAGCGGAGCCTGGAGCCAACTTAAGAGTTCCGAGTCTCCCTCTCTCTCTGCCCCTCCCCATCTCACACTCTACCTCTTTGTCAAAAATAAACATTTTAAAAAATTAAAAAGGATAAGAAGAAGGTAAAGTAGTAGGAAGTATGATGGAGTTAATATTTTTTAGTTCAATTTTGTCACTGTTTCAGAAAGCTCCTGCGTGGAGAGTATCTATCTTGTCAGTGTTCTTTTAGAAACTTGCAAATACTTATTAAAATATGCATCCCACACAGGTTGTTTAATGACCCACGTTGTCAATCTGGGTGTGCAAATAGACTAAGTAGGTGGCTCAAAGGATCCCCATTAGGTCGCTGAACATTGTAATCCTCCTCAGTATAATCCTCTTACGACTTTTTTTTTCTGATTTCCTTCACTGAGGGTTTCTAGGTTCAACGTGAGGAGCATTTTATCCCCTGAAGCAATACCAAAGGGATCTTTCTCTTAAAAATCCTTCATTTGAGTTCTTCTTTAGTCATCGCCATCAACACAACAGAAAGCTGTAGTTACTGTGGCAAAGGCTCAAAAGGGCCACAAAAGCATAACCATGAGTGCCTGCCTGTACCAGGTATCTTTCTCCAACCCAGAAGGAAAGACTTCCACCAGCTACTTAGCCTGAAAAGCTGCCCTCCACCTGATCCGTAACCTTAGGGCTTCAGTTCCCTGCCTGCCCATGGAACTGTTCAAACAAAGCAGTAGCCTCCTCCTGTGGGAACCAGGAGGCGCCTCATCTTCTTGTTGCTACGAAGTCTGCCTCTCACAGCCCTGACGACTCAGTCTCTTCCGGAGTGCAACCTTCATGCGGCCTTACTTGAAATGCAGTGTCCTTCTCCCCCAGGCTGTGAGCATATATAGTAAACTGCTACCAGTCTCATCCGTCCACGTTGGGTAATAAGTGATTAGCTATTTCATGTTGTTTAGGGTAGAGGACACTTCCTTCATCAGGAGATGAATAGGAGGTGTTCAGAAGACAGGCACATCAGAAAGGAAGAAATAAAACTATCTCTATGCTTGCTTGATAGGATATGATAGTTTCCATTAAAAAAAAATCCCAAGGAATTGCTCCTCCTCTGTATAAAAAACCCTCTTAAACTAGTAAGAGAGCTCATTAAGGTGACAGGATTCAAGATCAACACTATAATCCCTCAAAAAAAAAGAAAAGAACAGAAACACTAAAGTAGAGCTCTTAGAGAACATGCACGAGACTCCTAACAGAAATGCTGATGAAAGATTTCAGAGATTTAAATAAATGAAAACTTACCATGTTCATCAGCTGAAAAATTGAACATAGTGAAGATGTTAATTAACTGATATACCAGCTTAATGCAATTAATATCCAGATCCCAACACAATTTTTAATAGTTGGAGACACAGTTATTCTAAAATGTATATGGGAAAAGAATGAAATTAGGATAGATAAAACTAAATTTGATAAAGAAAAATAAAATTAAATGATGACTCCAGCCAATTGAAGACTTATCTGTACCCCTGGTAATCAGGCAGACGGACAGGCACAGAGACTGGTGGAGCAGTATAGAGAACCCAGGAATAGACCTCCACCAACTTATCTTTAAAATTTTTAAATTCATATTTTAATGTTTATTTATTTATTTTGAGAGAGTGAGAGAGACAACACAAGAAGGGGGTGGGCAGAGAAAGCAGGAGAGAGAGAATCCCAAGTAGGGATTCTCAGGCAGGGACCCCAGGGCTCAAACTCACGAACCATGAGATCGTGGTTTGAGCAGAAATCGAGTCAGATGCTTACCCAACTGAGCCACCCAGGAGCCTCCCAACTCGTTTTTGACAAGGTGCAGTGCAATGCAGTGGGAGATGGGTTGGCTTTTCAAACAATGGTGTTGGAACACATGGACATCAATATGCAAAAACAAAACAAACAAAATGGAAGGAACAAAGGGGCAACTGGGTGGCTCAGTTGGTTACTTGCCTGACCTTGGATCAGGTCATGATCTCACGGTTTCTGGGTTTGAGCCCTGTATCTAGCTGTGTGCTGACAGCTCAGAGCCTGGAGTCTGCTTCAGATTCTGTGTCTCCCTCTCTCTGCCCCTCCCCTGCCTGCACACTGTCTCTCTCTTTCTCACTCACTAAGATAAATAAGCATTAAAAAAAATGGGAGGGGGAAGAAAAAAATTAGACCAGTTCTCACACTTTTTACAAAAGTTCACTCAAAAGAAATTATAGAAGTAAAGTGTAAAATTAAAAAAAAACCAAAAAAACAAATGAGGAAATCTTAGTGACAAATTTTTTAGGCCTGGTGAAGAGTTCTTAGACGTGACATCAAAGGGATGATCCATAAAGGAAAAATATTGATGAATTGGGCCTTATCAAATTTGAAGACTTTTATTCTGAAAGATATCTTAGATATCTTTTCAGATAGACTGAAAAGGTTAGCTACAAAGAGAAAACATTTGCACACCCAAAATATCACAAAGAGCATGTGTCTAGAATTTATTAAGAAGTCTCAAGACTCCACACTAAACACACACACACACACACACACACACACACACACACACAAGACTAATTCCAAAATGAATGAAAGACATGAAAAGACATTTATCACAGGGAGTATTCATATGGAAAATAAGCTAATTGAATGATGTTCAACATCACTAGCCACTAAGAAAATGCAAATTAAGAACATTGTGAGATATCATTCTGTACCTAGTGAAACAGATAAAGTATGAAATCACGTCAATGCCAAATGATGACGAGAATGCAGAGAAACTGAAGTCTCCTGCACTGACAACATAGTAAACTGGTACAGCCCCTCTGGAGGATAGACTGGCGGTTCCCTAAAAACTGCACATACACATAAAAACTCCTGACCCAGGAATCACATCTCATGACCTTTGTGTCAGAAAAATGAAAACTCACATTCACCCAAAACTGTACACCAATGTTCACAGCAGCTCTATTTGCTTTAATCCCAAACTAGAAACCACCAAAAGGCCCTGCAGAAGGTGAACAGTTAAACTGTGGTGCGTCCGTACCCTGGAACCCTCTCAGCAACGAAAACAAGCGAACGGCGGCTCCACCCGACACCCTGGGTGGCTCTCAAGGGCACTGTGCTCCTGAGAAAGGCCAGTCTCAGAAAGTCCCCTAGTGAATGATTCCCCCATCTAACATTCTCGAAATGACAAATTATAGAGATGGGGCACAGATTAGAGGTTGTCGGGTGTGGGGTGATGGGGTCTGAAGGGAAGTGGCTGTGAATACAGCGGGCAGCGTGAGGGAGGTCTCCGTGGGAATGGAATAGTTCCGTGCGTGCCTGCGGTGCGGGTCACACAGGTGTGCACATGGGTGAGACAGAGGCGTGTGACTGGACACGCACTTTACCAACATGGTTCCTGGTTTTCATATTATAGTTTTTAAAGATATAATCAGTTGGGGAAACTAGGTAAAGGGTCTCTCTAGGCTCTCTTTTCAACTTTCTGGGAAAATATTATTTCCAAATAAAAAGTTGTGAAAGGTAGCCTTCTGGCTAAAATTGAGAACCCTCACAAGATCAAGTGCTACCACCAGGATGTAGCACAATAAGGAAGGCACCACAGTGAAGGTTTACAAATCTAAACATGCCGTTACCTAAACTCTCCCACGTACTTACTCCAAAGTACTGAAAACACAGATCCTCTCGAAAACTGTTACAGGAATGATTAAAGCAGCTGTGTTCATAGTGTGAAACGTGGAAGTACCCAAGCTGTTCTTCGATAGGTGAATGGATACCCCCTGGAACAGCCATACAATGAAGTTTTATTCAGCAATTTTTGAAAAGCTTTAAGCCTTGAAAAGACATGGTGAAACCCTAAATGGATGTTGCTAAGTGAAAGAATTAGTCTAAGATAAGACTAAAAAAGCTCTTACTGCATGATTTCAACACAGGACATCCTGGAAAAGGAAAACTATAAAGATCCATATAATACAGAGTGACGCCGAGGTGCTCACCCAGGGTCAGCCAGCGGCTGGAGGGGCGCGGAGGCTGGCCATGTGATGGGGGCTTCCCACGCCAGGCTGGCTACCTTCTCCTGGCAGGTCGCCTGCCCTGGCCCATTCCTGCCCCTGCTCTGGGAACCTCATGCCGCTGGCTGGGACCATGACTCTGACAGCGGCACCCTTACGGGGAAATGTGTCTGGGGCTAAAGTGCCAGACCCATTACAGCATTGATTGGGTGATGTTTACTCTGTGACTCAGTAATTTGGTGTTCCCACTTCAGCCCAGCAGTCTGAGCTGAATTTTCTAACAATTGCCATTTGTGGCAGCTCTAACTGGCAGGGCTTGGCCTCTAAGCCCGTAACAAAATAAGTCTCCTGACAACATTAAGGATGAAGATGAGTGGAAAGAATTTGAGCAAAAAGAGGTTGATTACAGTGGCCTCAGAGTCCAGGCAATGGCAACAAGCGAAAAGGAAGAAAAAGATAATGAAAAAAGAGAAGATCCAGGTGATAATTGGGAAGAAGGTGGAGGTGGTGTTGATGGTGGAGAAAAATCTTCAGGTCCCTGGAATAAAACCGCTCCAGGTCCAGGCACCTCCTGCTGCAGTAATTGTTACAGAACCCCAGAACCAGCGATGACTAGTGGTGTGTATAGGCCTCCTGAAGCCACAATGAGGAAAACACCGCAAGGCCCACCAGAAAGCTGCAGTGACACACAGTCCCCCATCCCTGCAGCCCACAGCCAAGCACTTAGGAAGCCGGGAAATGCTGAGCCTTCGTAAGGGTTGACTACCTCAAGTGTGCTGCACTGGTCGGGGACTTCATGTGGATCACAACTTCCGAACGAGGTTACAGCTAGTAGGCATGGTGAGAAGCTCGAAACCAGCTCTCCTGGCCTCCTGTCAGAAATCCTGCAGAAAGTCCACCACCTGAGTTCTGGTCTGCTGTAAAACATGAACTCCTGTGTTCAGATAATCTGTGTATGGCTGTGATTTTATAACTTAAACTTTGAGTTGTATCTTGAAGTAACCACAAGTTAAATTCAACCAAACTTGGGTCCACCAAGTGAGAAAGAGGGTGGTGGGGGGGAGTGATCTTATTTCTTTTAGTGATTTTTATTTGGGTAGTGCTTTTTCTGTGTCTCACTAATGTGGAGCAGGACATTTTTTTTTTTTAACTTGAAATACGCTCTTTGAAAGAGTGTATTCTTTGGTTGAATAAGTAACTTGAAGTGTGCATTAGGATTGTGAGACATCTTGTGAATTTGCCAACCCCTAGAGTGGAACCAAATAGCCTTTGATGTAAAGGGTGGTGGATGCAGGGGGCTCTACTTCAGGTGCTTCTAAAGCCTCTTCTAATCAGGTCTAAACTGTACAGTAAACTGCAGTGGAAAGAGTGTGGGTTCTGCTCAGGCCACGTGATTCACTAATCTGTCCTCATAATTCAGAGCAATGTGAGCAGAACCTTCACCTAAAATCCATTTAAGTTTTCACGGATCTTGCATGTCTTTGACAAGATTTCCAAATATACTTGTGCCCAGAATTTTAAGGTATTGGACATTCTGCAGATGCAGTGACCATGCTAGCTCTGTTCTCGACCTTCTGGTATATCTATATTCATTTGAAGAGTCAGGGGCGGGATGCAGCACTTCCGTCTTTTGTAATTACAGCTTAAACTATCCATTAATATTTAGAGCTTAAAGGGACTCAGGAAGCTACCCAGGATTACTTAAAAGTCTTTCTGTCTAATGAGATAGTCTGGTAACTTACTAGTTTTGTATCTTTGATTCAATAGAAATATTTCAGAGTGGTATGTGACCGTTGATGCAGAGTCTGGGTTTCTTTAGAATAAATCTCTTGGCCAAATGCAGGAGTTGCAAACTTGCTACTGGCAAGAGTGAAACAAATGAATGACTAAAACTATTCCTCTGGTTGGGGGGCATCTCCTATGGGAGTTTAGTCTCAATGAAAGCGTCAGGTTCCGGGAATCAGGTCCTGGGAGTTGACAGTATCTCCTGACGGGACTTGTCCACCACACCTGGGCCATCACAGCGTTGTCTGAGGTGACAGGCAGGATGCCTGGCCTCTGGGGTATCGGGGTGAGCAGCTGAGCCAGCTGAAGAGAGGTTGAATGATTAATCATGAAACAAAAGATTCTTGGTCAAACTGAAGACTTCATTTGGGAATCAAAAATTTTAAATAATCTCTTGGGCCTTGAGCCATATATTTCCCCTGAAAAGTATACTTTTTTCCAGCAAAATTTTGTTAAGGGTTATGTTGTTGAGGAATGAACTGAGATGAATATGTGGAACTTTTATTTAATGGCATACTATATTAGAAATCTGAAGCCCTGTGGGAAATATAAAATTCCAACTCTTGTTATAACATTTTAAATAATTGTGAAATTATAAAAAATGCACATGAATCAAGTTTTAATTTGCTGTATGATGGGTGGGTGAGGCAGCCCATTTGGTTTGGCAGTGCAGGAACTCTGTAGCATTAACAAATTCAGTAAAAAGTAAATACATGGGGGAAAAAATACAAAGAGTGAACCTGAATCTAAACTATGGACATCAGTAAATAATAATGCATCAATGTTGGTTCATCAATTGTAACAAATGTAACACACTAATGATAAATGTTAATAATAGGCAAAACTAGGGGGGCCTGGGTGGCTCAGTCAGTTAAGCCTCAACTTTGGCTCAGGTCATGATCTCACGTTTGTGGGTTCGAGCCCTGCGTCAGGCTCTGTGCTGACAGCTCAGAGCCTGGACCCTGCTTCCGATTCTGAGTTTCCTTCTCTCTCTGCTCCTCCTCTGCTCACTCTCTGTGTCGGTCTCTTTCAAAATAAAACATTAAAAAATTTTTTTTAAACTAGGTAAAACTATTTGTGGAGTAGGGGGAAAGATGCAAGTTCAGAACTTTGTACTTTTTGCCTAATTTTTCTGCAAACAAAATTAATCTTCAAAAGTAAAGTATTCAAAAAATTTCTTATTATATGGAAATGTGGAGATTTTTTTTATTCCATATATGTGAGTTTTACTGTATTCCTACTGTACGTGCATTTATTTTATAGTAAAAAATTGAGCTATGTAAAAGAAATACTTGTGCCTGTTTTCAAATTTCTAAAGATGCAGCTTTGATTATTTAAGCCATAGGTACAAAAACTTGATATTTTTTTGTAAGTTCTATAAGCTATATATAGGTAAAATGAGGCATAAGATAATTTTTCAAGAGTTTTTGTTGTTGCTGCTGCTGGGTTTTTTTTTTTTTTTTGAGAACATGATTCAGATCTGGCAATGCCAACCCCAAAATGATGCAAGTCCTCTGACTGGAGACAAGGGAAAGGCTTTGGCACAATAGATGCAGAAACAGAGCATGGAAATTACCTGAGTGGCTATATCTTATTCAGTCTGACTTGGAAAAGCCCAATTGGCTATTGGTGAATTTTTCAGGGATATGAATGCACTTAAAGGAATGGACTCTGGCTTAGGTTTCAGTTTACTTATGTGAGTTACCAAGATGTCGGAGCCATCTCCGTCTAATGGCCTCCTAGTAAAATCACTCCATCAATTCTCCCATTTTGGTCATTGTTTCACACATGAGAGAAGGACCAACAAATTGGCATTAGTGCCTCTCTCAGTCACCATCAATGTTAGGCTGTTCTTGTTTCCCTGTGAAACTCATAGTTTCTAAGATCAGTTTCATGGAAGGTGTTTGCACCTCACTGTTCATGTCATTTCTTCTTCTTCAAGTATAATGAGACCATACAATGTACTGATGGTCACTATAAACATGTGCTTTTTAAGATGTTTGAGAGAACACAGCTTCATGAAGACTATCAGGAGAATACCAAGGGACTGAAGTATGTCTCTTAGTAGGGACTACCATGTACCAACCTAGTTGGTGTCAATGGGTTTTAGCCAAGAAACTTGTTTTTCTCCTGTATTTGAGTTTCTGTAATATTAGAGGTGTTGATCCAGGAGCAGCAGGAGGTATTTCTATGGCACAGACTCCTTCTTCAGCCAACAAGCAATTTAAAACAATTTTATCACCCAAGATCACCTTATCAACTCAAAATGATCCTTATGGCTAAGTGGTATATTTTGGGATGATGTATTTTGCTACCTATCAAAGTCATCTCTCTTTGGTTTGTGCTTTTCTGAGATTTTTATCATCAGGCTGTAGAATTTTTGAGAAAAATATAATGGAATTTATCATTTTTGCAACATTATTACCACTAAGCATGGTACCTAATTATCTTCTTGGAGCTTTCCTTTAATTTTTATAATAACTCAGTATGATAAAAATTGCCACAGTATACTCATGAGAAGAATTAGGTAAGTTGAGTTAAGTAAGATATCAGTGAATACACAGCTCGTAAATGTACAGCAAGATGGCCCCCAAGTTAACATCAATGCAACATCCCTTATTTGCCACTCTACCAAACTGTCAGGATAATTGATCTGTATGGTTTCTGGTAGGCTAAGGTAACCATTTAGAAATAAATATCAAGTTATAGTTTCACAGATAAATGAGTAAAGCCTACTGAGTCTTAAATATTTTTCATTACATTTTAATATCATGTTCTGCCCAAATTCCCACTTTTTATTTGATTTTTATACTCAAGGATACATGTCCAATACAAGACTGTTCCAGGAATAAGTAAGACCATTCTCCTGGTAATGAAATAGGCATCCAAGATCATGTGAATACAATGGGTAATGCTGATCCACAACATCCGATCCTGTTTTTCATTAAACCCGGAGTGGGTGTAATTGATACATAATACTGTAAAGTATATGAATCCTCTATTGTGTTCCCCACACCACTCCCATCTGCTCCCCATCATTGATGGCACTGATGCTGAACCCTAGACTTTCACATTTATTCTACCGAAGATCCAGATATGTTATTCACTTAGAGACTCAAGAACCAAAACCAGATTCTGAAACCATTGCTAAGTAGATCTCCCAACAAACTCTGCTCTAGGGTTTTTCATACAGGGACTGGCCAACAGCAACTGGATTGCTTACAGATGCCGTGAATGAGCAGTGTTCCTAAGGAACCTAGATATTTCTGATTACTTATGGAATTTATGACACATTTCAGGATGAAAAAATCACATATAATGCCTAGTCCCTATGAAGAACTGGGTTAGACACCAAAACTTCCTCTCAGACCCACCAAAAGTTTATTGTATTCAAAAAAATCACAATTACAGTTTGAAGAAACCCAAGCAATAAATGTAGAAAAGATGTCTGTATTGAACATTCAAATTTTTCCGTAGCAGAGAAAGAATCTGCTGAGGCATACATGGCGATATTAAAATAAAGATGGAAAATGGAGAAAAATAGACCTAAGAAGGGGCAATAAACAGGGAAGAACTAGATGTCAGAGTCTGGACAGATCAGGAAGGCATCATTACTCTTAGAATAGCTAAAGGGCTGAAAATGCTAAAGAATAGTTGTCTTCGCTGAGGTGAACAGTCAGAGTATTGCCAGGCTTATAAAGCTATTAATGCACAAATTTCTTCATTGATCTTCTCTCTAGGAAACACCATTGCCTGTAGTAGGACACACATAGTTACTAACATGTTAAGAAGAATATTTTAAGTTCTTTTTTCAGATTCCTTCCTTTACTTCTTGATCCTTTGATTTGAAAAAGTCTTTTTATTTATTATTATTCTTTAATGGGGCACCTGGGTGGCTCAGTTGGTTAAGCATTGACTTCAGTTCAGGCCATAATCTCACAGTTCACCTGTTTGAGCCAAGCAACAGCCTCTGTGCTGACAGTTCAGAGTCTGGAGCCTATTTCAGATTCTACGTCTCCCTCTCTCTCTGCCCCTCCCTGTGTGTACTCTGTTTCTCTCTTTCAAAAATAAATAAAACATTAAAAATAATAATAAAATATATTCTTTTTATTTTAGAGAGAGAGGACATGAGTGGAGAAGAGGGGCAGAGGGAAAGAGAGGGAGAGAGAGAGAGGGAGAATGCCAAGGAAGCTCCATGCTCAGCCTGTTGCCTGATGTGGGGCTCAATCCCATGATCCTGATATCATGCATGACCTGAGCTGAAATCAAGAGTAGGATATTCACTCGCTGAGCCACTCAGGTGACACTGATTTGGAAAAGTCTCTTAATATTCATCTGACCCAAGTAATATTAAGTAAAATTTAGTAAATACAACCTTTCCACATGAACTGCATCCCCTATTCTCCAAGTCAGCATGAATGAGCAGACCATGGGTTTCCTTCTCTTAGAAGTTTCAATACCACTTTTCAGATTAGAGAAGCAAAAACAGGCATTGGCCTTCAAGGGATTTTCATTTCATCCAGTGAATTTATCTTAATCTCACAAGAGCCAACCTCTGGAAATATTTCTGAACTGATGTACTGCTTTAGAAAATATAAACCAGGAAGTGCCCAAATCCTTCCTAGATCATTTGATTCAGAAGTGTTATGTGAATCATAGGAAGTGAAGATAATTTCCAAGACTGAATTGGTGGTCTAGGTGTACATGTATGGGAAAAATATGGGATCTTAAAACTTTGGGATACCAGATGATGCCAAAGTCTGATTCTGTCTATCAAAGATAAATCAAGAGCCATTACTTTCCTATTATGTTTCTTTGAAGACATCACACATCCTTTGATCTGTTCTTTTTCTTACCCTTGGAAAACTCCATATATGTCTTCTTCTGACTACATTAAACTCACCTGTAGACGCCTCACAGAGGCCCTCGACGTTCACCAGCATTGACCTTGCGCATGCCCTTGATGATGAAGATGGTTCCAACAACGATGCCCACAAGACCCACGACCAGGCCCAGGGCACACACCACATTCTCTGTTGTCTCTGGGAGGGGGGTTGGTGCATCAAACTCTGGGGAAAACAAAAAAGAATACAGTACATAAGTAATGACCATCATATGGAGTACCACTTACAACAAAATGTAGGGTGTTTAGTCAAATCAATAGTTACTAATCAATTAAATAAGCAGAAGACAGAATGATGTATGAAGGAAATTCTGATTAACAAGTGGGGGGAGCCAAATAATGGGAGAAGACAAGCAATAGGAATTGTAGCAATTGCCACGCATGAGTTAGGGTACTCTAAGTCCCTAAGCACCAGACACATGCATCACCAGAGGACG
The DNA here is from genome assembly GCF_006229205.1 of Suricata suricatta. Lineage (NCBI taxonomy): Eukaryota > Metazoa > Chordata > Mammalia > Carnivora > Herpestidae > Suricata > Suricata suricatta. The sequence continues at coordinate 30,494,061 of NC_043706.1, read as the reverse complement.
CCATAGAAGAAAGGAGATTGAAGGATGGTCCATACCCCAGTGCTTGAGAAGAGGCTCATCCAAACCCCAGTGCTCCACCTTGCAATCATAGACATCCTCAGTTGAGGGCAGGAAGGGGAGATAGTGGAACTTGCGGAAAAGGTGGTCTTCCCTGGGCAGGAAGACGGTCTCTGACACTCCTGTGGTGACAGGGTTTCCATTCCGAAGCCATGTGACATTGATCACTGGTGGGGAGAACTTGTCGATGAAACAGATGAGGATGTTAGGCTCTCCCAGTTCCACAGGGCTGTTTGTCAGCACAGTCACCTCAGGACGTACTGGGGACACATGACAGAAATTAGGCTTCACTGCTTAGGCTAGCCCCTCTCCCACGCACTGAAGCTGAAAAAGCAATTGAAACTGTGCCCTGAGAATCTGTGCCACAGTCTCAGATACCCATCTCTGATACTCTCCCCCATGAACTGGAACCAATGTTACAGTATAAGATGTATAAGGATATTTTAAGCACTGGGGATAATTTCATTCCTTTCTCTCCTGGCATAGATTTGGGGCAATAACCCAAAGTATAAGTAACTGTGGATGGCAGGGACAAGATGTGAGCACATCAGGAAAGGAACAAACTTATATAAAGCTCTTAGGCTTGTGGCACAAGAGGCAGAGGCTTACTGATGACAAGTCTAGGCCCCTGGGAAGGAAAGGCAGTCACAATAATGTAATACAAGCCAAAGCATCTATTTTAAAGTTAGGATTCCGTGTCTAGGAGTGCAGCAGGTACCATTGGTGTTTGCAGTGTGGTTGGAGCGCTTTATCATGATGTCCAGGTTAGCTTTGTCCACAGCTATATTGGCCAATGCACCCTGGGCCTCAAAGCTGGCAAAACGTCCAAATTCTTCAAGCCGCCACACTGTCTCCTTCTTCTCCATATCCACGTGGAAAATCTCGTCACCATCAAAGTCAAACATAAACTCGCCTGATGGGTTAGGGGTCAGGTAGAACTCAGCCTGGATGATCACATGATCCTCTGCAAAGGCAGGAAAGGGTGTTAGGGTGGAAACCAGGTGGAGAAGAGAAAGAAGAGCCCAGGATGTGAGACAAATGTCCTGGCAGAGGCAGTGGAACTATATGGAGTGGAGCCTAATGGAGTGAAGGAGTGATGGAGAGCAGGGGTGAGTCTGAAGTTGAGGCTCAGGGGCTGGATATCCATGTTGAACAGAGCTGAAGGGCAGAATAAACGGGCAGAGTTAAAGAGGGTGGATTGAAGGAAATGAGGGCTGAAAATCTGAGTCTCTTGAAGCTGTTTTTTGGGCCCATGTTACTGGCTGAGAAATGATTCCCCGTTTGGAAATACAGCAGCAGCCCCTGAAAGAGAATTGTTCATTCACTGTGTTTTCCTGGGCATTAAATACACTCAGACAAGAATTCTAGGGCATCTCTCAGAACATTGTAATATAAGAAGAGGGAAAAACTTTTAAAAGGTTGGGTTCTGAGCTCTGGAATCAAATTAAATATTAAATTCTATTCCGCAACTTACTTAGTAATCTTGAATTGATTAGTTTATGTACTTATATGTTATTTTCCCATTATAGTCTCCTGTGGTTTTGCTTCTACCTTGGATTTGTCTTTAGAAGTAAATGAGGCAAGGTACTTAATTTCTTAGTACATGCTTATAACAAGCATTTTAGGCTTAAAACTGCTTTATACTTAAGGAACAGAGCCACCTCTAGCTTCCCCTTCCATCCCAAGGGAAGAGACTCTTTCCTACCAGGTATGTGTCTCTATATATGGCTCTTTCTAGGCAATTGAAGCTTAAATTTTCTATCTTGGGTCTTGGAGCTGGATTATTACATTACTTATTTCCTTCCTCTGTGGGGGTCAGTCTGAGTGAAGGATACTTTTTCATAATACTTCTTCACAGAAGTAAGCATTTGGTGTGGAGATGACGAGAATAATAAAAGAATCTCCATATTCTTACTCACTGTTCTACCCTCTTGCAAAAATCACTAAATGATAGTGATCATAGATCATTGTAAAATCTACTGAAGGGGTGAAGGGGCTATTCCTTCAGGAAATTAAATGCAATTCGTGTCAGCATACATACATGCCCTTACCCTCCCTTGAATAGATTGTTGCTTTTAGTGACTTCCTTTTCTGGTGATCTTCAATACAATGTCTGACATTAAAATATGCTGACAGGATTTGATTGCCAAAACATGACTACCATGTATTTGGCTAATAACTCTCAATTTTTTTCCTCATTTAATCCCACAAAATTATGTGAGATTTAAAAATTTTTAGATTTACTAATTTTCCAGAAAAAGAAACTAAAACCCAGAATTTAGCTTATATTAAATGCCTCTCAGAAAATATTTCCACTTCAAATCTGGCTGATCTTAACATCAATGGTATTAATTAATACTCAGTTTTTTTTCCTCTTGACTAAATGTGACTGACTTCAATATAATCAGAGCAGAACTTCTTCAAACTACAATGTTTTATACTTTCAGATTTAGACCACATAATGCTTGCCACACTTTCCTTCCAGTCCAAAGATTATTTTGCAAATACTTACAGTTTATCTCTTGAATGTTCTTAGAGCTTATATATAAAGTTTTGCTTCTCTTAGCACTTACCTTTGATAGCCAATGATTCCTGAGGACCCATCAGTAAAGATGTGATGAAAAATCCTAGCACTGGGACCGCACTTAGAGCCATTTTCTTCTGTGGTGATTTGATGGGGGTCAGTAGAGCTTAAGAGTGGGGTAGAACTGAAGAATAAAGGAAAAGAGAATGTAAGCTATGATAGAGTCTGACTGATTAAGATTCAAATAAATTGAGCTGAAGCCAATCAGAAAAACTTTTGAGATGACACCTCTGTTGCTAGGGAAAGAGCTCTTGTAAACGGTCAGGAAAGGAAACACCTCATTCATTAGATAAAGAAGTAGAGTTCTTAATCAATCAAACAAACAAAAAGAGCAAAAAATCAAATTTTTGAGAATGTTGGAATTCACCCATAGACTGTTTCATCCCAATATAATTTCTAGAAAGAGATGTACCTGAAACACTAAGAATAAAATGTATGGAAACACCCTATATGACAATCAGGGATAGATTATGCCTCTGTGCCAAGACAGTTATTTAAAGGACAACAAATCATCTAAAGAGAAGGTAAATTGTCATGCTATGAAGAATACTTGATTCTTGACAGTATTGGGTGACAGAGCTTCACTGAAAAAGCTTCTTATTGCATCAGGATTATTCTCCAGTTTCCTAGACTCCAAGATGGACAACTCAGCCCAAAAGCTGGGAATCCCTGGCACTGCACTATATCTATGACCCCACAGAACGGCAGTGGGGAACTCTGGTGTCAACACTCATCTAGATGGAGAGGGATGGCAGAGATGTCATCTGGAAACAGTGGTTACTGGAAATAGTGGACTATAAACAGGTGGGGGGGGGGGCCTTTTCCTAATCCCTACCGTACTAGATATGACCTGAGATTGGAGTGGACCATTGCGGATACACCTCACTTGAGGAATCAGGTTGATCAATAGGGTGGAGTAAATTGGCAGAGCTTAATTTACTGGGAGCAGTAGAGATAGTAACCTGCAGGAGGGCTTTACCATAATTTTCCTCATGTCATAACATTATGAAAGTTCTCGTGTCATAAATTATTGAAGTTCTGATCCTAAGAATTTGATGTTCACCATTGAGAATACTGAAAGTTAAGACAGTCTGGCCCTCATGTTTCTGAGCACACAGTGCAGTAGGAAGGAGAATTAAACCATACATAGAAAGGGCTAGAATCTGAATACTTTCAATAAAGAGAGAACTGTCAGTGAGACAGCCCACCAGATGGTGAGTTCACTGTTATTATCAGTCATGACATATTTACTCAGGGTGGGTTGTCCACACTGTTGGGCCGATGTCTTGCCATGGTGGGGTAACATACTCACCCACTGCCGCCACAAGTCCTGAGGGGCCTACACGTTACTGATCATCTGATCACATCCCAGGGCTTTGAACATCCTCTAGCACTGACTGCTTCACTTTGAAGAACACACAGCACAGTTTTGCCCCAATTAAGGAATGGGCCAGATGAGAGTTCTATGGTATCGGTCTCTGCTGAGAGTCTGGTCCTATGATTTAGGCTTGTCATCTCCTCTCTCAGAGTTCAAAACAAGTATAATTTTTCTATGAGTTCCCTTTGCTTGCTATCATGCCCTTTGGTTCTTATAAGTTGCTAATGAATATATGGTAAACTCAGAGACAATTTACAGAAAAATATTTTACTTGTCATAACAGCACTTTCAAACTAAGGTGTTGCTTAGCAACTTATGATATTGCTTAGTTCTAAAACACTGATTGGTTCTTCTCATAAGATTACCAAATTGGGATACTTTAGAAAATACTTTCATTTCCCTTTCCCAGTGACAGGAGAGAAGTTCCTATCCGGACATTACTCATGGTCTCCTATTCTCTTCCTATACTCTACCTTTTTTTGTCTGAGGGGATTTCTGAGGGCACCTGAGTGAGTTCTTTTTGGTGACATCAAATGGTGAGGGGCCGCTGTACTAGTCAGAGTTCAGTCTGTAAATAGAAGTCCCTGTAGACACTTTAAACGGAATTGTCTGTAACAATTCTTCTGTATTATAGGGAGTTATACCTTTAAGTGTTAGGAAGCCTGGAGGAGCACAGGTCAGTGCCAACCCCTAAATCCAGGAGGTCAGGAAACTGTGGGAAGCCTTTGTGGCTATCACAGCTCCTCTAGAGCCCCAAGGAGACGACTGTCTTGAGAACACAAGGCTGCTGCCAAGACTCCTGGGTGTAAGCCCCTGTGTCCACCACATGAGAGAGCTTCGCCTACCTGCCACCTCCCAAACCTCGTAATACCAACTTTTACTGGCAGCTTGTAGATCATGTCCAGATCCTGGACAAAAAGACCCTGGGAAATTTAATACTCTTACTTCCATTACCTGTGGTGCAGACAAGACAAAGAAGCTAATGGGAATTTTTTCTTAAATTACCAAATGCAAATATGAATGTACACCTCACCTCTTGCTCCTTTACGGTACCAAGCCTAGAACCAGAGGGGTACTTTGGGGTAATAGGTAAGGCTTGGAAATGAGATCGCTTTCACATGGGACCCAGGGCCATAAGTGTGTGTATGTGTATGTGAATGTGTATGTGTATGTGTATGTGTGTGTGTTGGAGCAGAGGAGGTTGGTAATTTAGGATCCACATCTCAAAATATTCCCTTGCCAGATAACCACAGTTTCCATTGTTATGACTTGAACATTTATAGTCAGATAGCCCAAGTTGTTCTAAAAGGCACAAGCTGAACTTGATAACTGAGAGATTGTGAAGGAATAGATTCACCACAGAAGCCTGAGAGTGTTTGCCTTCAACAGCTGCCCCCACATGACCAATTAATGGTTTGACTCCTCACTTAGCATCTCCTCCTGTATTTTAGACATTCTGGCACCTTGTTTTCAGACACTTCCAACTCCACATGCCATCTTTGCCACTCCAAATCCAGCACAAA
>NC_043706.1:30385358-30488419 GCF_006229205.1 Suricata suricatta | reverse complement strand
CTCTTTCTTCCTTATCCATTGAAAATACTACTAATAATAGCTATCATAGTAAATCTTCCTATCTTATTTGCCAGATAATAAGTATTGCCAATTAGCTCTTTAAAGAAATCTAGTCTTTTGTTCAAGTTCCCATTTAGGAAGTAGGCACAGTGGTATTGAACCCAAGGTTTGGATGGATCCAAAGTACACATTCCACAGTGATAGTTACTCCCCCAAAGGGATTAACTAAAGGTAAAAATTAAATGTGCAAAAAAACAAGTCAAATCTCTAATTCTGTAGGCAGTAATATGTGGAGCCAACAATAAGTCTATCCAAAACCCTAAAACCGCTTTCACCACCAATGCGATCTTCAGTAAGCAATGGCAGCTGTTTTGTCTCATAAGCTGCACGTAACACTTCTGACCAGTCTCAGGAAACAGCTCTTTCCGTTTTTCTAATCCACAGTAAAAGTGATACAGGCTTCCCTCTTGTGGTCAGCAGCATATTGTTCTTCATAAATTTTGGCACTGAGTGTTCATGTGGTCTATGAAAGGTCAAAGATCATATTCAGGCTGTTTTAATTACTTTATTCCTCATGTACATATTCAAAAATTCCCATGTGTGTTTGATTTAATTATGTTACTTAAATGCAATTAAAAACATTTAAAGTATTTTTATACTAATTATCACCATGCTTTTATTTGATAAGCACACAAACAAAATATGAAATGTGCTGCTTTTAAATACTTTGAAAAATGAAATGATATCTAAAAAAGAAAAAATTAACTGTAAACCACTTTGATTCTTATGGGCAAATGTTCAACAACCTTTCTACTTCTTCATGACAAATTTATTTATTATTTATTTATTTTTATTATTATTTTTGTAATATTCATTTGTTTTAGGAGAAAGCACAAGTAGCAAACAGGCAGAGAGGGTACGGAGGATCTGAAGCAGGCTCTGCACTCACAGGCTGATAGCAGTGTGTCTGATGTGGGATTCAAACTAATGAACCGCAAGATCATGACCTGAGCTGAAGTTGGAGGCTCAACTGACTGAGCTATCCAGGTGCCCCATTAAAAAACTTTTTTTTTAATGTTTATTTATTTTTGAGAGAGAGAGAGAGAGAGAGAGAGAGAGAGAGGGAGACAAAGCAGGAGCCAGGGAGAGGCAGAGAGAGAGAGAAAGAGAGAATCCAAAGCAGGCTCCAGGATCTGAGCTGTCCACACAGGGCCTAATGTGGGGCTTGAACTCACAGACCACGAAATCATGACCTGAGCTGAAGTTGGATGCTTACCCGACTGAGCCACCCAGGCACCCATCCATGACAAATTTAATCTTAGGCTAATTTTCTAGCTATTTTCTGGAAATCTGATAAAGAAAGAATGTCAGCTAGACTTATAGACAAAATTGCCCATGGTAAAAATTGCCTTTGCATGATAAGTTGTATCTTGTCTGGGAGGAATACTTGATGAACTATAGCCAACGATGGCTTCAGTCTGAGCATCACTGAAGGCAGTGACCCTTGTACTGGGTACGCTCTTGCAAGGGGACTGAAGGTTGCGCCCATGGAACTGTTAGTAGAGGTACTGGTTACAAGGCGGATGAGGATACTAAGCCAGGGCCAAGTCCACTCCCATAGGTGTAAATTCATCTCCTTGCACCTAAAGTCTCTCTTGGGGTCGGGGTAGGCAGAGACTAGCACCTGGACTACATTGCAGACTTTTTCAATAACATTTCCCACTGAAGAGAAACATCCGACCCACCCCTTTGGCATGCTTTGATTCCTCTCTGTCATCTTACTGAGTGACAGCCAAGGGTAGGCACTAGTTTATTTCTTTTATTTTTGTATACACATGAGTGTATGTGACATGGTGTATGTGTATCCATGGAAAATGTGTATACGTATAAATACATATATACAATTTAAATAAGTACAACATAAATAAATACACATATACAATTTCCTATGTGGTTTTGGAAAAATGTGCATATTTTCATAGCTTTGACATAGTTAATCTCATATCTACTGTTTTAATTTAGCTTTCTTTTTGTTACTAAACAATTTACACTAAATAAACATAATTATTTAGGAAGAGGTGCACAGAATTTTAACATATGTTTAAAAAGATGTTAAAATTTTATGGTGAGAGAATTCTGGCTTTAGGACAATACAGAGTATATACAACTCTTTCTATTCTTTTTATTAAGTACAGCTAAAGACAAGCAAAAGGAGACTCTGAAAGGTAGAGAAAAGAAGGCACACTGGCCATAGTCATTGGAACTGTGGAATGACGTATAGTAATTTCCTTTTTGCTTAATATGTCCAAGAGTGGGTGCTGGAGAAACTGGAAACTAACACCAATAGGCACAAACAAAACTGTCCCAAGGAGATGATCCTTTCTCTACCCAAAGAAACAAGAAAAGGGCAGCCTAGCAAGGCAGGATATGAAGGCAATAACCACACTACTGTGCTACAGAAAAATCTGTGCCCCCCACTCCCATTTCAGGTAGCAAGGGCTACGTGGGGAGCCTAGATTACCACTCATCCTGGCAGTAGACCGGCACCTCCTAAACACATTGGGAGTGTGTCAGAGGAAGTCTACATGGGATCCAGGCCTTTCGTCACTGCCTATCAGTAATAGGCCACCCCCATACTATGGCATTAGTGAAGTCTCTACAGGGGGGCTGAACTTCCACCCCACCCGAGTGTAATGAGGCAGCTCTTGCCTTCTCTGCCAGGGTATTGTCACAAGAAGCCAAGTGGAAATCTCGGACTTTTACCACCACCCATCTGTAATGTACTCCTACTATTCTGGTGTCCGTGGAAGCTGTGCAGAGTGACAAGATGCCCCTCAGCTGTCAGCCTGGGTAGTACAAGCAGACCCCTTACTGACCGACTTTTTTATTCCAACATGGTGTCACATTGCTCCACAACCAAGGGAGTCAATGGAGCCAGAGGAGAATGTGGAATCTCACACTCATCTGCCAGTACTGAGGTGGCACCCCTTCTTCTCTTAGCCTGGTACCTGGCAAGTCAAGGTAAAACAAGACTTAAGTAAGATCAGAGTCTCTTACCACAACAACCAAAATGTCTAAGACATGCTAAAAATATTCATCATGCTAAGAATCAGAAAAATCTTAACAAAAAGAGGAAAGAAAACAGACAGAAATGCTGAGATGACATGTGTATCAGAATTATTTTACAGAAATGTTAAAGCTACCATCATAAAAAAATGTTTGGACGAGTAATTATGAGCAAGCTTAAAGAAAGTGGGAAAACTAGAAAGTCAAGCAAATTAGAAGGTATAAAGACCAAATAGAAAATTCTGAACTTAAAAGAATGCTTGAAAATTAAAATCTCTCTGAATGGATCATACAACAGGATGAAGATAAGGGAGGAAAGTTATCACTGAACTCGAAGACAGAACAACAGAAATTACCCAATCTGAACAACAGGGAGAAAATGGGCTGTCACAAATCTGTCAAGTTAACACTTGTTAAGCAGAGCACAGGTGCCCTGATTGGGGGCCAGGTTAACTGTCTAGTCAAAATGAGACTCATGGCACTTGGAATTAGTATAAGGGGCTCATCACTAGAAAGAGCTGCAGGATAGATAGTGGCATGCAGCTACAGATCAGCCCCTGCAAGGTGACAGGCCCAGTGTCATTTACTTGCAAGGCTCAGAGGTTTGCATGAATATATTTGTCAGGTTGGAGGTGGCCCATTTGGTTGTAAGGCAGGGCTGCGTGGGACAATGGGGAGGGGCTTACGGGTAAGATGTGGAGAGGAGTGCAGGTAGCAAACTCAGGTCTGAAGGGGGTGCTGGCAGTGGTGGTGGAAACAAAAAGAGGAAGAGAGTGTGTTTTGGAGATGTTAGGTGGAAAGCAAAGCTGTAATCCAGTACAGTTAGCAGTGAAAACAGCATGGAGAGGTCCCTGATCATGGAATTGAGCGGGTCAAGCTAGGGGTATTGTGAGGAAGTACTTATGTAGCTAGTATGGTTTAGAAAACATTGTTTGGCCTCATTACCATAAAGATGAAATGCTGTTTAGTCCTGCCAGGCAGATGGCAGGGGACTTCGTGGCTTACAAGCATTTTGCTAAAGGCTACTTTCTGAGGCAAGTGCTTAGCTCTTTCAGGGAAAAAAAAAGTGCTCTAAGGGGTCCTCAGTGTCAATAATTTGGAGGCATGTTTGCAAATAAGCCTCCAGGTTGACAGTTAATATAGTCATTTCCCTCCTTGTGTGGGGGAAAAAATGAGAAGCAAAAATCCATGTCCCATAAGGTTGGGGCATGTTGTCTTCCTTATTGTTTTCTTGGGTTGTGGTGTTGCCGTCTGAGGTAAAATCATCTCCAGCAGTAAGCTCAGGCAGGGGTGATGTTGTCTGTGGAGTTGGTGTGCTTGGTGGTGGTGGAGGCCAACCTGGGGGAAGGTGGTCTTTCCATGAAAAGACCAATAAAGGGTTTGGGTGTCAGGCTGGTGTTGAATTCTGAGCATATGTGCTCGAGGCCTGGCCCAGGATAGAACTACACGTATGGGCTCTACTGCGAGGTGAGTAGTCTCTGTGAGCTCCACTGGATCATAAGGGGTGCACCTTGCAAAGGAGAATGGAGTGTCCATGACCACATTTTGTGAGGATTCTATTCATAATATAGATTCTCAAGGGGGCCTGGGTGGCTCAGTCATTTAAGTGTCCAAATTTAGTTCAAGTCATTATCTTGCAGTTTGTGGGTTCAAACCCCATGTCAGGCTCTGTGTTGACAACTCAGAGTCTGGAGCCAGCTTTAGATGCTGTGTCTCCCTCTCCTTCTTGCCCCCTCCTCAGCTCACACTCTGTCTCTGTCTCTGCCTCTGCTTCTGTCTCAAAAATAAATAAACATTAAACAATTTTTTAAAAATCCTCAATAAGACACCAGTCAGCTGAATTCAACAATACATTTAAAAAATTATTCACTACAACCAAGTGGGATTTATACCTGGGATATAGGGCTGCTTCAGCCCCAAAACAATAATGTGATACATCACATCAATGAAAGAAAAGGTAAGAACAAAATGATCCTCTCAATAGATGCAGAGAAAGCATTTGACAAAATTTAGCATTGTTTCTTCATAAAACCCCTCAAAAATGTAAGGATAGAAAGATCATACCTCAAGATTATAAAAACCATATATGAAAGACCCACCACTAATATCACCCTCAATGGGGAAAAACTGAGAGCTTTCCACCTAAGGTCAGGAACATGACAGGGATGTCCACTCTCACCACTGTTATTCAACATAGTATTGGAGGTCTTGGTCTCAGCAGTCAGACAACACAAAGGAATAAAAACATCCAAATTAGCAAGGAGGAAGTCAAACTCTCAGTCTATGCATATGATATGTTTCTCTATGTGGAAGACCCATAAGATGCCACCAAAAAACTCCTAGAACTGATGCATGAATTCAGCAAAGTTGCAGCATATAAAATCAATGCTCAGAAATTGGTTGCATTTCTACACACCAATAATAAAGCAACAGAAAGAAAAATCAAGGATTTATCCCATTTACAATTGCACCAAAACCCATAAAATACCTAGGAATAAACATAACCAAAGAGGTGAAAACTCTATACACTGAAAACTATAGAAGGCTTACAAAAGAAATTGAAGAAGACACACATGCGTGCGCACACACACACACACACACCAAAAGAAAGAAAGAAAAAATATTCCATGCTCCTGAATTGGAAGAACAAATATTGTTAAAATGTCAATACTACCCAAAGCAATCTATGTATTCAATGGAATCCCCATAAAATAACACCAGGATTCTTCACAGAGCTAGAACAAACAATCATAAAATTTATATGGAACCAGAAAAGACCCCAAATAGCCAAAGGAATCTTGAAAAAGAAAAACAAAGATGGAAGCATCACAATCCTGGACTTAAAGATGTATTACAAAGCTGTAATCATCAAGACAGTATGGTACTGACACAAAAACAGACACTCAGGTCAATGGAACAGAATAGAGAGCCCAGAAATGGACCCACAAACATATGGCTAACTAATCTTTGACAAAACAGAAAGAATATCCATTGGAATAATAACAGTGTCTTCAGCAAATGGTGCTGGGAAAACTGGACATGCAGAAAAATGAACATGGGCTACTTTTTTTTTTACACGATACACAAAAATAAACTCAAAATGGATGAATGACCTAAACATAAGACAGGAAGCCATAAAACTCCTAGAGGAGAAGTCAGGCAAAAACCTCTTTGACCTCAGTCGCAGCAAGTTCTTACTCAATACGTCTCCAGAGGCAAGGGAAACAAAAGCAAAAATGAACTATTGGGACCTCATCAAAATAGAAAAGTTCTGCACAGAGAAGAAAACAATCAGAATAACTAAAAGGCAACTGGTGGAATGGGAGAGGATATTTGCAAATGACATATTGGATAAAGGGTTAGTATCCAAAATCTATAAAGAATTTATCAAACTCAACACCCAAAAAACAAATGAGCCAGTGAAGAAAAGGGCAAAAGACATGAATAGATACTTTTCCAAAGAAGACATCAAGATAGCTAACAGACATATGAAAAAATGGTCAACATCACTCATCATCAGGGAAATACTAGTTAAAACCACAATGAGATACCCCCTCACAACTGTCAGAATAGCTAAAATTAACAACTCAAGCAACAACAGATGTTGGCGAGGATGGGGAGAAAGAGCATCTCTTTTGCACAGCTGGTGGGAATGCAAACTGATGCAGCCACTCTAGAAAACAGTATGGAGTTTCCTACAAAAATTAAAAATAGAACTACCCCATGAGCCAGCAATTGCACTACTAAATATTTATTCAAGGGATACAGGTGTGCTCTTTTGAAGGGACACATGCACCTCAATATTTATAGCAATGCTATTGACAATAGCCAAAGTATAGAAAAAGCCCAAATGTCCACGATCAGATAAATGGATAAAGATGCACACAATGGAGTATTACTCAGCAATCAAAAGGAATGAAATCTTCCCATCTGCAACTACGTGGATAGAACTAGAGGGTATTACACTAAGCAAAATTAGTCAGTTAGAGAGAGACAAATATCATATGACTTAACTCATATGAGGAGTTTAAGATACAAAATAGGTGAACATAAGGGAAGCAAAAATAATATAAAAACAAGGAGGGGGACATAACATAAGAGACTCTTAAATACAGAGAACAAACTGAGGGTTGCTGGAGGGGCTGTGGGAGGGCTGATGGGTTAAACATGTAAGGGGCATTATGGAAGACACTTGTTGGGATGAGCACTGGGTGTTATACATAGGGGATCAATCACTGGAATCTACTCCTGAAGTCATTATTACACTACAATGAAATTATTGCACTAAAACTAACTTGGATGTAAATTAAAAATAAACGAATAACATATTTAAAAAACCACTAATCCTAAAAATATTTTTAATAAAAAATAATATATTTGGGCACCTGGGTGTCTCAGTCAGTTGAGTATCTGGCATCGGCTCAGGTCATTATCTCACAGTTCATGGGTTTGAGCGCCCCATCAGGCTCTGTGCTGACAGCTTGGTGATTGGAGCTGCTTCTGATTCTCCTTTTCTGTCTGCCCCTCCCTCACTTGTGCCGTGTTTCTCTGTCTCAATAATCAAAAGACATTAAAAACAATAAAAAATAATAATAATTTTAAAAACAATAATAATATAGATTCTGGAAGCATTGATAAGCTAATTATAGGGACATTTATGGGTGCCAGCTTTACAATCCAGGCCTCATCCATTAAAATTATAGTAAGAACATCAGAACACAAAACGACCAGTCAAATGGGTCTGATATGGTCACATTGGGAAAGCCTTTCTGTTTGGGATATAATTTGAGAGCGATATAGGAACAAACTGACCCATGTGGACATCACTTCTATTGGTAGCATTTAATGCAGAGGGAGGTGAACTCTTGGTCAGAATCTATGGCCAGAATCCATGGCACACTGGATGAAGTCCTTCCAACCAGGCATGCAAGTGCCTGATGCTCAGCCATCCTGTGATGCAGCTGTGTCCCTGGCTGAATGTGTTTCAGCACATCTCCTGAGAGAGGGTTCGATCCACGGGTCTAGGAGCAATCTTATGATCTTGCACTACATGGTAAGAATAATAACCATGACCAAAGAGTGTACTTGCATGTGAGTAGTTTGCAGGGCCTCCTTCAGGGTGTGCAATGTGCATACTGAAAAAAAGTATATTTCCTTTGGAGCAAGAGGTCCTTTACTTCTTCCTCTAGGAGCTGCAGGGGCCTGGCCCACCTATGCTGAGAGCAGCAGCTAGATCCCGAGGTTCCTATATGAAGTTCATTTCCTAATGTGGCTGGCATGCACTGGGTGCTTCTTTTCCTATCTCTGAAATCTATACAGTTCCACTAGTGGGTCCTGGAGCCATAATTTCAATTTCCTGCAAAATTTCCAATAAGTTTGGTTTAATTAACCAGCCTTTATAACCTGAATAGTGATGCAAACCGAGTGGCTTTAGCTTCATGGCTGGTACTGGGCCATCATCTGGGCCAATAAATCTGTGTAATCATGATGTCCAACAGATTTGGTGGGGGTTTGTGCCCTTGGCCTCTCCACCGTAAGAGAGTCACACTGCACAATCCACCCTCGAATGGCTTACTAGGATGTAGAAGATGGAGAACTGCCAGACAACTAAAGATAAAGGACACATCCATCTGGTGAGTAGATATGAATGACACTCTCTCTGATGTCATAGGAGTGGGCATTCACACACACAAGGAATTGGTATATTTTTATACTGTGTATGAAAACAGGTACCAGTGTAAGAATTTTTTAGAAATCATTAAAAATGAAAATCGTTTTATTTTATCCCTCATTCCCTTTCTTTCTCCTCTTTTACTTTTCCTCCTTTTCTTTCTCCTTCCTTCCTCCTTTCCATCTTTCCTTCCTTTCCTCCTTCCTTCCATCTTTCCCTTCTCCCTTCTTCCTTTCTTTCTTTCACTCCATAATTATATTCTATACCCACTCATATTTTTTAAATTAAAGGTCTTTCAGAAGGCAGGGGGGTTGTATACGATGGGGGTAGAAACCAGTCAATGAACACAGAACCCAGAGAGCTGCAATCACCCATCAACTCAGTGTGGAAGGAAACGAGAAACAGCCAGCCTAGATCCAGAATGACTGGCTATAAAAATGGATTATTCCCTCTAGAGATTAGTGACCTCTTTAATCCATACCGTGCTTTTCCTAAAACCTCCATCTCTTTTATTCATTACCTATAAATAAGTAGCAGGTAGAAAATATTGTGGATGACAAAAGTCACACAAGATGAATTTTTTAAACTATAATTAAAACTCAACTGTACAAATTCATTTGTCATCATGGAATGGAAACTTTTTCTACAGAAAAGGAAAGTTTACAGCTCACTTCCGAGGCAGGGCTCAGATCCAGCAGATGACTCTTGTAGACTCATGTATAGCAGCCTTGGGGATGAGCACAGACCACTGCCTGGGCCACATCCGGGGATATCTATCCATAGGCTCCTCTTCCCTACCCCATCTTTATCCTGGCCACTGGATAATTGAAATGGCCCAACAATGAATAGTGCATACTGAGAAGTAAAGCTCTTAAATCTACAGAAGACAGAACCATCCTTAAACTGCCTTGGAATCAGAAGAAACAAGAAAGAGAGGGGAGGGGTAGAGACATGCATTAGGGTACGGAACAAACGTTTCCGCTAAATGGGGGGAAAGGCTGATCTTAAGCAAGTTACAAGTGTTTTGATTGAAGCGGAAATGGAGGAGGAGGTCTCAGAAATGTTACTCTCATATTTCTAGAGTGAAAATACCTGATTTACTGCATGTCTTTTTGAAGATCTACATGAATTATACACTACAGCATATTATGCTAAGCAAAATAAGTCAATTAGAGAAAGATGAATATCATGTGATTTCAGTCATATGTGGAATTTAAGAAACAAAGCAGGTGAACATAGGGGAAATGAAGGAAAAATAAAATAAGATAAAAACAGAGAAGGAGGCAAAGCATAAGAGACTTTTAAATACAGAGAACAAACTGATGGTTGCTGGAGGGGAAGTGGTTGGGGGAGGGGCTACATAGGTGATGGGCATGAAGGAGGGCACTTGTGATGAGCAATGGCTGTTATATATGTAACTGATGCATCACTAAATTCTACTCCTGAAACCAATAATATGTTAACTAACTTGAATTTAAATTTAAAAAAGAGAAAAGATCGCATATTAATAATTTATATTCCCACCTCAACAAACAATCCATGTCATGTCCTTTGTTACCCTCTATTCCTTTTGTTGTTGTTGTTGCAAATGGCAACATTTTATTCTTTTTGATCCCCAAGGAATATTCCCTTGTGTATATATTATCCATTCTTTAGTCAATGGACATTTAGACTCTTTCCATAATTTGGCTATTGTTGTTAGTGCTGTTACACACATTGGGGTGCATCTTCCCCTTGTCCCTTTGGGCATGTATTGTCCATCATTTGGAAGATACAGTCTTGGGTAGGAGCTTTAACAGCCCTTGGTGTGAGTCCCTGATGGTGACCCCAAATGAACGGTGGCATCATGTTCCACTCATTTCTGCTTGCACCAGGCCACACATGGATCATGCCCAAGTGTAATCATTAAACAACCAGGCACTGACGATATGGTCCTCGTGTGTGCCAGCTGGGTTTCAGTAGCACTCCTTTCCTATTGTAGTTGGGTAGAACATCTGTCAAGTGTGTGTGAAATTGATGTCATGTGTGGAGAAATAAGTCCACATAGCCAGCTACAGCACCCGTGTTTGCCGTGGACAAGACAGCAAAGCAATGGTTGGTCATAGCCAGCAGCTAGAAACTCATACCCGCTTTTATGCAGAGCTTGGTATGTGTGTCTAGAGACCAAGAGTGAAAGCCAACAGTGGTAACCAAGTACTTCATCAAGCCGCACAGAATCAGAACAGCTGCTTTAAGATGGCTCCCACCTAGCGAAGGTGTAAAGAGAAAGTTTCAAGCCAGGATGAATGTGCAGTGGCTGGTGGTGAGCTTAGAAGGAAGGGAGGTAATAGGGCTGCTGATGGCCCCCATCCCCACGCAGCCTGTTCAGATCTCAAATCTAAACCTGTAAGGATAGGTGTCACCAGAGACTCAGTACCACAGAGCAAGAGACACTGGAGAAGAGATAGGAGACTTAGACATACATTCACTTTTTCTTTTGTGAAAGGTTTGGCACCTTGTTGTGAGTCTCCCTGAGAGAGAGCTCTGTTCTTTGGATGGTATTCAAGTTCTGGAGGCATCTTTCACCCCTGAAAACCTGAGAAGGAAGGTGGTGCTACCAACATGCTCAACAAATGTTAAGGAAAATGCCTGTAGCAAGTTGGAGCACTAGTGGTGCAGAAAGTCAGAGTCCATAAATCTATTTAAAAAGACTCTAAGATTGGCCCCAGTGTGCTAGGGTGCATGCTGGGGTTTGAGGGAGCTCCAGTGCTTTCCAGAAAAAGTTTTCTGCCATCCCTCTTACTGATTTTGTTTTATTGCTTCTCAGCCGACCACAGTGACGGTTGTCCAAGGTGCATACGGAGCTTCAATGCAAAATCATGTGCAATAGGAAAAGACTGAAAACCATCCAGCTACCCGTTACAAGTAACGGGCTGAACAAATGGAGTGCCGTCACACAATACAGCTTAGTGCAGCTGTTAAAAGTAAAAAGGAGGGAAAGGAGGCAAGGCAGAACGTCTTCAAATAGAAGACTTCGGACTAGGCTCGGCAGCTACTGGTAATTGAAGCAGCAGGAGCGGCAACAGGAGTCAGAAGCTAGAACCGGTCCCAGAAAGAAAGTGTGCAAGCATGGAGAAAAAGATGTAATTTACCATGGGTTGTTTTAGGACGCAACTCTGTCCAGCGCCCCTCACTCCACAGTCACTGTGCCAACCTGCCATCTACCTGTCATATGAGGAACTACAGTAGCCCGCTTAGGAGTGGTGTGGAGGGTGGAACACAGGAACCTGAGAAGTTTGCAGGGCAAGGGGGTGCAAATGGGGGTGCGGGGAGTTGATAGGTTGATAGCCATGCCAGGTTATCTCTGTGCGTGCACCCTCTGGGGTCCTGGGAGGAGTGGAAAGGGATTAACACACATTTGTGATTTTCCTAATTCTTCAGATGAGGCATCAGCGCTGGTTTGCTAAGTCAACTAGTGTGAGTTTCACCCATGCTTGTAGCTTTCTTGGGACTTCACTCCTACAGGCAAAACCCCCCAGTGGAACGAATTTATTGTCATGTTATCATTTTTAAAAAATCATGGTTGATAGTAGTGATTGTTTCCACACTCCTGTAACTTTGTCATAAAAGTAAATTTAAAAATTTAAATAAAAAAATACATTAAACTTTTTCAAATGTGAGAAAATTGGTTTGTCAGACATGTTTTGGATTCTGAGACATTGATGGGTCTGATGGTACTAAGAGCTTTCAGACTGTATGTCTGTCAGAACTAGGAGTTCCCCCTGTGCCCCATCCCTAAATGTTTGGGTGTTTCAAGTACCTCTGTGAAGAAGTTCTACGGCTTTTTAAAAAATTCTACTGGCTTCTGCCAGCATATCTATAATGTGGGGAGATTTTTTTAGGAAAACTGTATCTGGACAAGCGTCTTTGAGGCAATTGAAGTTACTCTATTTCTGTGGCATGAACTTTAGAAGTCACAATCTTCATTCCTCTCTCAATGACTCCTCAATCCATAAGATGTTACTTTGTCACTGATTCTTTGCCTTCCTTTGCCAGATGACAATCCTGTGATCCCTATGATTTGATGGGACACGGCCATAGCCCTAAGCCCTAGAGGTCTCCGGAGGGCAAGCCCAATTCCACGTCCATTGTGTCCCGTGATGAGGCCGAGCTGACACTAGATAAGGTAGGATGAGGAGAGGAGTACATACCAAGGAGCCCTGGAAGCTGTTTCCCGGCAGCTTATTCTCATATCACCTCCATCTTGATGGACCTGAGATATCACAGAGGGCCTCCAATACAGTCACAAACACAGAACAGCTTGCTTCTCTCCCATCAGGGCTTGAGTTAATCCAGGCTATCTATACCCAGGAACACACCACTCTGGGGTGCAAGCTGCCCAGGGGTCAGGGCTGTGGACACGCTTCTGTTTAGTCAGCTTCCTCCTGCACACATAACCTCCTGTGAACCTCCATCCTTACTGATCCCGTAATGAGCAGCCCGAATTCATCATTTAAGCCTCAAATATTACTTTCAATGAGGGAATCATTCCTCCTCTCAAAGCCAATTATCTTCTATCTGTGTCAGAAAAACCCATTTGCAAGAGGAACAAATGCAAGAAATATTATATTAAGAAAATATTTCAAAGCCTCAGGCTTCTTCTAAGCAGCAACAATGAGAGTCAGACTTTCTTGTCTGTTGTTCTTCCAGGGTTTAAAGGGTGATGGAGGAGGGGGAAAGAGAAGGACCACAATCCCTTCCCAAAGTGCCCACTCAACTTGTGAAGAGAAACCATGTTCCACCTCTGAGCAGCAGCGCCCCCCTCAGTGCTCTGGGGGACCCAGCTTCTGGCTGGGATCTTGGGGCTCTGCCAGTGCGGTCTCCCCTCTGGTCAGAAAGCAAACCAAGAAGACTATGAAACGACATACTGCTATATCACCAGGATATGAGAATTGATTATTTTTCTTTCTCATCCCTGAGAGAACTCGACATAAATAATTATTATCTTTCTCGTGAGTTGACCTGACAATTCTCAAAAAAGGTTTCCATTAGGACCCCAAAATAGGAGCCGATGGTCATCACCTACATTTCTCCAAATTCTTAACGAGGCTCCGACTCCTCTTGCATTGCTGCTTTCGTGTCATTTCTCACCTCCTCCACTGTTGTCGTCTCCCTTCTTTCCACGACACCACCCCCAATAATGAAACCTACACCGAAATAGGAATTTTGTGTCACGACTATATTCTCACACTACCCTTTTAGGAATATTTTAATATGAATAGTGCACATATTATCCTTATCCTTATTTTAAAGCTAAGGAAATTGAAGCCCCAGAAATAGACTTATCCAAAGTAAAGCTTATCCAAATGTATAGCAAAGCCAGAGTTAAACTCTCAGACATTCTAAGCTCAGGGCTCCTTTTGTGATACTGGCTGAGGGAGTTGTGAATGAAGCAGCATTGGGAGGAAGAAACCGCTGAGTGAATCATGTGTTGAAGAAAAGCCCTAGAAGGCCTAATGGTGGGCGTGTCTCTGCTGCCTCCTGGTGACCATGTAGATGCATGACTCTCCTTCCCTTCTCTTCTCCCTCCCTCCTTCTCTGCGTTTCTTGCCTAGTCCCAGATGCTTAATCTCCTCAGTGTTTCCTGTTTCCCCCACATGTCAACATGTCCCTGCACAAAACAGACATCCATAATTCATAGCATAATTCAGCACATAGTTCTTATTTCCAAACTGGTAGACCCTTGAGAAAGTATATGTAAGGGGTTTTGTTTTAGAAGAAATGTACAAAAATTTAAATGAGCTTCCTCAGGTTGGCAGTTACTACTACAGTGACTGACCATAAACAAAATGTGTAAAATGGGTGCTAAAGACTCCTGGGAGAATTCCGACAATCTATATCGAGATGATACAGATTATGTGCAATGGGTAGAATATTTTCACACCGCAAATTTCGGTGTAAATATTTTTCTGTATTTACTTGCTGATCCTAACCTTTATGTTTATGACAAGGTCAGACATCCTAACAAAGGTTAGACATCCTAACCTTTATGTCCAGGTCAGGCACTATTGTGTCTTATAGCACAGCAGGAGAAACCCAGTGGCATTCACAAGAATTAATAATTTAAAAGCAGACAT
Organism: Suricata suricatta; assembly: GCF_006229205.1. Lineage (NCBI taxonomy): Eukaryota > Metazoa > Chordata > Mammalia > Carnivora > Herpestidae > Suricata > Suricata suricatta. The sequence continues at coordinate 30,473,566 of NC_043706.1, read as the reverse complement.
CTGCCCAGCGTTACTTCTAAGTCCTGAGGTAAGGATGATGCAGCGTTGGTGTGGAAGGCTGTCCTCATATTTCCAGCATTCACTCCCACTCTGTCTTGGTCACATCTTGCCCCCTGGGGGTCGTCACCCTGCCCACATCGGTGACGATGACTATTCCTTTCACAACATCACCCTCCTCTTGGTGGATCATTCCACACCAGCATTATATGCAGCAAAATTCCTTCCAGTATTTGAGACTTACGAAGCCTACCTCTTCTTGCCATGGGTGACTCTCCTTTGCTGCTTCCGTGTTATTTAGGGAGAGAGAAGTCTGCGTCACAGCAGCCATTCTGGGAACCAGAGGTGAATTGGGCACTTGCCTCATCTATCTAAGAAATAGCGAGAAAGAGTAAAGAGACGCTTGGCAATGTTTAATTATTTTTCCTTCCTCTTTGAAGCCCTCATTCTCCACAGTGGTAAAGGTCTTCATCTACACTGAAGGATGAAGGGGGAAAAAATCTTACATTAGAGATAACAACATCAGGTTAGGTGCCCAAATATGGGCTTATCCTAACGAGGGGAGAGGAAGACACATCAGGGGAAAAAATCAGCTCAAATCTTGTTACATAATAATGTCACAAATGTTTGTATTTTATCCTGAAATGAATGTCTAAGATTAATTTTAAATTATTCGGGAGAATTCTTGATCCCTGAGACTCTCTGCAGAGCCCTAGGGGAGCTTGTACTTTGATTTAAAAACTGACTTAAGGGAATTTAAGAAAAAATCTAACCTAAACAAGAACACACACCAAAAAAATGTGCCTCTAGGTTTTACCATTATAATTTTTGTGCCCAAACATTTGGCTAAGAAGCTTACTAAATGTCCTTAGAATCTGAGAATCAATATCTGAGTCAGCAAAAGGGGACAAAGAGCCAAGATGAAAAGAGCAATAAACTTGCACATATGAGACTTTGGCCGGGTGCTGGGACGCTGGGCAGGGCAAGCCTTTCTCTGGCCTCTGTTTTCTCCCCAGGAGAGCGAAGCATGGGGCATTTGCTCTTCAGTCTTGCTTCTAACTCTAAGCCCCAGCAGATTGCGTTCAGGTGCAAACCTGACACTAAGGCGGGGGGAGGGGGGACCCTTGATATATGGGAGGTGGGGGAAGGGTGAGGTCAGACCACCAGTGCCAGGCATTGTTTGAGGACCTGACTGGAGACAGGGCACACTTGGTGTGTCAAATGCAGCCCAGCAGTGCCATCAGGGGCTAAAGTCACAATTTTGTCTGCATAACTAAACCAGTCAAAGTCCACATGTCTGAGTTTCACTTTTCTGGGGATTACAGCTGGTAGGAAGTGAACTTGCTATTCTGATCGCATTTTCATTTTCATGGTGGGCCTTCAGGACCAGGCTGCCCCTTGAGCTTGGTGAAGCCACACAAATACCCCGTCACCCTAAGCCAGGAGTACCTGGGGCCACCTCCGTGCCATCTGGCTGTCCCTCAATTCTCCCTCCGGTCAGCACCCCAGGACCCTGGCCTGCCTTTGGACACCTGCCACGTGGAGGAAGGGTACAACTGAGACCGACTGAGGAGAGGACCCAGCAGCTCCCTGTCTCACCCTGAAAGAGAGAAGAGACACGTGAGTGACCTGCCAAGTCCCTGGCCAGGATGACCAGGGGACTTTGGGGAAGGCGATTAAGACGAGGGAACAGGACCCGTGGACAGTCGGTGCCCACAGCAAAGCCTGCCGCTTGTCCTGAGACCTTTCACTTACATCTGACACTCGTACCCCAACCCATGTTTTCCAAAGTCTGCTGTAGTTTGTATGGTCCTCAAAGTCCTGCTGGGCAGCAGCCAGGGGAGGGCACGAGATTAAAACTCAGAAAAGCAGGAGCATGTTACAAACTTGTCACGCGTGATGTTGTGCTGTGTCTCCGGGCCTCACTTGTCTGTCATGTGGTCATGATTCAGCTGAACAAATGCGAGGAATGAGTGTCTCCATCAGAGAGGAGAGAATGGAGAGGTCCAAGCAAATAGCGTGAGATTCTCAAGGTCATAGAAGCAAACACACGGTCGCCTTGTCTCCTCGAATTCTTATTTTACTTTGCTTTCCCTCTTTAAAAATGTGTAACATATCCTCAATTATGTTAAAATACATGTAGATATATGAACTTCAAACTTTGTGAGCTGAATACATTTATTCTCACCAGTTAATTGCTGTAGTTACTTCGCATTTTGAAAATTTAGTGTTTGAGGTCTTTTACTAAAAAAACCAAACCAAAAGAAAAAAACTTCTAATGACCCAAACATGTAGTAATTTGTAATTTTCCTTGGTGTGAATTTTAACAGTGCACACACAGGTCTTGGAATTCCGAATTACTACTCACCAAATTCCTCAACACAAACGGCCACTTATTGCATCTTAACCCTTACACTATCCAGAAAACTAAATGAAACATCGGATTTTAAGAATTTGATGATACATATACATACTAGGCCACGTCTCTTGGCAATACCGAGGTTACAGTACTTAGTGGCCATGGCAGTGTCAGAAGATACTTGGTCTCTGCTCAAATGGTGAAATAGAGGGGTAACAAACCTTGTGATGAAAATGTTTTATTTAAGATTTGCAATGTTAAGTCCACTTATTTATTGTAAGATTTAATAGATGGAGGTAGAGATGGGAGGAAAAGGAGACCAGGTTATGGAGCCAAGAAGGCCTTTATTGGGATCTGCGATTCCCTGGCGAGGTCCCGTGACCCTGGGAGTGGGGAGTCGGGGAGGTCGCGTCTGATAGGCGATGGGCCGGGGGTTTTATGGGTGAGGGGTTCTGGGTTTGATCTTGGGAGGGCAGATTGTCAAATAAGGGCCTTTCAGGGGCGTGGCGGGATGGAATAGGTTGCCTCCTCTGTCAGGGTGATGGGAAGCTGGAGCTTCATGATTGGCTGCTTCCAAATGGGGCAGGACATCCCAGGTCTGCAGGTGAGGGGCGGGGGGGTCGTCTGTGCACGTGTTCTCCTCCAGCCCCCAGAGAAATGTCCGTTCAAGGTGACTCTTACAAGCATGACCTTTATTTGCTCGTAGTTGGCGGAACAAAATGTATCTGCTTTTCACAAGAGGAGGCATCCGCAATCTCCTTCATGGGGCGGGGAAGTGACTGATACCGGTCCAAGCAGCAAGTCTATGCCATCCTCTAACGCCTGGCCCCGTTTGTTTTCGTATGGGTATTCGAGTGCTCTTTTAGATCTTCATGTTGGGGCTGGGCTTGTATCAGTTTCCCTAAAGATATTTACATTTTCTTAACGTTTATTTATTTTGAAAGATAGAGACAGAGCGTGAGCAGGGGAGGGGCAGAGAGAGAAGGAGACACAGAATCCGAGGCAGCCTCCAGGCTCCGAGCTGTCAGCACAGAGCCCTCCCGATGCAGGGCTTGAACGCGGGAGCCTGGAGATCATGTCCTGAGCCAGAGTCCGACACTTAACCAACCGAGCCCCCAAGCACCCCTCCCTAAAGATATTTTAGATGAAAGTATGCATCATTTTAAACAGGGAACAGTGATAATAAAGTATAAAGAATCTCCAGGGACACCTGGTCTCTATTTCCGTGAACGTCGCTTTCCCCCTGCTCTATAGAATTAACCGGCACACGTTTCTGGGGAAAAAGAAACAATAACTAGCTTATCGCTGCTCCTAAACCGGTTCTTCCCGTCTCGTGTGAAGCAATCAGGTATCTGGCCTGTCAGATGGAATGAGCCTTATGCTGCTTTCATTCTGAACGTTTCCGTTTTCAGAACTAAAGCTAACATTCTATTTTTGTCCTGGTAATTTAAAAACTGTGTATTTGTGTGGAAATATTTTTAGAATGCTGGTACAATGAGCATTGGGTCCGCCAATCTCTGCAGTTGGGCTATTTCTTACACCCATTCCTGTGTGTTTCAAGATGACACTGAAAGGCCACTTAGGGTGGCTTCCTTGGCGGTCTCCTTTTGTAGCGCTATTTCCACCACTCTTTCCTTCATTTTCCAAGGCGTGCCCTGCCCCCTGGGTTCTCCAGAGGCACCAGCAATGGCTTCCTGTTTGCAGAGGCGGGATGCGGAGCCTTCCTGCTCTGGCCCGTACATCTAGGAGAGGGTAATGGTGAAGAACTTTGCAGGAAGGGCTGGGAGGAGGGCAAGAAAAAAAATTTCAATCCTACCATATAATTTCTGCATGCTCAGAATAAATAGATCTTAGGAGATTTTTAAAAACATGGAAATATTATTGTTCCTTTAGTTCAGGAGGGCTTTTCATTTCAATCAGAAATCTTCCTTCAGGCCTAAAAAAGTAACAAAGTACCACACACTCCCGGTAAGGGGTCAGAGATGAATGGTAACTGCAGAGAAATGGAGCCAAGTCGATTTCTTTGCTTGGCTGGAGAGGGGTTAATGTTGATTCCTTATTGTGACTATGTAACTATTGGAAACCATAGACTGAATTTGCTCCATGACAGCCTCATTTAGGTGGACTCATAATTTTCTCTTGTGTTTGCTCCAGGGAGAATGGTGGATTTTCCAGGATACAGCCTGTCTGGTGCCGTTGCCTCTTTCTTCTTCATACTGCTCACCATGAGGCAGCCAGGTAGAATGCTCTTCTTTTCACTGTATGCCCAGATGTCCCAGTGATACAGTCTGTAAGATTTAATATGTGGAGGCAGAGACAAGAAGAAAGAAAGAGACCAAGTTATGGAGCCAAGAAAGCCTTTATTGGGGTCTGCGGCTCCTGGCCGAGGCTCTGTGACTCGAGTAGAGGTTGAATCAGGGAAATCGAGCCCAGTATGGGAGGGAGAAGTGTTTTATGGGTGAAAGAGTTCCGGGTTTGGTCTCTGGAGGGCAGATTACCAAGTAAGGGCATTTTGGGGCTATGGCTGGGTGGGATTGGTCGCCTCCTTTGTCAGGGTGAAGGGAAGCTGGAGCTTCATGATTGGCTGTTAACAAATGTGGGACATTCCAGGGTTGCGGGTGGGGGTTGTCTGTGCACTGACCCACAGCAAAATGGTCGTTCGGTCGCCATCTTAAGGTAACTCTTACACAGTCCATATGCAGAGTTCCCAGTCAAAAGGGCTAGGGCATTATTAGGACTGGCGGTCCAGAACCCAAAGCATCTACATTCCAAAAACCATCCTCCACCTCCAGCTGTGTTATCTTTGGAAAGTTATTTGAGTACTTCACCCTTAGTGTCCTTGTCTTTATGATAAGAATAACAGTGTGTCTGTGTCTTACAGGCTAGGACAGGCTTTAGGATTAAATGAGACTTCACATGCAATAGTACCAGGAACGCATTAAGTTATTCATCCATTTTCCTGCTTCTCTGCAGGGCAACACTTTGGGGACAAGACACATGGCTGCTTCTTAGCATAAATTAAGTAGCATAAAAATACTTGAAACAAGACAAGAAGGAGATTTCCAAGAAATGGATTTTGAAATCTCAGTAGCTGAATTCTATCTTTAAAAAAGAGTATGAAAATTAGGTGTCAGAGGAATATCAGAGTCCCAGTGAAAACACAACAGCAGAAGAGGAAAAAACGTTAGACAGGGCACCAGAAGGCACAGGCTCCAGACTGAGTGCTGCCAGAAACCGTGTGGTATGACATGGGGATGTCCTGCACTCTGTGTCATACAATTTCTTAACCTGTAAAAGAAGTCAACCAGATATAATGATTTCAGACCTAGCTTCATATTTGGACTCCATAAATGAAGAATGCAAGCAGATCTCCATTCAGTTCTATAGCGACGTTTTGACTTGATATTGATCAGCAAGTGAGCAAGTTGAGGTTCCTTTTTAGGAAGATCGGATGTGGCAGAGAAAGTGAAAATGGCCCTGGAGCATTTTAGGATAAGAAAGGATATAATAACATGACTTATGAGAGTATTAAACATAATAACAAATAGAATTATTAAATATATCTTCAATTTGTAGATAACAACAAAAAGGTCAAACATGACTTGAAATTTGATTAAAAGGCTCAAACTCTCTGGACAAACTACTGCTCTTAATCCATCATAAAATGCCCATGAAAAAACTGAATTATACATTCACAGTTCCAATAATTAGAATCTTGCCTACTCCTGACCAAAAATTGTTTAAAGTTAAAAAATAATCCCAGCTCCTTCCCTAGGACCAGAGTAATCCTGATAAACTGAAAATCCAATGAATGAATTTATTACCTAAATTTTAGGAAAAACGATTATGGAATCAGTCACTAACACTATAAAATAAAATCACTAACTATAAAATACATTACTATAAAATATAAAATAAATCACAAACAATATTCCTAATGTAAAAAATCCATTTACACATTAACTCATTGAGAGTAAAAACAACCCAGAGATGGTAGCTTTAGTATCTTAAAGGTGAAGAAACTGAAATTTTAAATCTCAAATCTCACTGAATATAATGGATTTACCCCTCAAATCACACATCTGGTGACAGATTTAGTGCAAACACTCAAGTATTTCAACTGCATGTTTTGTCAGTACACAAAATTGTCTTTTTAACAGCCAAATGTGCAAATATCATGCTAGATTTGTCTAAAACACTGAAAATAAAACCCTTCCTTCTGCAGGTACCTCCATTTTGATGGGTTGGACATCCAAAGCAAGCATATTAATCTTCCAGTTGACATTTCCCGATTCTTCTTTTTCACCCTATTTTGTAGATAACTGGAGAGTGATTGGTCCAGCACATCCTATACTGGCCAGGATTGGGGAAGACGCCCTACTAACCTGTCAGCTTCTCCCCAAGAAGGCCATGATGCCCACGAAGGTGATATGGTACCGCTCAGAGCCCAGCACACCTGTGTTTGCACTGTGGCATGGAGCTGAGGTGACCGAGATGCAGATGGAGGAGTACAGAGAACGGGTAGAATGGATAAAGGATGATATTCCTGAGAGAAGTGTGGCTTTGAAGATAAGCAACGTCCGACCATCTGATGATGGGCAATACTGGTGCCGCTTCCAAGAGAATAACTATTGTGAAGAAACGAGCTTGCTGCTTAAGGTAACAGGTGAATATCTTGGAAAAGACCCAGAGTCTTGGAAGGAGAAGTACATTAACTTGTGGTAGGCTTATTGCCAGTTGAAGAATTCCCTTTAGTCATCAAGGCAATTCCTAATGCTCAAGACTCTGCATTTGAAGAGGAATGCCTTCAGTTGAAGGCAGGTAGGTCTGAAGTCTTCAAAGCAAGCGGACTTAAAACAATATTCTCAAACGTACAGTTTTGACTATTCTTGACAACTAATGGCAATCCATGACATCTGGCCATCAGCAATGTTTCTGAGGCACAAAGTCTCGCCATATCAGGCTGGTGTGTTAGGGTAAATCAATCACTGAGTGAGCGAGTCTAGCTGATTGCCCAGCAGTCATATGTCAATGGAATGGGTTCTTCTCTACCCGACCTCCAATATGCAGTACATTAAATGCGAAAATTGTGTTTCATTGTGGAGTGTCCCTCAGTTAGAAGGCTAATGCTGAGAACAAAGTGGTTTAAAACTTTGGAGATTTATCTTTATGGAGATTATCAAATCTTTATAGAGATTATCAAATATTAGTGTTCAATGAATTGAGGACTTCCAGGTGCATTTGGAGCCACTGTGAATGACAGAGTTCTGCCTGATGCTCTTGTGTTAGCAAAGTGGGAAACGGCTGAGAAGAAGGGGATGACTAACAAAGGATCTGTCCTAGGGGGGGAAACGCATATCTGAAAAGTAAATAATCATATGGTTCCCTGACAGGAATAACTCCCTCAGATGCTATTGAGAAAATCAGGCAAATCCACTTACCTTCTCAGGGAAATAGTTCTCTGGAGATGTTGCCATCTCTGACTCACACTAAAAATATTTCCTAACACTGTTTTTCTAATACTTATGAACATTATTGTTATGTTATGTATGTTATGATTGAAGATGGATGAAAGAGTATAGATGTTTCTGAGATGTGGAGAGAGGGGGAGGCAGCTGTTCACTATCAGGAACCTTTGAAAATAAGCCACACATTTTCTAAGGCTCTAGATGAAGGGAGTGATTCTGTTTCCCCCAGCAAGTGATAGAATCTATGGGATTCTATCCCATAGATTGTTTCGGGTTTGAGAGTGATGTTGAATAAAGAATCTCATAATTACATATAGCTAGGATTTCTCAAAACATTTTCCTGTTTACTGGAAGAAAGATCTAAAAACAAGAGTGCCTCATGGGGCTTCCCATTCTACATGTGCTGGTGGTCTACTTGCTCCCCACGATCACAATCCACCAACAGAAAGAATGTGAAGAATAGTCCCCATGGAGATTATTTCTGGCTTTATATTAAACATATTAATTAATCAGAGTCAAGGTATCATCTAAAATGTCAGACAAAGTTTGTGGCATTGGGAAGCTCAAATAAATTATATCTTTGCTGGCAGTACTAGTGTCATGAGCGAAATGTCATTATGTCCTCTTCTCTTATTTCCTCCTGGCTGGATCTGAAGAAAAATACAAATGCTAAAGTTTATACATCTAGACTGGGGAACAAGCAAAGTGTGTATGAACCCCAGTTTGAACGGGAAGAAGATTTTGGACTACTTCTTGCTCCCTAGACCTATGAACTCTTGCCCCCTCACTATAAGCCATGTCACTGGGATCTCGTTTTCTATGACTTGTGCCTCCATGGGTTCCAGTCCTCAGGGCTGTGTCTTCCCTCCACAGGTGTGGGGTCTTCCCCTTATATCCATGTGAAGGGACCTGTAGAAAGTGGAGTCCAGCTTGTGTGCACTGCAAAAGGCTGGTTCCCAGAGCCCCAGGTTTATTGGGAAGATACCACAGGAAAGAAGTTGCTCTCTGTCTCTGAGCATTCCGTCCAGGACGACAGCGGCCTGTTCTATGTGGAAGCCAATCTCGAGTTGAGGAACGCCTCTGTGGAGACTGTGTCCTGCTTCATCCACAACCCCATCCTCAAGGAGGAGAAGAGCTCAGTCATCTCCATTCCAGGTCAGAGCTCTGCCTCTAGGACCAGTGTGCTCAGATTAACAGGAAAGGTTCAAGGGATTGTTCCTTAGCACTTAATATTTTTTTATCAAGGAAAATATCTAAAATTTAGTAATATGTATTAAAAGGTATAAACCATTAATGGTTGGAAATATACACTGTATTTTGATTGAATAGTTGTTATTAATGGTATTCCAGTTATTTTAAAGTTCTCAAGTATGCATCACATGACAAAGAAAATAAAACTATATTCTTTCAATTAAAATGTTTTCCTATAACATTGTATCAATTACTTCTAGAAACCTATCATGTGAAGATAATCAGAAATGGAGACAACTATTTACATAATAGCCTCTTATCTATAACCTTATTTATAAATAACAACAAAAACAACAGCAAAAAAGGCACAATATAACAGTGGAGTGTTAAGTGTCTTATGTTACTATAAGTTATAGTATTGATGCAAAATTATATTTTCAAATGATTTTAATGGTTGAAAAAATTCATGATGGACTATTAATGATAAAGATTATATCTATCTATCTACCTAATTACATATCTATCTATCTATAAACATTTACAATCATGTAAAGAAGAATGGATTCAAATAACTCAAAACAGTGCTAAGACTTTGGGACACTTTCTATACTTAGATATCAGGATATAGTTATTCTTACTCATATAAATGGATATTTGAGAGAATTTAAAGTAAACATCACATGTGAATGTTAAAAGGAGCTGAATATATATTATATATGTATTATAATATGTATGTGTTTAATCTCTCAGTTTGCAATTTGAGGTAATAATTTTCTATGTTCATATATTTTTATACTTTCATGCACTTATAAAAAGAATATGTATTATGTAATATGTAAATATCAATATGTTAAATAGTAACATAAACAAAAAAAGAAAAACAGCTGGATCACCAGATGATCTATGGGAAATGATATTTTTCTATATTTATTTTTTATAAATTAAGTTTTTCAATACAATGTAGAACTTTTTTCTTTTCTCTTCCTCTCCTTTTCTTTTCTTTCTTCTCTTTTAATAGTGTCTCTCCTTTCCTTAGATCAAATTCTTTAATATATTATTCTCATTCTTTTTACAGAGAAACTCCAGAATGAGCTAGGTAAGTAGACATTGGATGCACTAGTGTAGAAAAGACTCTGCCTCCCCAAAGGGAACTAGTAATCCCTGGACAAAGCCGGCGGGAGCTGCCATGACAACTGGTGATCCGGAGGAGAAACAGAGCCTCGACTTGGGTGACTAGCCAGACTCAGACCTCCACAGCCTCCCTCAGGCACCACTGCACTGCGTAACCTGTGACTATATGTGTTCACAGGGTCCCCAGTGAGCCTCAGATGGACACCCATAAAGGGCACAGGCATAATCGCCGCTCTCTTTGGCTGGAGGAAAGAGCGGTGCCTTATAGGACAGGTGGCGGGGCTCTGGAGGCCCTTTTAAAATCTTCGGAGTGTGAAGGCGGTGTCATGGTAACTGGAAGTCCCCACCCACCACCTCAACCCTCTGGCCCTGCTGTGGTTTCCGCACCTTTTCCTCACCCCAGGGGATCCAACCTCATCACTATTGGGTGGGAGCCATTACTTGCCCAGATCATCCTGGGACAATGTGCCTGGGTAAAAATCATTTCCCTGCTTCTCTTTTTCTGTTTCTCTTTTTTAACGTAGTAGTTGGACTGCAGTATTATTATTTTACTGTACCTAAGATAAAGATAAATGGTTTAAAAAGTAACCAACTGATATTTGAGCCTCTTTCAGTTTCTCCTTTACTTCCTTACCATCTTCCTTCTTTCGGTGATGTCTTCTCCCAAACCATGATAACCAGCCTGCTCCCTGCCCAGATTCATATGACCTTGTATCACTTACTTTCTCCATCAATATCCTGCTCTCTCTCAAGTCACCAGTTATAAGAAGGTGTGTGTGTGTGCGTGCTTATGTGCATGTTAGATGAGCTTAAGCATAATTTTCAGTCCACGTAGGAATTTGGGGGGAAAATCAGGGTGGCAAACACACCTCAATCTGTGCCAGAGTCTAGTGTGATATTTTTGACCCTATCAAGCCATAAAGATAACGGAAAGGGCCTCAGGAAGATCAAAGGTAACTCTACAATCTGAGGAGAGCTTCACCCCTGTAAGCCTCACCTTCTAAGTGAGATCCCCTTCTGCCTGGGGATCTGCTCATGATCAAACAGAAACCTTAACCAACAGAACTTACTAGTTACAGATCAGAAAGTCAAGTCAGTGTTTGGGGCAGTTTGACACATGTCTCTCTCTGTCTCTCAGGAAGACTTTAGGTGAAAAGTCATTCCTCTAAGTTACCTGAACCTATTGGACATGTCCACTGCAGACCCAGCACACAAAATGCAGTCTGATTCCTCGTTGTGCTGACCTTCTGGGACCACAGTAAAGCATGATGAAAATATGGAGCTTCCCCTAGCTTCCTGACAGGAAGGGGTCATGGGGCTACGACCTCAGGAGCTTTGAGGGTTGTTGATCGAGGACACCAGGAACTTCACAGCTCCCTCTGTATTATCCTCATGAGTTAGAGCTTGGCAGCAAGGACCCGCTGCAGTTGAGGGCTGGCAAACCGAGGTTGCCTGTAGAGGTCCTTGGACTGGAATCCCAGTTCTCACTCTGGCAAAAAATCTTATTATAAAAAATAATGACTAGTTTTTAAAAATATTAATTATATGCCAGGCATGAATCTGAATGCTTTACAGACATCATTTCTTTTTCTTACAATAGTTATAAAAGTTAGTAGATTTATCCTCATTTTACAGCTGGAAGCAATCTTATAGACATATGTGGTTTGTGGGAAACCACTAAGAAATAGTGATATTTACCTTTTAATCTAACTTAAGAGTGCAAATTCTTAATCACTTACGTGTGATTTTCATAAATCGTTGGTCTATATTTTCATCTTCAAAATGAATGTGTTGAATTTAGTTTCTAATGTAGTGTCAGGCCCTAAGAGTCTGGATATGACCCAATATAATTAACTTAATCTTATATAATATCAAAATTATATGACATATGATGGGATTATCATGCTTGAAGGAATTGGTGTGCAGTAAACTGCACACTCCAGAGAAGATTTAATTTTCCATGAATATTCAGAGGGCATTTCAGTACCATGAAGAAAGTGGAGCCGTATACTCCATCTGAGATTGTAAATGTTGTTTCGTAGTATTCTGAGGCAATACAATACCACCAACTAAAACAAAATAACAAATGTCATCACAAATTGTGTGGAAGGCGATGGACAAAACTATATAGAGAAAGGGAATTATGCAGCGCTTCCCTCAAGGAGAGATCACTCTAGTAGAATATCAATTATTAACAGATTGGGCTACATGATTTTTTCCCCTGCCCTTTAAACTTTATTTTTTACTTGAATTCTGGCAAAACAGGAGTTTCATATATCTCTGATACACCTACTCAAATGGGTAATAGACATATGGAAATAATCTGTTTTATTAAGCAATTTATTGTAAAATATATGGATAGAGAAAGAGCAGCAGACTAATCCCTAGTACATTTTTTCTGACTCCTACTTTTCCCTTAATATTTTAGCAGATATATGCAATGAAGATAATATTTTTTAGGTAAAATTGAAGGATAAAGCAAAAAAAATTGGGAGCCAAATTTTACCTATAATAGAAAAGAATAATCTGAAAATTAGGATCGTGTTGATGGCAACTTTCCTTTCTAGAGACATACCTAGCAGAGTTTGGCTAATTACATCATTAGGACATTTTTGTCATTGATTCCCATCCAAACCGTATACAAATTTATGCCTGTATTTATATTATAAATGATCACAACCTGTGAGAGCTTTTTTACCACTTGATAGAGTAAGTTGACTCTCAATTTAGAACAGAGCAAAGCCGGCCTGGCCAGAACCTGAACTGGAAGTGTGGCGCAGCCCGGGCCAGGGAAAGCCACCAGAGAGTGTCCCCAATGTTCACAATGGGAGGACTAGACTCCTCTGCGTATTCGTTGTTGTTTTATGTCTTGTATTTTAACAACCTTCCCAATTCTTGATCTTACATTGTTTGTCAAAATAATCTGATGACATTGAACCTGATGTGTGTTTAGAACTCCACATATGTGGGACCTTAGGGAATTAAAATATAACATTTCATAAAGTGATATAAGAACCAAACCAGGGCAAGGTTTCTCGACATTTCATTACTAAAAATCCACCTGAGACTCATTCTTATCCCTTTTCATTATCAAGACAGAAGGAATGGCTACAGTGCCCTTGAGTCTCATGGTCTGCGTGCCTCCACTCACATTGTATGGTCATCCAAGAGCTTTGTATAGATTTATATGTATACCTCCAGAATGATCTTATGATTTTGACAGTGATATACTTATTTTATAGTTTAAGAAACTGAGACATACACAGATTGGATAGTAGTTTAAAGAAGTTGAATAGATGTGAAGTGATAAAAATTATATTCTAGGAGTATTAATTGCAAAATTATTTTATTGCGGTATAATCTTAATAAAACTATAGGTAAGGGCAGCTGTGGGTTCCATTAGTGGGTTTTTCTTTTTCAGACTGACACATATCATGGAATGGTTCTACCTTGAACAGGGACACCCTCTACCCTGATTCCACCAAATCTCCCCCTCTGTAAAGTCTGACCTTGAGCCTCACAGCTTCCTGGGATGCCCATGGGTTCTAAACACCACTGGAGATGTTCTTACCGGTAACACTACTTGCTCCATTTTGTTTCTTTCGTTGTGTTTTGTCTGTTGTATTTCACAGCTTCCTTAAAAGTGATTGGACCTTCCCAGCCCATCTATGTCAGAGTGGGAGAAGACATACAATTAACCTGTTATCTGTACCCCAAGACTAATGCACAAAGCATGGAGGTGAGGTGGGTCCAATCACACCATTATCCTGCTGTTTATGTGTACACAAATGGGGAACATGTGACTGAAGAGCAGATGGCAGAATATAGAGGAAGGACAGTGTTGGTGAGTGATGCCATCAATGAGGGGAGACTGACCCTGCAGATACACAATGCCACAACGTCAGATGATGGGCACTACCAGTGCCTTTTTGGAAAAGATGGTGTCTACCAGGAGGCCAGTTTGGATCTGAAGATAGTAGGTAAGGATTCCAGATGTTTTGGATTCAACCTCTGTTCCTACTGCTTTAACATGCTAGGTCCTGGAAATTTCCCCTGGTACCTGAAATTTTCTGAATGTTCACTCACTTGTCAACTTTATATTGAACACTCTGATGCAGAGGAACATACTTAAAGTTGACAAACTCAAATGAACCAGATTTAATTCTCTGTGTATAAAATCTGTGCACTTACCAGGATCTCCATAAAGTGACAATACATTTGCTAAAATTGGATAATTTTACTCCACATCTTTACACAAAAATATTATTTCACAGAGTGTTATTAAATTCTGGAAAATGTGTAGTTACTAGGAAGTATGACTATGTGAAGACTAAACTAGATCCACATATCAGTTAAAATAATGTTTCAACAGAACTGGCAGGATGGAAGAGGAACGGCCAACCACCCCCTGCATGATAACTTCCCACTGCCTATACTGTGAGTTAGAATTGATTTTTTGAGGGTAGCAAATGCCACTGAAGATTGAAGACACAAGTCAATATCTTGGGTAATTGATTTGTTTCTCCCATTGATTTTGTGTCTTGGTTCATAAACATATTAATGACATACCCACATATTGAGGGGCACCTGTTGCGAAGTTAAATGGATTCCATCATTTTTTGCCATTGGACATACATATTTATAAAATCTTGATTTTTGAGAATATTCTCTTAATCATTTTCTTTTATCCTGTCCATGTGATTCATGTCATGGTCAAAGCTATTTTTTTTTCACATATACAGACAAGAAAAGATTGGATTTATAATTGACTGTTCCTCTGACTCTCTCTGAGGATTGAAGTTAGGAAGACAAAAATTAAAAAACAGAACAAAACAATAAACCACTCCAGCTAGTCTCATCTCTCAGTGGAATGTAATTCCACTATAAGCTTTGTTCTCTTCCCCAACCCTTTGGATCTCTGAGCTCTCTCCTCTTTGTGAAATTACTGGCAAGTAACCACTTGGCAGACACTTGAGGTTTTGTTCCTTGATCTCTATTCCCCAGGTCTGGGTTCTTCTCCACAAATTTCCATAATAGGACAGAAGGATAGAGAAATAGAGCTGATGTGTGATTCAGAAGGGTGGTTCCCACAGCCCCATGTGCAGTGGAAGGACATGGAAGGAAAGACGATACCATCATTTCCAGAGGTTCTGACTCAAGGCAGTCATGGGCTGTTCCATGTGAAGACGTCTCTATTGGTCACAAACAGCTTTATTGTGAATGTAACCTGTTCCATTAGCAACCCCCTTCTTGGTGAGGAGAAAATGGCAACTTTTTCCCTCTCAGGTTGGTGATTCCATGTGTTCCTTTCAACTATGGAAAATAAACATGAAGACAAACTCACACTTACTTATTTTATTGCTCTACTACATTTTAATTTTTATTTTCTTCTCGGATAAATTCTCCACTGTCTCTTGAAAACTGGTCTTCAGGACATCTGGAGATCCTACTGACATCCCTTGACTAAAGTCCTAAGGTTATAGTGTTGTGTATACACTAACTTTTAAGAATTGACTCTACTGTCCTGTAGGACAAAGTCTTTTCTTCTGATGTAAAAACAATATCACTCTGGGTATTCTTTTTTCTTTACTGTGGATTGTCTTCAGAATTAGAAACTACTTTTCCTTAACATCATCTTCATGCCTGTGGATTAGGTAATTTTATACTTTTGCTACCCTGATTACTCCAGTGGTGGTGATATAATTGGAAAAGAGAAAGGAAAGAAATGTGTGTGTCTGTGTGTGTCTGTGTGTGTGTGTGTGTGTGTTTCTGACAGGAGCAAACAATAAAGCTAGCATAAACTTTGGTCTCTTCTCAGCTTCTGCAGAGCAGGGAGGAACAGAGCAGCTACCTCCTTGAGAGACCCACTTCTCACCCTATTCCCTAGCCTAGGAGCTGCTCAGATAGAAAGAACAATCTTGGACTTTTTCCAGTTTCATGATCTAATGAGATTATGGGTTTTCCATTTTAGAGCCCATGATGACTTTTTCATGGAAGATAGTGCTTATTTGGGGCTTGCTTCCTGCTGCAGCTGTAGGCCTGGTCATGAGGAAGAGCTATAAAAAAGGTAAGTCAGGTAAATAGAAATGGTATGGAGCATACTTTGTAATGGGAACCTCACTGTGCACTTTCCCTAGCCTCTCTTTTCAGCAGTCACATAGGGGAGGCTTTCAGTGAATATTTAATAATTAATGAAACATAACAGTCCATGGTTTACATTCACGGAATGGAGGGTCAGTGTTGAATGGTACCAGAGTTTATAGTGATATTAGAAGCAAAGGAATTAAAAGACAATAATTTGATCCCCCAGTGAACATTCCCAAGTGATCTAGTTAAGCAGAGGATGAAAAAAGTAGCGTAGTCATCTATGCTTTCAATGCTGAGAGCTGAGACTTGAGTGAGATCCTGGTGGCATGAACATTTCATTAAGATCTTTAAACAGATGGTGGCTCACTTATTGGCGGTTCTTGTTCTGTGGATGAAGGGCCTCTATGTGTTGACATAGAGGTTGTTTTGTGTGTCCTATAAAGTTCCTTCACTTCACATTTCTATGTCACTGTAACTTTGGTTTGCCTGTTTGGATGTTAATATCATAAAATTTATATTTTAAAATACTCCCCACATTGATTATTATCAGAATATTATTTTCTTTCTCTATAGTGAACGTCACTGGATCCAAATACAACCAGAAATGATGGTTTCTGAGGAATACAAGCATATTCATGGAGCCATACATCCTACAGATATTTGACAGTTTGCTCAAAGCCAGGAGGGGCTCATGTCAGGGAAGTCATACTGAGCAGTGGAGGTTGAGGACAAGACGGTATGGGTCCCAGGTGTTGTCAAGGATAATATAACAAGGGAACCATCCCTGTGTCACCTGACAATGTGTTCAGGCAATGAGTGAGTCACTATAGAAACCAGTACTGTACCATTACCTTTCCTCCAAGCCTCCTCTCCCTAAAGCTGGCTCCAGGATGGATCAGAAGATAGCCTCTGGATACCTTTCCTTTTATAATATGACCAACAAGTACTCTATCTACACTTTCCCCCAAATTCTCTTCTCCAAAACTATACTTTTTTTTTGTCTTATTCTTTGATTCCTTAATGTGGGTTCTCCTAACATCTTTCCTGCACCCAGAAAAATTTGCAACACCTCCAAGGGAAATAACAACCTTGGATTCTGGAAATAAGGATTATATTCTAAATCCCAGCTCTTCTCCTTTTACCAGCTGCTTGAAGGGGTTCACACTATCATCCAGCTACCAAATCAAGATGCTTTAATGTCACCCTGGATTCAAATCTTATCTGGAGACTGATCCTTTAGAGAACTACCCTCTCCCACATATCCTGCTGCTGATATGTGATGACCAAAGACTCTTAGAAAATTCGGTGGGAAATGCAATTAGTTCTAGAAGAGGAAATGCAAGGAATTATTATTTTATATGTTTCTTTATGAAGGTGATAATTTTCCAAACGGGTTTAAGGAAATGAAAAATACTGTTTAAAAAAAGTAAGGGAAAATACAGCTAAATAGAAAGAGAAATCTGATCACTGACATATAATCTTGAATATCATATGAAATGTTGAATTCCTATTCCAGACTTTTTCAAAAAGTTAATAGAGAACTTGGAGTGAAGAAATTTTCAGAAATTCGAGTCCAAGACAACTGCCATATGATTTCATTTATGTGTGGAATCCAAAAACAAAACAAATGAATAAACAAATAAAAAGCAGAATCAGACCTATGAATACAGAGAACAAACTATTGATTGCTAGAGGGAAGGGGTAGGGGTAAGGGAAAAATGGCTTAAGGGGAGTGGAAAATATGGGTTTCTGGTTATGGAATGAATAAGTCACAAAAATTAAAGGTACAGCATAGGGAACACAGTCAATAATATTATAATAGTACTGTATGGGAGCAGATGGTAGTAACACTTGTGGTGAGCATAGCATGACATAGACTTGTTGAATCACCATGAACCTGAAATTAATGTAACATTGTGTGTCGACTTTACTCAAATGAAAAAAATTTAAAGTAAAAGAAACTCTAATTCAAGAAATATATTAATTTCATTGTATCTATATCAGATGATAGATGTTAACTAAACCTACTGTGGTAATCATTTCCACAATATATGCAAGTTGAACCATCATGCTGTGGACCTTAAACTTATATAGTGATTATGTCAATTATTTAGCAATAAAAGGAAAAAAGAGAAAAATTAATTGTGTCATGTATATGAAGATGTCAATTTTATTTTTAGAGCAAAAGAGTGCACAATTAAAATTTATAATTCTAAAATGAATAAATATAAGTAATAAATGTAATACACAGCAATATATTTTTAGAGTCCTAATGAACTAAAGAGAAGCTACACATGGAAGAAGAAAGACTATTGAAAAGGAAAGACTTGGGAAAAGTCTTAAAATCTTCTGAAGTGAGAATGAGGAATACCTACTAATGGCACTCTGCTAGGATGACAGCCATCACAGTAATCACTGTCCTTTGAAAAATCATTCATTTGCCACATTCTGGAGTGTCTCTTTTGGCTCATAGTATTTTTTATGTATTTCTTTTTTAAATTCATACATTTGTGTTTAAAACTATGTGTTATTCTCCCACTGGTATTTACACATTTATTTTACCTAGTTTAAAATTTTTCAACTGTGAAATACACTTAACATAAAACTCATCCTTTTAGCCATTTTAAAGTACACAATTCAGTGGTGTTCATACCTTCACACTTTTGTTCAGCCATCTTCGGCATCCAGTTCCAGAATATTGCTCCAGAAGAAAACTCCATAACCATTAAGCATCACTAACCATTTTCTCCTCTCCCCAGCCATTGGAAACCACTAACCTACTTTCTGTCCCTATGAATTTGCCTATACTAGATATTTCATATAAAAGAATTGTAAAATATATGGATTTTGTTTTTAGTGTCTGGCTTTTTTTTTAATTAACATAGTGTTTTTAAGGTTCATGCATGTTGTAGCATGTACCAGTACTTCATTCCTTTTTTTATTAAAAAATTTTATTTTTTAAGACCTGTTTTAGGTTTACTACAAAATTAAGTGGAAAATCTAAAGCATTCTCATATCCCTTCTCTCTCTCCTCGTAATTCCTCTACTATTAAGCAGCTTGCATTGGTGTGGTATATTTGTTACAACAGACGAACCAATACTGATGCATTTTTTTAAAATTTTTTTTGAGAGAGACAGCATGAGCAGGGGAGGGTCAGAGAGAGAAGGAGTCACAGGATCTGAAGACAGGCTCCAGGCTCTGAGCTAGCGACGAACCATGAGATCATGACCTGAGCCGGACGCTCAACCGCTCAACCAACTGAGCTACCCAGGCACTCCTGATGCATTATTTTCAACTATACTCCATAGGTAGGGTTCACTTAGGGTTCACTTTTTGTGTTGTACATTCCATGGGGTTTGACAGCTGATTTACCTTTAATATACCATGATATATACTTTATATTTTGAAAACAAATCTATTAGTAGATATGTTAGTTTTGCCTTAAAATATTTTAATATTACTCTATTTTGATTTAATGTAATTTAAATGTTTTATTTAATAAAGTCCAAAAGCCAACTATCCCTTTATTTATTTATTTTTTGTCTTCCTTCCTGACCAGTCTAACCTTTTGCTTGTTAGTTTTATGTACTTGTGCTGACCTAATATTTAAACATATAGGTTTTCCCTAGGAAGGTCTCAAGAAAACGTTTTTTATCAGTCACATTATTTCACTATAATGCATAGTGAAATATGTTTTTCTTTAGTTCACCAAATTGGGTATTAATTTATTTTCTCAGTTCCAATGCTAGTTAGAAAAACCATTGGGAAGGAGATTGATTGGTAGCTGAAGACACCCCAATCACTGAGCCATCACTGTGACTTATGCAGGAGTAACTGGATTGCCACCAAGGATCTAGTTGCCTGTCACTCCTGATGCATAGGTAGCTGGTTGTAGTCATGCAAAGCACAGGCGACTCTCCGAAGAGATGTACAGGTTAGATGAGTCTCAATTTAAAGGAGAGGACGGAAAGAAACCAAGACTAAATTTGTCAACCCCTCTGCAGGACTTTTTCCTCATTGTCAGTAGATGTAAAGCTCCATTAAGGCAGTCATATCATGTGTGTGTGTGTGTGTGTGTGTGTGTGTGTGTGTGTGTCCTCATAAAAAGTGACATGTATTAGTTGATCAATAAACATTTATGAAATAGAAGAATAGATTCATAAATAGGATATTTATAAAGTACTTTAACTGTAGAATGCACTGTGGTCATGTGTAGACATTAAATGCTTACTAAGGCATAATTCCTGCCTTAAAATATTTTTTTATTCTAGTAAAGTCTCTCTTTGTTTTGTGAATGTCTTATTATTCCCTCCTAGACCCTACTCAGAATGGGATTGCCAGAGTAGTCCAGCAATAAATAATTAAATGAAGGAGTCAAATGGTGAATTCAAGATTACTACTTTGTCAGGAACTTTGGGCTACTTGGAGACCCTTCATTGCTTGTTGATTTACCCACAGCAGAGATAAGGATATGTGGATGATGTTATCCCTCACATTTCTACAACTGTGATCCCAGCAGAACATCAACCTTCATATTTTTTTCATTGCCCACCGTTATCCTATGCTCCTCAATATCTAAGCTTAGAAGGACAAGATCCATTAAAATGAGTGGAGGAATAGGAACACCTGGCTGGTTCAGTGGTGAAGCATGTGACTCTTGATCTCAGAGTCCTGACTTCAGTAGAACTTACGTAAAACAACAGCAAAAACAACAAGGAAAACAACATTTGAGAGCCAGAGAGCTGTCCCCAGGTCCTCAGTGGGTCTGCTTGCCTGCCCAGCCTCTGCTGCAGCCATGGGAGTGCAGGTGGAGACCATCTACCCCATAATTGGGTGAACCTTGCCCAGGCATGGTCAGACCTATGTGGTGCACTACCCAGTGATACTTGAAGACAGAAGGAAATTTTACTCTTCCCAGGATAGAAAGAATCCCTTCACATTTATGGTAGGTAAGCAGGAGGTGATCCAAGGTTGGGATGAAAAGGTTGCCCAGGTGACTGTGGGTCAGAGAGCCAAACTGTCTCCCCAGACTACATGTACAGTGTGGTGCCACTGGGAACCCAGGCATCATCCCACCAAATGCTACTGTCCTCTTTGACATGGAACTTCTGAAACTGGAATGACAAGAATGACAGGGCCTCCTCCCCATTCTTAGATGAGCCATGAAGGGATCTGGTGCCCCAGAAGCACATGTGAATCCAAGGGAGCTTTTCCTAATGTTTCTCCATGCTCTGTATAAGCATGACCCTGACTGAATGTTTTAGCACCCAGATCTGCTCTTTTCCTTTCTTCTCCTAAGTATGTTGAACTAAATTATATGCCATAAATTTGTTACTCATTTTATTTGTTTTTGCTTTGGTGTGAAGGTTCAGTTTCAGTCTTCTGGATCTAGGTTTCCACTTAAGCATTAGTCACGTATTAGCAGCACAGTTAATGGGTTAACTTTAGAATAGGAATTGGTGTGTGTGTGGGTGGGGGGAGAATGCAGAAATCTTTATTATTTTGGATGAAATTTTTATCTGTCATACGTTAAATATTCTTGCTGCTGCACTGCAAAGCCATAGCAGATTTAAGGTGTTGTTGAGGGCACAATTACTCTCCAAGTTGAGACATGTCCTTGGGTCAAATTAAAAGCCCAACCTAAAACCGAAGTGGGAAGTGGGAGAGCCATGCCTCCAATGTCCCATGCCAGCCTCCTCTTAAACCCTCTGCCTTTTGGATTTTTTTTGTTTTTATTTTTGGGGTGTGTGTGTGTGTGTGTGTGTGTGTTCTAAATATAATGTATTGTCAAGTTGGCTTACATACAGCACCCAGTGCTCATCCCAACACGTGCCCTCCCCAATGCCCATCACCCATTGTCCCCTCTCCCCCACTCCCCACTCCATCCTCAGTTTGTTCTCGGTATTCAAGAGTCTCTTGTGGTTTGCCTCCCTCTGTCTCTGTTTGTAACTATTTTCCACCTTCCTTTCCCCCCTGGTCTTCTGTTAAGTTTCTCAAGATTCACATATGAATGAAAACATATGATATCTGTCTTTCTCTGACTGACTTATTTCACTCAGCATAATACCTTCCAGTTCCATCTAGTTTGCTGCAAATGGCGCGATTTCATTCTTTCTCATTGCCAAGTAATATTCCAGTGTATATATAAACCACATCTTTATCCACTCATCAGTTGATGGGCATTTAGGCTCTTTCCATAATTTGGCTATTGTTGAAAGTGCTGCTATGAACATTGGGGTACATATGCCTCTATGCATCAGCACTCCTATATCCCTTGGGTAAATCCTTAGTAGTGCTATTGCTGGGTCACAGGCAGATCATTCTCACTGAGTTGCTGGACACTATAGGTATCTGTGTCGGGCCAGGAGGGACCGCCAAAGCCTTCTTTGTGGCCTGGCTTATTATTACTATTTTTTTCCATCCTGTGGTTTTTCTAATGGATATTCTGAACATTTGTAATTTCATAGCTATCCAAGCTCTACTTTCCCAATTTTAAGAACCTTAATCAAAAGTTTAAATTGAAGGGATGCCTGGGTGACACAGTTGGTTGAATGTCTGATTTTGGCTCATGTCATTATGGTTCATGAGATTGAGCCCTGTGACAGGCTCTGTGTTTATAGCATGGAACCTGCTTGGGATTCTCTCTCCCTCTCTCTGCTCCTCCTGCACTCTCTCTTTCAAAATAAACATTTTAAAACAATTTTTTAACATTCTAATTTATTTTTGAGAGACAGTGTATGATTGGGGAAGGGGCAGAGGGAGAGGGAGACACAGAATACGAAGCAGGTTCCAGGCTTCAAGCTGTCAGCACAGAGCCTGACATGGGGCTTAAACCCACAAACTATGAGATCATGACCCTGAGCTGAAGTTGCTAAAGTGGATGCTTAACCGATTAAGCCACTCAGGCTTCCCAATAAACATTTTTTTTAAAGTTTAAATGGATGGGGACCCTGGGCTACTCAGTTGGTTAGGTGTCCGTTCAGCTGAGGTCATAATCTCAAAGTCAGTCTTTGGAGTGGGAGTTCCTCCCCCCTTTACAAAAACAAATAAACATTAAAAATATTTTTAAGTTTAAATTGAAGGGCTGCTTATAGTCACCCAGTGAAAGTCCAGACATCATGACAACCCTTGAGTGTTGTCCTGAAAAAAGCTTCAGTGTCTTCTGGCTTTTGATGTTCAGCGACCCCTGCTGATCTTAGTTTCCTGGCCTTCCTACCCCGTCTCGCCCTTTGCTGTCCTGTATAATGATTTGGTGAGAAAAAATATTGCTGCCTACCCACTCCCACCTCCCCACACTACATATCTTTATCAAGTTTTATTATTGCAATAAAAGTGCTTTATGCTGGCTTTTCTAAAAAAAAAAATGAGTGGAGGAGTGACAGGTGGAAGCAGTCTTTAGTTTCTGCAGTTGAGATACTTAAAAATTCATCTGGAAACCTCATGCTAATTGTCCAGAGTATATAACAAATGTAAAATATCCAAAAAACCTGTTGTCTTTCCTTTTCTATCATAGTTTCAATCCTATTTGTTCATGTTTTGTGGTTATCTCATGGAAAGGGTTCTCACGTCCAGAAATCCCTTCTCATCCATCGTGTTCATTTGATTCCAGCTGTTTATACTTGCGCACCATTCATTTGCCTCTCTCCTGCCTTTATTTTTGCTTGCTTGTTATATAAGCCCTCCATTTACTGCCAGTAAATTTAATATTCTAAGCTCTGGTTTCATTCTTCCTGGGTTTCAATACTGAATATAATGTGTCAGCAAAATGTTGCTAAGGAAATACATCTTCCAAGAGAGGTTGATAATGGGAAGTGTGGTATAAAGATCTGTTAATAGTGTAGACAAGTCTAAGTGGATCTCTTCTGTCTCCAGGAAGAGGGAGCTTGCTTAACAGGAGAAGCCCATATTTTATATCTTAGAAGACATAAGGTTGCACTAAATGGAAAGAAACCCTGAACAGTGAGAAAAAGATAGTCAGAAAGAAGAAAAAATATATATATATATATGTCAGCATTCTCAATGACTCTTTCTCTATGAAGCCTGTAGATTTTTTTAAATTCTTATTTGACTATTTTTCTTTAAAAACATAAACTGCAACATCAATTCCTTTGTCATTCACATACTCATATATGAGACAATTCAAGACTTGCTAACCAGTGAGAATTTGTTAAAAAAAAATTTGTGTGTTTGTGTGTGTGTGTGTGTGTGTGTGTGTGTGTGTGTGTGTGTGTGTGTGTAGGGTTCCCTCACAAAAGGTTTGGGCTCCCGCTCAAATAGTTTATAGTTTTATATCAGTCCTCCCCACCCTATGGCAGACTCCAAGTATAAAGGTCAGTGGATACAGGCCTGAAGAAAAGACAAGCTGAGCTATTAACTTTCACAAGACTTGGACAATTTTGTGTATCTCCAACACTAGTAACATGTATCAAGAATTACTCAACTGTGATTCTTCCCTTCAAACACCACCTCCTTCTTCATATAACAAAATAACAAAACTAGTTAAAATAGGATTTTCTCTTTAAATGCAGTTTCTTTAAATGTTTATTTTTTTGAAAGAGAGAGAGAGAGGGTGTGACCAGGGGAGGAAGAAAGAGGGGGACAAAAGATCTAAAGTGGGCACTGCGCTGACAGCAGACAGAGCAGTGCAGGACTCAAAGTTACGAACTAGACCATGAGATCATGACCTGAGTCGAAGTCAGATACTTGACCAACTGAGCCACACAGGCACCCCTCTTTTTTTTAATAGTTTATTGTCAAATTGGTTTCCATATAACACCCAGTGTTCTTCCCCACAAGTGCCGTCCTCCATTACCACCACCTCCCTTCCCCCTCCCCCTCCCCCTAAATATATACAATAGAGTACTACATGGCAATGAGAAAGAATGAAATCTGGCCATTTGTAGCAAAGTGGATGGACCTCGAGGGTGTCATGCTAAGCGAAATAAGTCAGGCAAAGAAGGACAGATACCATATGTTTGCACTCATCGATCTAACAGGAGAACAGGAGAAACCTAACAGAGGAGCATGGGGAGGGGAAGGGGGAAAGAGAGTTGGGGAGAGAGAGGGACGCAAAACATGAGAGACTACTGAATATTGTAAAGGCACCCCTCTTTAAATGTAGTTTTAAAAATATTTACTTCAACACACCTTGAGTCCCAGAACAGAAGAGAGGCCATGCGCTTGTTGGGATTTTCTTGTGACAATTTGCTGCTCAAAAAGCCACCACATTTCCCCAAAAATAATGTGAGAGGAAACTCCCCCAGACATTTTGTAGTTGTTCCATATCCCTTTCTGCCTCTCTCTTTGAAACGGGCTGAAATATAGCTAATGAAGCTGACCTACTCTCCACACAGGGACAGCTTTCTTTCTTGTTTTTTTGTTTTGTTTTGTTTTGTTTTAATGTTTATTTATTTTTGAGAGAGAGAGAGACAGAGACAGAGACAGAGACAGAGTGTGAGTGGGGGAGAGGCAGAGAGAGAGAGGGTAACAGTATCTGAAACAGGCTTCAGGCTCTGAGTTGTCTGCACAGAGTCCCACATGGGGTTCAAACTCAAAAACTGTAGGATCATTACCTGAGCTGAAGTCGGACACAACCAACTGAGCCACTTAGACACTCTGGGACAGTTTTCTTTGAGAACATACTTATAAAAAGCTTGAGCAGAGGCAGCAGAAGTGCTGAGATTTCACCTCTTATGGACGTAATAGAGGATTTGCTTCTTGGGGGACACCGACATCACAACTCTTTAAATGAGTCTTTGGAGAAGACTTAGGATAATTTTCAGTGTAACCTGAAGCTGAGCAGATGGTCAGAGATGTTCCAGCACCCTGAAGGCTTAAATAAGGACAGAGGGTGCCATAGAAGGTGATTCCAGAAAAGGAATAGATGTGGGACCCACCAACCATGTTGTAAAAAGACACATCCCCATCCTCCCAGTCCAGGAAAACTCCTATCCTTTGAGGATGTTGCCTCAGGGACAAAGACCCTTGTGGGGAGGTGAGAACTCCTTTCTTGTATGCTATCACCCATACATCCTTCTCTGGACTTTCTACAAACCACCCATCTGTATTCACTGTATCTGAGCAAACACCCACAGCCCATCTAGTTTCAGGTCCAACTTCTGTACCTATATTGACTTCTATCTCCCAGTAATGTCTTCCTGTGGTAAAGCAGTTCTGGCCCAGAACACTGAAGATGGTTTCAGATTCCCCTGGTCCTTGGTTTACTGAGGCATCACAATTCTCAGGAGCATTTTCCATTAAAGAAACTTTTTTTCTATTCTCAGATAGTTTGAGGTTGGGATGGACTCTGTCTGGATCCAGAGTAACGGCAACTGCAGACACAGGCAGGGAAAAATAGGTCATTCCACAGTGGATACTGGTTGGTCTTAGGAAAGATACAAATACAAGGAAAGGAGAATGAAGGAAAATATGAAGTAGAGCCACAGAAGAAGAGGTAAAACAATTTATGTTCTACCTTTTGTCCATCCATAGGAGATGTATGTGTATATCATAGAAGGCCAGGGCTGGATGGCCTTCGGTATCCATTTGTTTCAGATGGGCTGAGACCATCTAGCCAAGAGGACTGCCTGTCTAATCTGAAGATCCCCAGATTCAGGTATTTCAGGATGGAGTCCCTCCATCTTCCCTCAAATGTCTGTCACTTTAATGCTTGCTCTTAATAATTAGGCCCTGTCATATTCCAATCACAGTGTATCAACTTTCATTTAAGCTTCTTTGGTATCATATTCATCTGGTATCATTTATTATGTAATAATTAAGTCACCCACTTCTCATGCACTCTTATTAGATTTTTAATGATTGAAATCCTAGGCTCTGTAGTCAGAAAGATCTGAATTTTGATAATCACTCTGTCTTTAGTAAGTGCAACCTTGAAATTACTTTGTTTCTCTCAGCTTCACTTGACCCTTGTAATGATGGATGCAATTATGATACCTCCACATAGGACTATTGTGAGAAATAAACAACATTTTGTGTAGAGAAATCAGAACTAGGTCTTGCCCATGATGAACATTTGGTAACTTTTTTAGTTTCCAATAGTTATAGTAACACTAATACCAGTAGTAATAGCAGCAATAGTACCAGTACCAGCAGTAATTAATCTGTTTCTTCTCAAATCAAACATCTTCAATACTTAGAATTGTTCTCATAAGAATTATATGTGGGAATACTAGAATGTGCTTTAATTCTTGGATGATTAAATTAACTGGGAAACATTTGTGAATGCAGAGATATTCAGAGTAAAACAACATGTACTAGAAACTGATAATCAACTAATAATTCTGGAAAGATTCTAAGATGGTTTTCCACTTACGCTGGGATACAATGAGCTATACCCTGTCTTAGGCTGGTGTAATAGACTTCCTTCTCACTGAACTTCTCTTGCAATGTCATTCACATGAGTAAACCCATCATATCACTAAGTTCCAGATTAAAAATTTCTTCCTCAGGGAAATTTCTTTAATCCACCATGTTTTTTCTCAGAGATACCTCCTATTCTTTCATAACTTTCATTACAAGTTGTACATGTACTTTTCCATGAAATCAGAGATCAGATATGCTTTTTTTATTTGGCCCTGAATAAGTAGTTCTACAAGTTAATGCTGAATGCATGAATGATATCAGAAAAGTAAGAAATCTGTTCATATTTTAGCATGAGAGTGAGATTGAACTGAAAGCCATGAAATGAAAAGCCAACCAGGTTTTATTGAGAGTTTATATAAGTGCAGGATTTTCCCATTTGTATAGAGAAGATTGTGTGGGCCAAAATAATAATGTCACTCACCTGTTTCAAATTGTTCTTTTCTCCAGTCTAAAAAGAAAAAAATGCATATGGGAAAATACATCAAGAACATATCTGCCCACCTAGTGGTGTGCCTTATTTACCCTGATCTCCTGTATTTTTTGGACTCCCACATTCAAAATCAGTTTTCCAGAATATATCATATCTCTAAAAAATTCTCTATAAATGCCTCATGAAATTATGGGGTGCCTCAAGTCCCAAGACATGTTACTCACCAGCATATAACTTTGCTTTTCTCCAGTCTGAAATAAAGAAATTAGATTCTCTCATCCATAGGATCTTCACTTCAGAGTATTAAATTGCTACCACCACATGAGATATGAAAATTTATAATAGTGCTATCTTTTTGTATTCATCACCTCAATGACAGTTTTCTGGGCTATTTGTCTTCTTTAGTCTTCTGTTCTAATTCTCACATTTTCCACATTCCACTAACATATCTGTGATAGAATAGGAGGTTCTGATTATTTTGGGAGAAGGAGAAGATATACTTGAATTGTGAGAGTGTATTGTAAAGCCTAAAACGTCATGTGCTGCTTCAGCATCTTTGAACCTCACAGAGCTCTAAATGCCTGTAAGCCCCCCTGCTCTCATCAGACGTGCCTCCGTCCAGCAGGAAAAGCTCCATGTTGAACTAATTCTCCTATCAGTCAAGCCAGTTGAATCTCACCTGGTCCTCAACCTAATGGCCTTCCTTCACCTTCTTATCAGCTTAGAGAGTTACGCGGACAAGCCAATCATACACTTCCATGGAGCCCAGTAGCACTTTATCTTGTTGTTACTAAAAAGCCTGTTTCCCTCAACCTCTGCTGGTTCACCCTGTTCCCAAGTGCAACCCCCATGTGGTCCTGCATGACTTGCGTTGTCCTCCTCCCCCAGGATGTGAATATAGGTGATTAATAAACTGCTGTTAAGCTCATATGCCCAGTGTTGGCTGTCAGGTGTCTAACCATCTTATCCAAATTAGGGTGGTGGATCCGTTCTTCACTAGCAAGTGCATAGGAGATGATCAGAACAGACAGACATGTGAGATGACTAGTCCAACCACAACGTGGACTAACTTACCTTGTTGATATAATTCCTTTCTTCTTTCTGAAAAGGAATAACAGCTTGTGAGATGCAAAGTACACAGCATGGAGTAAGGGCTTTATTTCTTCTACTAGAGCAAAGGAAAATGGAAAACTTACCAAGCTCTTTCTCAAGCAATTCTAAAAAGGGAAGAAAATAACAAAACATTTTATAGAAAAAAAAACCAGGCTATGTTTCCTAAACTGAGGTCCTGAATGCTACTTCCATATACCTAGATCAAGAAATTCACCTTAATTGAGAATTATTGTGACCATTTTTTTCTAACGCCATGTTTATATCCATGAATTGTCTCTCTCCATTAGGCTTTATTATAACATTTTTCTCATGAAGATCCTAGGCTCCATGTCTTACTGGAGGTCTTGGGACTCTAAGTACACTCCAGTGTCTATGTCCCAACAGATGCTATCCATATATATAGCTAACAAACTGATAAGTTCACAGATCTCACCAGATCTGATTCAGTTTTACCTTTAGTTTTATTTTCTTTTTCTTTGTCTTTTTCTTTCTGAGCTTCCCATGCTCTCTTCTTCTCCTGTCGTTCTTTCCAGGCCCAAAACATAGCAGCACCCAGGAATATCCCAAGTATGAGAAAAGTCCCAGCAAATGCTGCCATCCAAGGAGAGGCCCTAGGGAAGAAGGATTCTGATACAGAGGTCCCAAAGACCTGATTAAAAACGTATAGCAGGCAATCTTATTTGATCCTAACTCTTAAGTAGCTTCTCCTTTCCCCTATCCTGTCCCCCAAATGAGCAACACTGACCTGGGATAGAAATAGTTTCCACCTGCTCTTGTCCAAAGAAGGGGTTCTTCATGGAGCAGGACACTTCTCTCTTTGAGCGGTCTCTTACAATGAGGGATGCCTCTATTTGAAACAACCCTTCGTCATCTTGGGTCTCAACCTCAGAGAGAGATGATATCTTCTCTCCCGTTGCATCTTTCCATTGTACCTCAGGCTGGGGAAACCACCCTTTGCCTGTGCAAGTCAGTCTTATTCCTGTATCTTCTGGACCCACCATGAAAACACGAGGACCAGAACCCACACCTGGAGAGGAGATAGTCATTCATTTGAGACCCGACACCTTTGATCCAGAAGTCCCTAATTTATACAGTAACACCAGTGTGGGGATATGGACAAAACACCATCATTCTTGGTGGGAGGAGAGGGTTTATTTGTTTCTTTAATGAGATAAATGGGTAATTGTAGTCAAATCTCAAGAGATTTAAAACTGATATTAGGACTTCATACTGATGCCTATCATATTTTGTCACCCAGTCAAATCTGCAATTGGCCATAGAAGGGAAAAAAAGAGTAAATTTTACCAATGTTAAGTTCTTTCAGGAAAATACCAATATATCTAGACCTATTCATTCCACTTACTGAAGTCTGTAGGACAACTACCTTTCTGTGATTAAACTGAGTCTTGTAACCACTTCCTTAAACAATCTCATTTTGTAATGTTTTCCAAATTTTCTTCCTCTAAGTAGAGAATATCTAAAAGATGGAGATAGCTGAAATGATTACATGAAGGAGTCAATGTTTTTTACTTTTCCACTCTCATTTATTTCTTTTCCCTCCACCACTTCTCCTTTTAAACTTTGCACAGGTTGGGTCTACTAATGGATCCATGTCACCAGCACCCATATTAAAACATTACACTACTAGAATGCTAGAAGAATCCACTGTCTCTTTGAGAAGAATGGCTATCCTGGTTTCTAAGGCTATATATTGTTTTGTCCTTTTTAAACTTATCTTATGGTATGGATCTTTTTACTCCTACTCCAATTCCTCAGATATAGGGAATATATTATAAAGCTCAGAGACATTGTCTTTTTTGGATAAAAATTATAATGCAACTATTAATTTTTACTTCCAGCGTCCTGATTTGCCTGGGAAAGACACACTTCTAAAAAAAGAAAGCAACTAAAAGAAAATATTCAGAATTGCTTGAGGGAGCTGCCAACTCTCTTGAACAAAGGAAATGAATAGAAGTGAGTAAAACTACTCATGAGGAAAACATTCTTAACTATAGAGAATAAGCTGATGGTAATGAGAAGGGAGGTGGAGTGGATGAGTGAGAAAGATGAAGGAGATTGAAGAGTATACTTATCATGATGAACACTGAGTAGTGACGAATTGTTGAAT
Organism: Suricata suricatta; assembly: GCF_006229205.1. Lineage (NCBI taxonomy): Eukaryota > Metazoa > Chordata > Mammalia > Carnivora > Herpestidae > Suricata > Suricata suricatta. The sequence goes on along the minus strand of NC_043706.1, from coordinate 30,442,279 downwards.
CACTATACTGCACACCTGAAGCTAATATAACACTGCATGTTAACTATGTTGGAATTAAAATTAAAACTTAATTTAATAAGAAAAGGAAAGTAAGAAAAGAGCCCAAATGTCCACCAACTGAAGAATGGATAAGGAATATGTGGTTTATGTATATACAATGGAATACTACTTGGTGATTATAAAGAATGAAATCTTGTCATTTGCAACAATGTGGATATAACTATACAGTGTATTATGCCAAATGAAAGAAGTCCTTCAGAGAAAGACAAATATAGGATTTCACTCATGTGTGGAATTTAAGAAACACAACAGATGAATGTAGGGAAAAAAAGAAAAATAAGATAAAAACAGAGAGGGAGGGAAACCACGAGAGGTTCTTAAATACAGAGAAAACTGAGGGTTACTAGAGAGGACGTGGGTGGGGAGATGAGATGAATGGATGATGGCATTAAGGAGGGGATTTGTTGGGATGATCACTCGGTGTCATATGTAAGTGACGAATCACTGGGTTTTACTTTTGAAACCAATACTACAATGTATGTTAACTAACTTGAATTTAAATAACTATCTTTTAAAAATTAAAAAAAAAGAAAGTTAAGAAGAAATAAAAAAAAAATATCACAGAGAAAAAAGGAAACTAGTCATGGGCAAAATGCAGCAGGTCAAAGCCTAGGAAGCAAATACTAATAGACAAAATAGACCTTGTACTTTCTGGAAAAATAGAACCATTGAAGTTCCAAGTTGAAATAAGCAAAAACTACCTGTGTTGAGAAAGAACAGGAAGGGTTGGCCATTCCTGAGTATAGAAGCAGCTGTACTAGGCAAAGTTTAACTGAATGGAAGATAAATGTATCTCTATAATCAACCAACCGCTTCTAAAGGTTAGACTTGTCTTAATAACCATCAGTGAATAAAATATGGGAAAGGTACTGAAAAATGGCATGACTTCTGTAAGATTATATCCGAAACTGTGAAAAACTTTGACTTCCTACTTAGAGGATAATAGAGTGGGATCACTGTAATATGACTGGAGAGTTTCTCACTATTTCCTTCAAGACCTAATGGATCTGGATTCTTCTTATTAAAGTTATACACAAAGAAGATGGATAAAATAAGCTTATAGATATCGTGTCAGATAAAATAAAATGAGAACTATTAATTGAAGATAGGCCTAACACACTAAAAAATGAAAAAAAATTAAAATTAAGAAGTTTATCTTGTCAAGGAATAAGGTTTAGAGATAGAAATACTATGATATACTTAAAGAAGTGGACAGGTAAATCATTATGAACACATAGATAATTTATAATTTGCCTGGCTATCTGTAGTTTATGGAAAATATGCATCTGTAAATTGGTACAGATTTTCTTTTTTTAATTAAAATTTTTTTATAATAATTTATTGTCAAATTGGTTTCCATACAACACCCAGTGCTTCTCCCCACAAGTGCCCCCCTCCATGAGCATCACCCACGTCCCCCCCTCCCCCTCCCCTTTCAGTCCTGGTTCGTTCTCAGTATTCAATAGTCTCTCATGATTTGGGTCCCTCTCTCTCTCCAACTCTCTTTCCCCCTTCCCCTCCCCATGGTCCTCCATTAGGTTTCTCCTGTTAGACCTATGAGTGCAAACATATGGTATCTGTCCTTCTCCACCTGACTTATTTCGCTTGGCATGACACCCTCGAGGTCCATCCACTTTCCTACAAATGGCCAGATTTCATTCTTTCTCATTGCCATGTAATACTCCATTGTATATATAGACCACATCTTCTTGATCCACTCATCAGGTGATGGACATTTAGGCTCTTTCCATATTTTGGCTATTGTTGACATTGCTGCTATGAACATTGGGGTACATGTGCTCCTATGCATCAGCACTTCTATATCCCTTGGGTAAATCCCTAGCAGTGCTATTGCTGGGTCATAGGGGAGTTCTATGGATAGTTTTTTGAGGAACCTCCACACTGTTTTCCAGAGCGGCTACACCAGTTTACATTCCCACCAACAGTGTAGGAGGGTGCCGGTCTCTCCACACCCTCGCCAGCATCTATAGTCTCTTGATCTGTTCATTTTAGCCCCTCTGACAGGCGTGAGGTGGTATCTCAGTGTGGTTTTGATTTGTATTTCCCTGATGATGAGTGATGCTGAGCATCGTTTCATGTGCCTGTTTTGCCATCTGAATGTACCATTTGCTAACAGTTCAGAGATAGGAACAAATATTTGAGCATTCTACAAACTTTAATACCAAATAATATTTAATTTTTAATGTTTATTTGTTTACTTTTAGAGAGAAAGAGAGAGAGAGCACATGTGTGCATGCATGCAGGAGAGGAGCTGAGAGGAAGAAAGAGAAAATTCTCAAGGAAGTTCTGCACTGCACAGGACCCAATGTGAGGGTCAAACTCATGAACCATGAGATCATGACCTGAATTGAAATCAAGAATCAGATGCTTAACGAGCTGAGCCATCCAGGTGCCTCCAAAATAATATTTATATAGATTAAAGTTTAAATGTAAAAAGCAAAACAATAAAAGATGTACATAAATGAACTATAACTACATGTAAGTAACCACATGGCAAAATTCACAAACATAACATTGAGCAAAACAAAAAGCCAGACACAAAAGAGCCCATGTATGTGAAATTCAAAAACAGACAACAACTAATCAATGAGGTTAGAAATAAAAATCATAACATAAAAGGGAAAACAGATTTTCCTGCATTCTAATTAAGCCCTGTTTCTTGATTTGGGTGCTGATTTCTCAGGTGTATTCATTTTGTGAATATCCATTAAACTATACATTTAAAAACAGTAGTGGGGTGCCTGGGTGGCTCAGTCAGTTAGGTGTCCAACTCTTGATTTCATCTCCAGTCATGATCTCATAGTCGTGAGATTGAGCCCCACACTGGACTCTGCACTGAGCATGGAGTTTGCTTGTGATTCTCTCTCTCCTTCTCTCTCTGCCCTTCTTGGACTTGTGAAATCTCTCTAAATAAATAAATAAATAAACATGTAAAAAAATAAAAAATAGGGGCACCAAGGTGGCTCAGTTGGTTAAGCATCCAGCTTCAGCTCAGGTCATGATCTCACCATTTGTGGGTTCAAGCTCTGCATTGGGCTCTGTGCTGACAGCTCAGAGCCTGTAGCCTACTTCAGATTCTGTGTGTTCCTCTCTCTTTATGCCTCCCCATCTCACATTCTGTGTATATCTCTATCAAAAATAAATAAGCAGTAAAATTTTTTAATTAAAAAATAAAATCAGTAGTAAATTCTCTGTGTATGTTACATTTCAATTTTTTATCGAAGAGATATTAGGAGAAAAGAAGGTAAAATATTTCTGTGATGTTTATGTTACGGGTGTATATCTAAGAGTACTAAAAATCTAAAAAGACATAAAAGATAATGTTGACAGTTGAGATTATATAATACTTCTAAACTTTTTCATATGCTTTCACTTACATATATAAAATCTAAAAACAAAACATCAAATGGCCATATTACATCCTTTTTCATTACCATGTAATACTCCATTGTATATATGTACCACATTTTCTTGATCCATTCATCAGGTGATGGACATTTAGGCAATTTCCATGATTTAGCTATTGTTGACAGTGCAGCTATTAACATTGGAGTAAATGTGCCCCTATGTGTCAGCACTTCTGTATCCCTTGGGTAAATCCCTAGCAGTGCTATTGCTGGGTCATAAGGGAGTTCTATAGATAGCTTTTGGAGGAACCTCCATACTGTTTTCCTGAGCAGTTGCACCAGTTTACATTCCCACCAACAGTGTAGTAGGGTGCCCATTTCTCCACATCCTCGGCAGCATCTATAGTCTCTTGATTTGTTCATTTTAGCCACTCTGACTGGCGTGAGGTGGTATCTCAGTGGATGGACCTCGAGGGTGTCATGCTAAGTGAAATAAGTCAGGTGGAGAAGGACAGATACCATATGTTTGCACTCATCGATCTAACAGGAGAACAGGAGAAACCTGATAGAAGACCATGGGGAGAGGAAGGGGGAAAGAGAGTTGGGGAGAGAGAGGGACGCAAAACCTGAGAGACCACTGAATACTGAAAATGAACTGAGGGTTGAAAGGGGAGGGGGAGGGGGAAGGGAGGTGGTGATAATGGAGGAAAGCACTTCTGGGGAAGAGCACTGGGTGTTATATGGAAACCAATTTGACAATAAACTATTTTTAAAAACATCAAAAACAAATTTATAAATACAGAGAACATGCTGGCAGTTGCTAGAGGAGAAGGGAGTTTGGGGTGGGAGAAGTAGGTAAAGGGGATTAAGAGGTACAAACTTCCATTGGAAAGACGAAGATGCTATGGAGTAGGAAGACCTTAGCTCACCTCATCCCATGAACACAACCATATAACTATATACCTATGAAATCTTTCTAAATACCCCAGAAATCAACCTGAGGACTGAAGGAACAAACTCCACAAATAAAGGGATAGAAGTGTCACATCGAATAATTTAGGAGGTGTAGACATGATTTAGGGAAGAAAAGGATCACAGTACCATAAAGGGAAGGGAGCCATGATCATGGAAAAGGGCGTGGGAGAGAGCAGCACACAGGAGAACACATGGGAAAAATGTTTCCTCAAAGCCATTGGCTTAGAAAAGGAGAAGGGCTGAATTTTATTAGTTCTTTCCATCCTGCAGATTGAAAGTGAAGAGATGGAGAAATATTTATCATGCAAATGAATGTCGAAAGAAAGCCATAGTAGCAATACTTATATGGGACAAACTAGACTTTAAAAGAAAGACTGTAACAAGAGATAAGGAAGGGCAGTGTATTATAGTAAGGGGGACAATGCGACAAGAACTAATAATTGTAAATATCTATGCAATCAACATGGGAGCACTCAAATACATAAAACTATAACAAATACAAAGGAACACATTAATAATAATACAATAATAGCAGGGGACCAAAATTCTAAACAGAAATCCAATAAGGATGTAATGACTTTAATTGACACACTGGACCAGATGGACTTAACAAATATATTCAGAACATTCTATCCTAAAATAGCATAATCACATTTTTTTCAAGTGCACATGGAAAATTCTCCAGAATAGATCACATATTAGGTCACAAATCAGGCCTCAACGAATACGAATAGATTGGAATCACACCATCCAGCTTTTCTGACCGTGACCCAATAGAACTTGAAGTCATATGTAAGACAAAGTCTGGGAAGACCACAAATACATGGAGGTGAAACCACATGCTACTAAACAAAGAATGCGCCAACCAGGAGATCAAGGAAGAAATAAAAAACATGTATGGAAACAAATGAAAATGAAAGCATGATGGTCTGAAATTTTGGGGGTGCAGCCAAAGCAGTCCTAAGAGGGAAGTCTATAGCAGTACAAGCTAACTAAAGAAGCAAACAATCAAAAAACCTCAAATAAACAACCTAACCATACACATTAAGGAGCTAGAGAAAGAACAAAAAATGAATCCTAAAAGCAATAAAAGGAAGGCAATAGTAAAAAACAGAGCAGGAATGAATGAAACAGAAACTAAAAACAACAACAATAGAACAGATCAATGAAACCAGGAACAGTTTCCTTGAAAAAAATTAATAAAATTGACAAACCTATAGCCAAACGAGAAGAGAGAAATAACAACCAACACCACAGAAATACAATTATAAAATAGTATTATGAAAACTATATCCCAACAAATTGAACAACCTGGGAAAAATGGATAAATTCCTGGAGAAATATAAACTACCAAAACTGGAATAGTAAAAAATAGAAAATGAACAGTTAGCCAGCAAAGAAATTGAATCAGTAATCAAGAAACTCCCAACAAACAAAAGTCAAGAACAAGGTGAATTCTATCAAATGTTTAAAGAAGAGCTAATACCTATTCTCAAACTATTCCAAAAAAGAACACAAATAGAAGGAAAACTTTCTATTTCATTCTATGAGGCCAGAATTTCCTCCATACCAAAACCAGATAAAGACTTTACCAAAAAAAGAACTATGGGCCCATATATCTGATGAACATAGATGCAAAAATTCTCAGTAAAATACTAGCAAACCAAATCCAACAATACATTTAAAAAAATAATTCATCATGTGTTGGGGCCCAGCAGGCCAGAAAACCTCCCGCAGAGCGACTGTTGATGGCCAGGCCTCCGGGACACAGGAGAAAAAATTTGGGAAGTTGTGGAACAAGTGGAAAGACTGTGAAACAACATTTGGCCTCCTGGGCTGCACATGTGGCTTCTGTTCAACCTGTCTATGATTTTTCTCATTGCTTTGCAAAAGCAAAAAGGCATATACCTTTAGTTTTGAATCAACTTGGGTCAGTTAGTGACACCAGCTTTCCCTTACATTATTTCTGTTCCCAGCTCATTGCCTGCTGTTGGGGCAAACACAATCCTCTGTCTAAAATTAACTTTTGGGATAATAAGCGTCTTGCCCAAACATAACTGCTAAAGGGCCTTGAAGAAAAGAAGATTCTTTGAGAGACAGACTCCCTCATTCCTGTTTTTTTACTTCTGTTCTCACGGCTGTTCTCTCTTCTGTGATAAAAAATGATCCTTCCCAGAGCATGTTTTTACTTTTTCAAGGACCATAAACTACGTATTCATTAAAGAAAAAAAAATGTGTAATCCCTATGGCATAAAAGACACTGGCTTTCTTAGTAAAGTGTGGCTTTACCACCATTCACGTTGTCTGTCTTCTTTCTTTCCTATAGATAGTTCACCGACACCAACCACCTACTCAGGGACCGTTCGACTGGGGGTATGTGGGCTGGTCCCCCGTCCTCCGGAATCATGACCAAGTGGGATTTATTCCTAGACTGTGAGAGTGGTTCAATATTCATAAATCAATCACCATGATACACCACATTAATAAAACAAAGGAAAGGAACCATTCATCATTTCAATAAATACAGAACAAGCATTTGACAAAGTACAACATCCATTCGTGATCAAAACCCTAGACAAAGTAGGTTTAGAGAGAATATATCTCAGTGTAATAAAGACCTTATATGAAAAATACAGCTAACATCATCCTCAATGGGGAAACACTGAGAGATTTTCCTCTACAGTCAGGAACAAGGCAGGGATGTCTACTCTTGCTACTTTTATTCAGCTTAGTACTGGAAATCCTAGCCACAGCAATCAAATAAAAAGAAATAGAAGGAATCCAAAATTGGCTGGGGTTCCTGGGTGGCTCAGTCAGTTGAGCATCTGACTTCAGTTCAGGTCATGATCTCATGGTCCTTGGGTTTGAGCCCCCCATTGGACTGTACTGACAGCTCAGACTCTGGAGTCTGCTTCAGATTCTCTCTCTCTCTCTCTCTCTCTCTCTCTCTCTCTCTCTCTCTCTCACACACATACACACACACACACACACACACACACAAATAAATAAATGTTGGGGCACCAGGGTGGCTCAGTCGGTTAAGCCTCCAACTTTGGCTCAGGTCATGATCTCACATTCATGGATTCGAGCTCCGCATCACGTTCTGTGCTGAAAGCTCAGAGCCTGGAGCCTGCTTCAGATTCTGTGTTTCTCTCTTTCTGCCCCTCCCACTCATGCTCTCTCTTTCTCAAAAATAAATAAAAACATTTAAAAATTTTAAAGAAATAAATAAACGTACAAATTTATAAAAAAGAAAACCTGAAAGACTCCACCAAAAAATTAGAAAACTGATAAACAGATTCAGTAAAGTCACAGGATCCAAAATTGACATACAGAAATCTGTTGCATTTCTATATACCAATGATGAAGCAGCAGAAAGGGAAATTAAGAAAACAACCCCATTTACACTTGTACCAAAAATAATAAGATACCTAGGAATAAACCTAACAAAAGAGGTGAAAGGCATATATTTTGAACACCATAAAAGACTGATGAAAGAAATTCAAGATGACATAAAGTAATGGAAAGACATTCCATCTTCATGGTTGGAAGAACCAGAACAGACAATTTTAAAATATGTATGGAACCACAAAAGACCTCAAATTACCAAAGAAATCATCTTGAAAAAAGCAAACCAAAGGTGGAAGCTTCACACTTCCAGACTTCAAACTATATTCCAGAGCTACAGGAATCAAAACAGTATAGTGCTATTGAGGGAACCTGGCTGGTTCAGTCAGTAGAATATGCAACTCTTGGTCTCAAGGTCATGAGTTCATGAGTTGGAACCCCATGTTAAGTGTAGATATTACTTACAAAAACAAAAACAAAAGCTTGCCTAAACAAAATAGTGTGGCACAAAAATGGACACATAGATCGATGAACAGAATTGAAAACCCAGAAGTAAACCCACAACTAAATGGTCGATCTTTGATAAAGCAGCAAAGAATGTCTGATGGGCAAAAGACAGCCTCCTCAACAAATGGTATTCAAAAAACTGGATGCAACTTGCAAAGGAATGAAACTGTACTTTTATTACACCATACACAAAAATAAATTCACAATGGATTAAAGACCTAACTGTGAGACCTGAAATGACAAAAATCCTAGAACAGAACACAGGCAGTAATTTCTTTGACATCAACTGTAGCAACTTTTTTCTAGTTATGTGTCCTCAGGCAAGGGAAACAAAAGCAAAAATAAACTATTAGAACTACATTTAAAAACTCTTCTGGGGGGCGCCTGGGTGGCTCAGTGGGTTAAGCGTCCGGCTTTGCCTCAGGTCATGATCTCGTGGTTCGTGGGTTCAAGCCCTGTGTCAGGCTCTGTGCTGGCGGCTAGCTCAGAGCCTGGAGCCCGTTTCTCTCTCTCTCTCTGACCCTCCCCTGTTTGCACTGTCTCTCTCTGTCTCTCAAAGATAAATAAAAAACATTAAAAAAAATCTTCTGCACAGTGAAATAAAAACTTTAAAAAATAAATTCAGCAACTTATATGAATGAAAAAAAGAAAGAAATATAATATTCAGTGTCATCAAAAGTATAAATACTCTTAAGAGTATTAACTGGAACAATTATTAGACTGTCAGAGTGACATTACGTTTATCCTAAAACTGGAAGTATTAAAGTACAAGTTAAAAAGGTTGTAAGTTATAGGGGCACCTGGGTGGCTCAGTGGGTTAGGTGTCTGACTTCAGCTCAGGTCATGATCTCATGGTTCATGAGTTCAAGCCCCACCCTGGGCTCCATGCTGACAGCTCAGAGCCTGGAGCCTGCTTTGGATTCTGTGCCTTCCTCTCTCTCTATACCTCCCCCACTCATAATTCTCTCAAAAATAAATAAACATTAAAAAATTATAAGTTATAAAATTAATTGTTTGAGAAGCTTATCTTATATCAACTTATGTTGCTGCATAGAGATTTTCACGCAAATACATGTATTTTGTTATGTTTACCATACCATAATATAAAATTGAAAATTGTCAATGTTCATTAAAAAGTTAATATTAATATAAATTATGGAATTTCTATATGATAAAAATATTTTAGTCATTAAAGAATATACTTTTTTATAATCTGTCTCATATATTGTAAAGAAGAAAAAGGCAAATTAGAGAAAAAATATATCATGAGATATTTTAAATAATATTAGTATGTGTATATGGAACCGAAAATTACTTGACACTTTAATGTGTTAACTGTGCTGAATTAACTGTTACTTGAGTTTTCCTCTGAACATCCCCCTCTCCTGATTCCAACTGTAATATTTCAGCTTCAGGGATATTTGTCTGTCTTAAAGCAGGACTGAGTGAAGAAGACGACTCTCTTGCTGTGTTGTTGAGTGAAAGCAATTGTAAAATATGGGTGGGGAGAAGAATGTTGATGAGCTAGCGTCCGCGTCAGTAATGGAAGAAGCTTTGATAGAGTGAATGGGGAGTGTCTCAAAACCTAACAAAGGGACAGAGATCTTCAGGGCTCTGGAAGGGTAGCATCAAAATCATTAATAATAAAGCCCTGGATGATGAGCAGCCTAGACGAAACAGTGAGGGCCCAAGACTGGAGCTAAATCCTGAATGCTTTGGGGCTGCATAAGAATTTTGCACAATAATTACCCAAGAGAAAGAAGGGCAGGAAACTACAATAACAACTAAGACAAAGCTTCATACTAGCCTGACTGGCTGGGGGCTCAAAGATTCAATTTTGTATTTAAACAAGTTAACACAAACATTTTAAAGATTAGTTTATGGGGCACCTGGGTGGCAGTTAAGCATCTGACTTTGGCTCAGGTCATGACCTCACAACTCGTGGGTTCGAGCCCCACGTCAGGCTCTGTGCAGACAGCTGGCTCAGAGCCTGGATTCTGTGTCTCCCTCTCTCTCTGACCCTCCCTTGCTCATGCTGTCTCTCTCTCTCTCTCTCTCTCTCTCTCTCTCTCTCGCTCTCTCTCTCAAATAATAAAAACAATAAAAAAGATTAGTTTATGAACAGAAATTAAGGTCTGTTACATAAATAGATTATATATATTACTATTAAAATATATAATTGTAATGTATATAATTAGTAATATTTTTATATAAATATATAAAACAGAGGAATAACTAAAAGGACATAGAGTAATTTGGTATTAATAGTTACTTTGGAGGAGAAAAAGGAATACTGAAAGGAAAGAAAGCATTATCAATTTATATTATTCTGAATAGTTGAAGTTTGATACAATGAGTTATAATTTTATTGTGATTAAAAATAAAACAGCACCAATGATGCTAAAACTTATAGTGGCCAATTGAATGTCCTGCGGACCTCAGTCCATTTCGGCTTTTCACACAGGTCTCTCACTTCAGGGCTTTTTTATTTCCCAAAAGCTACTCAGTTAACAGTTTTCTCTACTTCTGCTTCACTTACTCACTGAGTGTCAGTTATTTTCTGGCCTCAGTTCTCCGATGACAACTTTCGTTCTCTGCAATACCAGTCCACCCTATCACAGACCCCACTTTCCCAAACTGCATTCAAGACTCGCCTGCTGCCATTCCCACCTGAACCTCTGCCCATCACAGCAGCCAGCTGTGACCCTGGTCTCTGATGGTAATGGTATGTTTAAGGAATCATGGTGCCTTCCTTCAAAATGTGTGAGGAGAGACATATCAGGGAAATAAATGATCTATTTTTTAATGGTAGATACTTATGGAAGTCATTGAATATTAAAGTACAGCACAATAAGTGTATAAATAGATTGTGAGAATTGCAAGTTAAATCCAGTGTCAAAGATGTTGACCAGTTCTGAGAATATCTACCTTTTTGTCTCTGTTCTGCTCACCATCCTCCCCAGAAATCAAATGCAGAGCACTTACATTCCCTTAGAGTGATTTGTGTTCTCAGATAATTACTCACCGATCACCTTCAGCTCCAAAGTGGCTTCTTGAAAGTCACTGCCTTTTTTAAAAAAACACTTGTATATTCCACTGTCTGAGATCCGGAGACTGTAGATTCTCACAGACACTCTTCCCTCAGTGATGTAGTCTTTCACCAGCTCTGTTCTCCCTTTGAAATCCACCAGCTGTTCTCCGACCTGCTCCATCTCGATATACGGACGCAGCCTCCGAGAACTCGGAGCGGAGCCACCGCAGCTCCATGTTCTCCACGCTCATGGCCGGGAAAACATGACAGGGCAGCATTGCGTCCGTGCCCAGCATGGCTACAATTGGCTCTGAGGGGCTGATCACCAAGAACGAATCTGTGGAATAGAGCCATAGTGAAGAGAGTATCAACGGCCTGTCTGGACATTGTGGAATACAGCATCATTCTTGACCTAGTAGAAGCTCATAGATATTCTGTCATTCATACACCAGTTTTCTGCAGCACACATTCAGAAAGAAGATGGCAGTGCACAAGACAAAGAGTATCTCTACCCAATCAATAGGGTAATCTCTTATTAAACAAATAATTTTTAATAGCAATGGTGAGAAATTCTATAAAGTAAGGATGAGTACTGAGAAATCATGAAACCAGAGTTTTTAATTAGGTCTTGGGCATCAGGAAAATGCATTCTTCATGAAGCAGAGACCTGATTGAATTATAAGACATTAGTGAAATAATTCCACCTGGTCTTTCTCTCTAACCTAATTGTATAATGGGTATTTGCCCTCACATATGGGCAGATAAATCATTATATCAATATAAATGATTTAGAATGAAACCAGGCATATAGTGATAGAGTAATTTACTCCTTCTGTTCAGAGAATAAGAGAATCCAAGAATATAAAATATAAAATATTCTTACCTGAGCCCCACATGGACACCTGGAGAAGTAGGGTAGGGAAGAGATCTCTTAGCAGAAAGAAGTCCAGGAAACCCACCATCTCTCCCAGAGCAGACAACAGTATGACACAGAGTAAGGTCCTGAAAATAGCTGGGCTAAAGACAAAAATGGTATCCATAAGGTAAAAAAAAAAGTCACAGCTAAGACAGTTTGCAATGATTCTAGGAAATGTCCACCAGAAGCTCCAAACAGCTGTAGTGTCTCCAGAGAACATCAGGAAAGCCTTTAACACTCACAAAAGGAGAACTTTTGTTTCCCTTTTCAAAGGAAAAAGTCTTTTTTTAAGTTTATTTATTTATTTTGTGAAAGAGAGGAGTGGGGGAGGAGCAGAGAGAGAGAGAGAGAGAATCCCAAGCAGGCTCCATGCTCAGCATGGAGCCCAACACGGGGCTTGATCCCACAAAGGATGAGACCATGACCTGAGCTGAAATCAAGAGTTGATGCTTAACTGACTAAGTCACCCAGGTGCCCCTCCAAGTAAACAGTCTTCATCTCAACAACCATGTTCTGCAGTGATAAATCTGTCCACAATCCCTAAACTCTTCTCTAACTCAAGAGCATTTTGTCCAGTGACAAAGAGACAGAGGAGAGGCAATGAGCAACCACAGAAAGAGATGGCTTTAGCAAAAACATTAATCTGGCTTCAACAAGTTCCATTCCCCCTCATGGCCAAACCCCTACCACATTCCTATATGTCAGCCCTTAGGATCCTTGCCCAGATGCTCTCACTTCCCTCTTTCTTGCCCATCACCCCCCAAAAATGTGAGACTTACATCTTTGAAGTTCTTCTTACAGAAATGAAGGCATTCTGAAACTTCTCAGACTCAGGCCACAGGCACCAGGAAAAAATTCTCTGTTCCATTCCTCCCAGTTACCTGCTTTTGGCTGCCAACAGGTATTTTCAAGATGTCAAGAGGTCAGACTTTGCAAAACATGGGGTCTAGGAGGAAGCCTGGGATTGTTTTTTAAGGGGCTTCAGACAACTGGGAGAAAGACAGCCCCTGCACAGGAATCTCTCGGCAGTACACTTCTCTTTGATGACTGTGACACACTCAAAACCGAAAGTAAAATAAGGAAAGAAGACTTTGACCTGTTATGTTCAATAAATCTAATGATTACACACTTACAAAATATAGACAGGATCAAAAGCAAGTCATTTCATTTTTTCTGAGAAATATATTGTCTAGGTTAATAGCATAGATATTAGAACTTGACTATCTGAGTTAACATCCTGGCGAGGCTATTTACAGCTTATGACTTAAAGCAAGTTACACAACCTCTCTGTGCTTCAGTTTCCTCATGTGACAATGGGTTGGATAATAGTATGTGCCCTGTTTTGTGTGGAGAGTACATGAATGTATGTAAAGCACTTAGAAGAGTGTCAATAACTTATAAGTTATGTGTTAGTTGTTAGCAGTTTTTATTTTAATATTTGCTCATTCACCATAACATATCTGCCATTCTGATGATGAATTTTTATTTTTCACTTAAACCCCTCATTCCATTAGGCAGGGAACTGAGAAGACTTGGGCACATTCACACTCTTCTCCCAGACAGAAACTTTCTCTACTAACATCTGGATTTTATCCATCTCAACAAGGATAAAAGAAAAACAGTATAAAATTTCCCAAGTGATCCTCTGTGATTTTCATCTTCCTTCAATGATATATATAATGGAAGAGGTAAGGACGAGATTACTGTCCCCTGTCTACATAAATCATTTTTGTTTTGAAGATCCTTTAAGTTCTATGAATTCTAGAATAATTGTTTCTTACCCAGAATGACAAAAGAAATTCTGAGTTAGAGACTAAAAAACTTTTAAAAACTATAATTTACATTTTTTAAACGCTTTGTCTCAGATTGAACATCTATATATGGTTTATAAGAGAAATAGAGAACAAGAAATAAATACAAGCCAGACATATTCTAATCAGTTGTGGATGTGGCACTATTAATTTAAAAAATATGACATTCAGAGAAATTATTCAAAGTAACAAAATTGCCCTTTCAAATATGTTTAGTAATGACACAGCCTTCTGGATGGTGCTAGTAGTGTACAGTTGGATTTAAAAATGCAAAATCAGTTGGGAACTCAAAAAGAAATTTAAGTTCTAATTTAGTCAGAAATAAACAGAGCTGGGGCACCTGGGTGGCTCAGTCGGTTAAGCTTCCGGCTTCAGCTGAGGTCATGATCTCACAGTTCATGGGTTCGAGCCCCGCGTCGGGCTCTGTGCTGACAGCTAGCTCAGAGCCTGGAGCCTGTCTTCAGATCCTGTGTTTCCTCTCTCTCTGACCCTCCCCTGCTCATGCTGTCACTCTCTCTCTCTCTCTCTCTCTCTCTCTCTCTCTCTCTCTCTCTCTCTCAAAAATAAATAAAAACATTTAAAAATTAAAAAAAAGAAATGAACAGAACTATTATAGAACATATAAATGAAGTTATAGAAGTTTTAAGTTATATAAACTATGCTATATCAAACCTTTATGACTTTGTGAGATCTAAGAATTTCTCTTAATTTTTGATTAATATACATCCATTGCAGGCAATTAACATGGATTAGTAGAAAAGACCCAGTGAGACACTTATCTAACTCCGTCCTCCACTGTGCTGGGGGTCCCAGAACTTTTGCAGGTACAAATACCAACATATCCGCTTATTTCAAGTATTCTTTTTAAAACTTGCTTACATATATGTAATCTCAATAGAGATTTGGATTTACATTTTCTGAACAGTCAGGGATTCGACATGAATATGAACGAAACTTGAATTTAAATGTATGAAATAAGTCACTACCACAGAAAAGCCACACGGTTTCCCTCGGAGGCAACTGCTCTATTGGGAGAGGCTACCATAAAAAGAAAAACTCATCAAGTCGGCATGTGGCTCCTCCTCCATTTCTAGGTAGCCGACTGCAATAGACAACATCTGCCAAGTCTCCTGTCTCTCCACCTTACTTCAACCCAGATAACAGTCACCACTCAAAGTGGAGTAAACGGCGTAAGATGTATCGCCAAGCCTTCTCCCTGCTCCAAGCCCCTGAGTCCCAACCTACAACCTTCCCTCCTTGCATAAGAGAAGCCTTGTGAGGGGGAAACTTCAGATTCCTTACCTGTCCAGAAATTTCTTTTGCTTTACATCATTTTGTCACTTAGATAATTCTAAGTTCTACTCAGGGATGTAAAGACGACATTTAATTGTTTTCTAGCAATGAATCCAGCATTCGACATGACAGATGTATGATGGAATCTGAGACTTCTTTTGTACAGAAGGGGTTTTCTGGACTGTGAAAGCTTTGAGATTTTTGTTTATTTGTTTGGAGTTCTAAAACTTTTTAAAAATCCATGCACAAATGACAGTTTTCTTCTCCAATAATCTAACACTTTATGAAGTACTCTGTCTTCTGATTCTGGCTCCTAATCTTTTTCCCAGTTTGGAAAACCTATTAGATGAATGTTGAAGTGCTGGATCTAATGTGCTTAACTTAACTTACATTTCTTAGATTTTATCTCTTTGATTTAAATTATCATATTCTGGAAGAATCCAGTAACCCCATTTTTCTAGCCCAATATAATTTTTTACATTTTAATTTCAATTTCAGTTAGTCAACACACAGCGTAATATGAGATTCAGGTGTGCAGTTTGGTGATGCAACATTCCATGTGAAACCAAGTGCTCCTCCCAACATTTTGACTCCAGCGGTGCCTACTCCTGTATCTGACTCTTTCACTTGGTTCTACTTTAAGCCAGTTTTTCATTCTCATGATGCTGTGTCTTTAGTTCTGCATTTCCTACAAATGAATCCTTCCTATTGTACTATTTTTTAAAATCTTTATATACATACTATTCTTTACTTTTTCATGTAAGAGAAATCTGAAAATTCTAGATAAGCAAAAACAACAGATAGAAACAACCATATTTGGGGGCACCTGGGTGGCTCAGTCAGTTAAGCATCCAACTTTGGCTCAGGTCATGATCTCACAGTTCATGAGTTCAAGCCCCACGTCAGGCTCTGTGCTGACAGTTCAGAGCTTGGAGCCTGGTTCAGATTCTGTCTCCCTCTCTTTCTGCTCATCCCTTTCTCACACTTTGTCTCCCTCTGTCCCTCAAAAATGAATAAACATTTTAAAAGTTAAAAAAAAGAAACACCCATATTTGTATCACTCGGAAATAAATACCACATGATAGCATTTTTTGTGATTCTGATGTTTATCCTTTCATATTTCTTAAGCAAATAAGATCATAGTGTTCACAGCGTCTTAAAACTGCTTTTTGAAATGAATAACGTCTTGTAGTGCTCATCTACCCTCCTCCTCACCTTTCCCCTTAAAAACATGAACACTGTTATATAGACATGATGTAATTCCCTTAAAATATTCTCCACAGATTAACTGACTTTCCTCAAACTATTCTTTATTATTGGGGGAAATGCCTAAGATATGTACATGAAATTTTCACACTTATTTTTCTAGCTTTGTTGGAAATGTATATTAATCTATGTTGGAGAACAGAATATACACACAAGCATATTCAGAAATTTCAAAGTAAACAAGAGGCATGCAGTATCTTTTACTCTTACTTGTCTCTTTCAGCATTCCCTTCTCATTCCCGAATACTTCAGACTTAAACTATGGATGTCAGAGCCCAGACAGAAGGGTCTCAATGGAGAGAGCTGCCCTACATGATGGGAGAGGGCTTGAGTAGGCAAGGAGTGAATGAGGTGGAAAAGCAACCTTGAAGAAAACAGTAGAAGAACATATTGTACTATAATCGGACGATGCCATATTATGCAGCAATAAACAATTTTTAAATATATATTTTTATGTTTATTCATTATTTTTGAGACAAAGAGAGAGACTGTACAAGCAGGGGAGGGGCAGAGAGAGAGGGAGACACAGAATCCAAAGCAGGCTCCAGGCTCTGAGCTGTCAGCACAGAGGCCAATGCCTGGCTCATTCACGGACCATGAGATCATGACCTGAGCCAAAGTCAGATGCTTAATCGACTGAGCCACCCAAGCACTTCAGCAATAAACAATGTTAAATGTACTGATACATACAACATGGTTGAATCTCCAAAAAACATTTTGTTTATCCAAAGAAGCCAAACACTAAAGCAGACATACTATATGATTTTTTTATTGTTTTTAAAGTTTTAGGATAGACCATATTAAGCTCTCCTGATTTATATCAGAATACTGTTTGTTTTTCCTGGAATTAATTGACTGACAGTGGAGATGAGGAAATTTTCAAGAGACAAACGTATTCCATATTTTGAGGAAGGTGGTAGTTCTATGAGTGTAATCATTTGTGAAAATTCATTTAAATGTACATTTCAAATCCATACATTCCAATGTATGCAAGTTATATCTCCATAAATTTGGTTTTTAAAGAGTCAAATGTACCTCACTGTCTCTAGAGAATATTCATTTGGGATCTTGGTATCCCTTTCACCAGACTGTTAGTGGCTTACATATTAATTTTTATGCAATTGCTATTTGTGTCCCTAATTATCTGTAAACCTGTGTGACATGAAAAACACATGACTTGGACTTGGAAAGAATGTCAAGTGGAAAGAAATGCTTTTTGAGCACATTCTATGTCTGGGACTGTACAATTGTGTTATTATTTCCTTTTTACTTTAGGGAGTCCTAAAGTTTTTCCCTATACAGCCTTAAGTTTCTCAGAGTACATACAGAGCCCTCCATTTCTGACCTCTTGTTTTCTCCTGCACAGGTCAGCAGGTGGCTTCCAGTGTCAGCTGGGGTGTGGCAGGAGGAAGCCTGTATCTGTGGTGCTTGTTCTCTAAAGCAGTTAACTTTGTGAGGTAAACTTTGGGATGACCAACATCCCTGAATATCACACAAGAAGAGGATTCTCCCTCCCTGAGTAATGTGCTTGCAACCTTCTGTGGGGAGGAGGAAATGAGCATTTTTGACCAAAGCACACCTTAGACTTCCTATCATTTTAGATCTTAGCCCAGTCCAAAGTCCCCTAGCATGACCTGTGTTACCTCTACTTTTCGAGGTAACAGGAAGAGCTGCAGGCAGGCTCTGACTTACTCATTTGACTCATTCTAAGAAAGGCATCCACCTGTCAGCACCTCTTGGCAGCTCTGTTTGCCCCCCTTCCTACATTTTCCAGCCCAAGGATGGGTTAGAAACCTGCTACTCCCAGCACCTACAGACGCACCTTTGGATGCTGACCACAAGAACAACCAGGTACCAATTGTCTATGGAGCTGGGCCTTGTGGTTGCACTGAGGAGATCAGGAGCTTCCAGGAAGCCCCCTGGCTCAATCTGGATGTGAGAAAGAAACGTGTGATGATGTGGAGGTGTGTCTGTGGGAAATGTGGATCCCCAAAACAAAAGGGCTTGAACTCTAGGTCATAAGTGAGAAAACTCCTTTCTCTTTCTGGAGTTAAGCCGCAAGCATATTTGTGGTCAAAATAAATAAATAAATGTATGAATAGATCAATAAATTAATGCAAGAAGGAGGAAGTTAGATTGGCTAATAGGAGTGGACTAATTTTGTGCCTGCTTTCATTTCTCAAAATGAACTCAGGGTCTTCCATTTCAAGAGGGCCTTGGTGAGAGGGTGAATCCACAGATAAACAAGAGAACCCATAGGACACAAGAGAATGGTTTACAGTTTCTCTTCTGGAGAAGCAGTTGGTTTTCAGAAAGAAGAAAGGGAAGGAAAATCCATTGGGGAGGGGTTGGAATTGGTAGTGGTCTGTAAGGAATAATGTATTAAGTAAATTTTTGAACAGGGAATTTTTCTTTTCTAAAAGTTTTCTCTCTCCTGACTTAATCACCATCTTCTCCTACTTCCTTGTCAGAGTGAACATTTTGTGCTTTTACTTTCTGCTTTGAAGAAGATGGTGGGTTCTCCTGGCTATTATGCTGGCTTCCTCCTTCCTGTCTTCCTTCTCCAGGTGTCCACTTGGTACTCAACAGGTCAGTGTTCTCCCCCGGGCTTTGTATTTATTGGCCTGTTTTCAATGGCTCTTCTCAGATGATGAAAATACTTGGTCATCCATCAGTTGCCAGTGTGTCTCCTTTCAAAGACAGCCAATATTGGGAGGAAACTGTGACTGTGTTCTCACTAACAGAACATTGGAAAGTTCTGGCTGAAACTGGGAGTGAACTTTGCATCAGTGCCCTTTATTACTTTGGGTAGATCTTAAAAAACCCATATGTTTATCTGAATCTTCTTTGAATATGGGTGACTTTAGCCTGTTTAATTTTGATGTACTACTTATCATTTAAAAGTGTACTTTATAATGTTCATAATCCCAAGAAAACCCAAGTCTGAGCATAAAGAATTTGGACTCAGGATCTCTGGGCTCTATCTGGTTATGATCTTTGACAAAATTTTTTTTTCTGGGACTTAAGTCTTTCTTCCATAAATAGAAAGATCCTCAGGATAAAGTTTTCAGACTCCAGGTTTATAGAGAAACCATATATAAGATTAAATAATGACATTTTTTGTTAACATCTCTTTAATTTGATGTCAGTTAGGCAGGGAGTATTAAAATGTTTGATTTCCATACATATTGACTCAGCAGTTCTAGAAGAATTTATCATAAAGTGAAGCTCTCCCATGTATATATGTATATATGTATTAAATGGGGGCACCTGGGTAGCTCAGTCAGTTAAACAACTGACTCTTGATTTCTTCTTAGGTCATGATCTCACGGTGTGGAAATGGGGCCCAAAGTTGGGCTCCAAGCTGAGCTTGAAGTCTGCTTGGGTTTTTCTCTCCCTCTCTCTCTGCCCCCTCCTGCTTGTTCATGCTCATGTGTACATGGGCACAGGTGCTCTCTCTCTCTCTCTCTCTCTCTCTCTCTCTCTCTCTCTCTCTCTGTCTCAAAAAAAATCTTAAAAGAAAAGAAAAGAAATGAAAGGGACAGGGAGGGAGGCAAACCATGAGAGATTCTTGAATACTGAAAACAAACTGAGGGCTGAAGAGGGAGGAGGAAAGGAGAAGGGGGTGATGGTAGTGGAGGAGAGACACTTGTAGAGAAGAGCACTGGGTGTTATATGGAAACCAACTTGGCAATAAACTATTTAAAAAAAGAAAAAAAGAAAAGAAATGCAGGTGGGGTTTTTGTCTCATTCCCCCTCACTCATTCTCCCAATCCGTCTGATTTTCATGCAGCATCTGGGTTTTCTGTAAAGGGACCGGTTGAGCCCACCATGGTTCTGCTAGGCACAGACGCCACTCTGCCTTGCCAGCTGTCTCCTGAGCAGAACGCAGCCCACATGCACATTCGGTGGTACCGAACCCAACCGTCCCCTGCTGTGTTTGTGTATCAGAATGGACAGGAACAAAGTGGGGAGCAAATGCTCGAGTACCGTGGCAGGACAGAGTTGGTGACGGACTCCATCAGCAAAGGGGGTGTGGCCCTGCTAATCCAACATGTTCGTGCTTCTGATGGTGGCCAGTACCGGTGTCATTTTAAGGATGGTCACAGTTCCCAAGAAGCTGTTGTGGAGCTGCATGTTATAGGTATGTTAACTTGGCACAGATGTGTGCACCATGGTATAAAACAAGAGAAAAATGAGGACATCTGGATTCCTAACCTGGCATTTCTTATGATCTTTCATATATTGATATGTTAATTTACCTTGCAGGATATCAGTTTCCTAAACTATACAGTGAGAATATGAATACATACTCTATTCACTTTTAAACAGCAAAGAGGACAATATTTTTGGAGATGGTTTGGTATCCTAAAAGATCCCAGAAAATAAACTGACTAATATTAATTCAGATTAGTACTGACGCCCTCAGACATTAGTAAAATGTTTTCCAATAGGTAGGAAAAGACAATTTATAGAATTAAACTCCATTTTCTTACTAATTGTACCTGTTTTTTCCTGTCCTTGAAGTACCCCAAAGCTTTCTTAGTCCAAGTATAGTGCAAAGGCATCAAATTTATTTCAAAACTGAATCACAGTTTGGCCCAACGTTCACTGTGAGAGGTTTCTTGACCTCTGAGCTTCAGTTAGCTCATCAGACTAGTGAGGGCACTTCAGCCTTCAGCCTGAGAGGCTCCTAAACTCCAAGGACCACAAGCCTTAGAAGCATGCCTTCTCTTGTCAGGGTTGGGCTCTGTGCCTCGCGTTCACATGATGGGGCCTGAGGATGGTGGGATACAAGTGCTGTGCTCTTCAGATGGCTGGTTCCCAAAACCCAGGGTGCAGTGGAGTGACATGATGGGTGTGAAGCTACAGTCTCTCTCTGAGTCTCACATCCAAGATGAAGATGGACTCTTCCATGTGGAAGCATCTCTTGTGGTCACAGACAGCTCTCTGGGCAATGTGACCTGTTCCATCCAGAATCCCCTCTCTGGTCAGGAAAAAGTGTCAGCTGTCTTCCTCCCAGGTGAGTGAGGCACAAACCCCAAGGCAGAGTTGGGGGTGTGGTGAAGGCAGATAAGAGGGAAGGAGGGCTGAGGGAGCCTTGGAGAGAGGGCAGGACAGCCTCCAGGCTAGTCCTCACTGTGTCTTCACATGGCTGTGTCAGAGCCCTTCTTTCCCAGGATGTCTCCATGGAAGACAGCCCTGGCTGGGACAGTCCCTGTGCTGGTGCTCCTCCTCACTGGGATCAGCTACATTGGCTGGAGAGAACACCAAGCCAAAGAAAGAGAAGTAAAGAAAAGGAAGAAAGAATCTCAGGAAAGAGATCAGATGAAGAATGAAAAGGAAAAGGCACTTAATGCCAAAGGTAAATTGGGGCAGCAGGGCAAATCAGAGGTTCATGGAACAGCTGGGGGTGCAGGTTGTATAACATAGATGGGAAAATAAAAGGTTGCCAAAGTACCCCAAGGAAAACATGGTGTACCAAGAATTCAATAAAGCTGGGAATCCTATGGAAAGGAAAAAACCATGTCGGAAGCTTGGAGATTTGTGAGCAGTGGTCATCAGGCCTCTAAGGTGGGGCTCCTCAAACCCCACCATGCCCTGCATGCATCTGAACCCAACCTGTGCTGCTGTATCTCCTTGTGGAAATGTCTTCCCCACGTTCTCCCCCTAGTCTTCCTTCAAGAATAAGCTTCCGAAACACTTGGAAAAATCTTACATTCTCAGTGACCCCATGACATTTTCCATGTAATTTTTCCTAGCATTTGTCACTTTTAGATTGTCATTTCCTAGCACTTGTCAAGATTAGATTTCTAATCCTCATTTACTTAACTATGGGACCCTTTAAGGGAGGGCCACATGGAATTTATTCAGCTACTTCATGAACTCAAGATCAGCTAAAACCCAGTTTAATGGATTTTTAAAATCTCTTCTTTCAGAGAACCTCAAGGCAGACCTTGGTGAGTCTTGCCTCTTCTCCTGCCCTGTATACAATTTGCTCCTTTCTTTACATCTGTTCTGGGTCTCTCACTGAATGTTGTTTTTTTCAGAACAGCGAAAGGCACTATACCTTGCAGGTAAGTGGCTGGGTTTCCCACACCACTCAATGTTTTTACGTCCAACACTTTCTCACCTCCCTCTCCTCAGAGGGAAAGATTGAAAGATGTAATAGTGATTGGTGGGGGAAAAATAAGGGGGAAGGAGAAGAATGTGAGGCTCTGGATGTCTTGCCTTGTCTTAACTGGATTTGTTCTGTTTTAGATTGGAAGAAGGCCCTACTTTATCCTGGTAAGTAACTCTCTGGCTTAGATTTTGCTGTGTGCCTCTGATATTCTGAGTATAATAAGTGGAGACATAAATACACACAAGCACACATCCACCTGCAAGTTGTGAAGATTTTTTGGTACCAATCTATAGTACTTTGTATCTGGGAGCTTAAATATTCAAGTATTTTTCAGAGCTAAGCAGAAATAACTGTTGACTGGTAAATTCCATATGGCTAGAGTAGGACTCTACATAAATTGTTAACCTATCCACAATGGAGAAGGAAGAGAAAGAATTCAGAGTGATTTTGATGAGGTTTAAGAAGAATAAAGAATATCCTATATTATATCAGCATTCCTATATTGTGAATAAAGTTTAAAAGAGAAGGTAATATTATATTTTACATTTGGAAAAAAGCTATTATGATTTTATTTACTTTACCTATAAATAAAGATAGTAAAGTTCAATACACAGGAACAAGGTTTAAGTTTGAAAACGTTTGAAAAACAATCTTTCAAAATATTTTAATATCATTTGTAAAAATATGTTTATCTGGTAGTAGAAAGAATTGGCTATTTCATATCTTCTAATACCTGTGCCCATGTCTGTATGTGTTTAAAAGAGTGTATGTGCATGTATGATACAGAGTTAGACCTCAAAAGCATACCAGCATTCCTTGAACATATTATTGTGTAATTTTTATATGCAGTTATTGTGTTAGATGTTGGTGCATAGCCATGGTCTCTGGTCATTGAGAACTTAAAGTCTTTTGGGTGGTGCGGGGAGAGGAGTGGAGAAAGTTAAGAACCAGGCAAATGCACAGAGGCTGGTAAGTGTTTTGGTAAGACAGGATCAAGAAGCTCCTCCCAAACGTTAAAGTCAGGTAAGCAGTTTCTGTTTAGAGCTTTCTTTCAGGATCTGCTTTAAAATGTTCCATGATTCTACAAAAGAGAGCAAAGTATAGTAAGGATGAGGATATATGGATTTTAGTTCCAACTCTATCACTGACAACTGAGGAATTCAGTCATTTTTGCTTTCTTGACCTCAGCCTCCTTATTTCTAAAATGAAGAGATTGGAATACATGATCACAGATGTCCTTCTTGACTCATATATTCTATATAGAGAGTACTTCCCTTCTTCAAAGAGGACAAGTCAGTGAGATACCATCAAGAATTATGGATAAGTCCTTATCTGCCTATTGCCCCAAGACACTAAGAGAATATCCAATCTTTAAAGAAAATCATAAGTCTTATCATAAGAGAAGTGGCCCCAGGCAGAAGCAGATGTATTTTCTATCCTTAATGAGAAATCTGTCTCTAGAGAAAAATATTTAAAATCTGATTACAAGTGTTCAAATAAAAGAGGTTAGTTTAAAAGCCTTGGACATAAGCTTAAACTCTACTCTGAAGTGGTCATAGGCTGAGATAACCCTAAAATAAAATTGACAAATAATAAAATTAAATAAACAAAATGACATTTTGTAGCTTTCATCCTCAATGAGGAGTGCTACAAATGTCTTAAAATCATAGGTGCCTAGAACACTAGACCCTGCTCCGAGTGTTGTTCGGCGTTCTCCAGCATCAGGTCAGTTGAGGGAATTGTTTCTAATCTGAGACAGCAAGCAGGACGTACATCCTTTGTCCTCTAGTTCCTAAACACTGCAATTGTTCAAGGGGCTGAGAGGAGGAGAGAAAGAGAGTTGAGAAGAGACAACAATAAGCCAGGAGAGGAAGTGTGTACCTCCTCTTCATTCTGTGGGTATGGTTCCATCCAGTCTCAATTTGTATTGCTCTTTTACAGACTGGAGGAAGGAAAAGTTCCAGCCTGGTGAGTGGCCCTTTGTTTATCTTTTTGGCTCCTTTTCAATCTGCCCTTAATATCCCATTTTTCCCTCCTAACCTCGTCTCCTAGTCGAAAGGACAGAAGTACCATTATTCTGGTAAAGAGAGGGAATAACATGAAAATCATTAAGTGTTGGCCTAAACAGAACATTACTGCTTGGATTAGCCACTCTGGTTGTATTTCTGCCTTTATATATGCTTTCTCATCTGTGTGCGTATGTGGGGGGGGGGGGTCCACTTGGTTCTGAACAGAAATTGTAGCCCCTGTTGAGGCAATCCCCAACTGAGTAAAAAGTGCTCAAAATGATAAGAGCAACTCAATTTCTCTTTTTTAAAAAGTCAGCTGACATGGAGTCTGTTACTAATTGAAGAACATAGTTCTAATTTGTAAAGAACATGGAAAGAACACTACTCTTAAGTAAACACCGCAAGTCTCAGCTCACTGTGGTACTCTGTCAAGACATTGATAATAGCATGGGTAATATAAGAAGAGATAAGTAACATTGAACTGATGGTGAGAGCACTCCACAGCCCTGCCTCCCTCAACACACACATATTCAGGAGAGAGGTGTTCTTTCACTTGTTTTTCTAAGGTTTCACTTGCACAACAACTTTCTAAAATATATAATGTTGGCCCTTACCTTACCTTTTCTTTACCCCCAGCCCCTGTGACTGTAGATCAGGAAATCTTTCATAAGAATAATTCTGACTCAAAGAGAAAAGAGAACGTCAAAGAGGAAACACAAGATCTATCTCTCAGGGATAAGCGAGAAGACTGCAACCTTATCACACTGAAACAGGAAGGCTTCAGCTCAGGAAAGCATTACTGGGAAGTGGCTATTAGGGACACTGATGAATGGACCCTAGGCATTTATGAGAAGCCTCAGACAGCAGTGGGTTATCTACAAGACAAGAAATTCAGAGTCATAGAGAAGAAAGGACATGAATACAGGGCTCTCACCTATTGCTCTGAAAATATTTCTTTGCAAAAGTGTCTCCCGATAAAAAAGTGTCCACAAAACATTGTGATTTTTTTGGATTATGAGGATAATGACATTTCTTTCTATGACATGACTGAGGGCACCCACATCTTCTCCTTCACCCAGGCTAGTTTCTCTGGGTCACTCTATCCTTACTTCAACCTTAAATCCATGAAGCTTTCCTCATAGGCATAATATTAAGTGTCCTAAAGGAAGAACCCATACTATGAGGACAATAGCTCATTCTCTATAAACTCTAGAATGTTATTTTTTTTAAGTTTATTTCTTTTAAGAGAAAGAGAGTGGGGAGGGAGGGGCAGAGAGAGAGAGAGAGAGAGAGAGAGAGAGAGAGAGAGAATTTCAAGGAGGCCCCATACTGTCAGTGTAGAGTCTGATGCAGGCCTTGAATTCATAAAGCATGTGGGTGCCAGAAGACCATTACCTGAGCTAAAGTCAGATGCTTAATCAACTGAGCCACCAAGGCATCAGAGTTCTGATGGCTGACCTCAGACTCACTGATTATGAGGCCTCTTGGCCTGAAGCTCCAAGAGTCCCCATGACCAGAGTTTCTTACTATATCCAGTAGTACTTCTGAATTGCAGAGAAGAATCTTTTTGTTGTAGTTGTTGTTATATATGCTGTTTCTTGCTTTATATTTAATATATAACAGACTGATAATTTCCTAAAACAAATTATTGTAAAAATGAAGCCAATAAAAAATAAATGCATACAATTACAAGTTGTAATTAGTTTATTGTTAGACTCAATATTCTTTTTAAAAAGTTTTTGATGTTTATTTATTCTTAGAGAGAAGAAGAGGGAGGGAGAGCAGTGGAAGAGGGGCAGAGAGGGAGACACAGAATTTGAAGCAGGCTCCAGGCTCTAAGCCATCAGCACAGAGCTGGATGTGGGGCTTGAACCCACAAGCAGTGAGATGGTGACCCAAGCCAAAGTTGGACATTTAACCGACTGAGCCACCCAGGCACCCCTGGATTCAATATTCTTAAAATTACTCTGTCAACTTACCCAAAAATATTAGAAATACTCTACTTCTATGTTTGTCTCATAAAGAATTTGTAAGAAACCATTAATACAGTCCACTGGTATGTGAACCATACTTTAAGTAACACTGCTAAAGCAGTATTCAAAGGAGTAAAAGTTAGATAAACTTCCCCACATTTCCCAAAGTAACACGGAATAAAAGTGACAAAATAGTGCTATTTTCAGCACTGCTAGGGATTTACTCAGGGGATGCATAGGAGCACTTGTACCCCAATGTTTGTAGCAGCACTTTCTACAATAGCCAAATCATGGAATGAGCCTAAATGTCCATCAACTGATGAGTGGATCAAGAAGAGGTGGTGTATATATATATACAATGGAGTACTATATGGCAATGAGAAAGAATGAAATCTGGCCATTTGTAGCAAAGTGGTTGGACCTCGAGGGTGTCATGCTAAGCGAAATAAGTCAGGTAGAGAAGGATAGATACCATATGTTTGCATTCATAGGTCTAACAGGAGAGACCTGGCAAGGGACCATGGGAAGAGGAAGGGGGGAAGAAAGTGGGGGAGAGTGAGGGACACAGATCAAGGGAGACTATTGAATACTAAAAATGAACCATGGACTGAAGGGGGAGGGGGAGGGTGGGAGGGAGTGATGATCATGGTGGGGGGCGCTTGTGGGGAGAAGCACTGGGTGTTATATGGAAAGCAATTTGACAATAAACTATTAAAAAATTTAAAAAATAGTGCTATTTTCAAGTATTGAAGGAGAAAAGTTAAATTATAATGTGATACAAGCTAAGCTATATCTTAAATGCAAGGATAATTTGAAGAAAGAAAAAATAGATATCAATCACAATCCAATTCTAACAAATGTGGTGATATCAACATAATAGTCTTGGAAAACCAATGAGGTGAGAGCATATTGAGGTATTTTTCTTATTAGAGAGAGAGAGAGAGAGAGAGAGAGAGAGAGAGAGAGATGTTACTACTTTGTCCAAGATATTAATAAGGGTAATGATTATATATTTTTGGGAAATCTAGGTAAGGACATCAGCAGAGGTAAGGAAAGGGCCCTCTTCTCCTTCCAAAAAACTGTTATATTAAAATGAGATGACTAGAGGAAACAGTACTTAGTGTGAAACAAGGGCAAGAAGAGAATGTGTTCCTAGAGCAATACTGAAACCTGGTAAATTCTATGGATATGGGGTAGAGTGCCCAGAAGAGTCTTGCCCCAATGGCAGGGAATAATTAGCCCTAGACTAAAAACTGATCCAATACATATGAACAAATCTTAAAAGCAAGGCTCAAAAGGATCAAATTATTTATAAGAATCTAACTTCATTCCAGAGCAGAGCTCAAGTTAAAATTCAGTGTCGGATAGCCAATCAAAAATTACCAAGCTTATAAAGAAGCAGGAAAATTCAACTCATAATGAACAGAGAATCAATAAATCAAAATTGGGAATAGAGCCTAGATGGTGGAGAGGAAGGGAGCTCTGTAAACTTCGTCTGCCCATCTAGCAAACTGAAAAGGACAGTACTCTCATCTGCAAGAGAGGAAGGAGAAAATACAGACTCCAGAAAGAAGACAACTTCAAAGACGCCTGAGTGAGTGAGTGTGAACTGGGGAGATTGGAAAACGGGCCAACCCAACAGGGGCAGGGGAGGTGGGAGCCCAGCCCAACATGGAGCAAGAGCACAGAGTCCCTGAGGGACAAAGGGAAAAGAAAGAGAAACTGAACACACTCATAGTACTGTCTCTAGAGAAGAGATAAAGAACGTTTAACCCCTCTCAGAGAGAAAAACTCTCACTCCATATATAACTGCTGGGCAGCCCAAATCCCGAACCCGGGTGGCACAAGGGAAAAAACTTCCACCCCTGCACCATCCCAGCAAGGAGTCATCAGTGGCGGCCCCTGGGGCACGCACTTTGGCCTTGGCTGCGGGAGTGGGAACATACACCTCATTTCCATAGAGCATCTTGCCTCCAGCATTGGCCCCACAAATCCCGAATCCTGGGTGCCAACAGGGAAAAAACAGCCCCCACCCCTACGTGATCCTGGCAGGGAGTTGGCAGCGGCAGAGGCGGGGGCTGGCGCTCTAGCTGAAGGAGCATGCAGCTCATTTTTGGCAGTGCCCAGCGCCTCAGGCAGCAGCAGCACGAAACCCTGCTGGCAAGAGAAACTGCTCCCTCCCACTACACCATCGTAATCCTAGCTGGGGGCCGGGAGTTGGTGGCCATGTCTGTGAGGGCTCACACTTCGCCTCCTGCAGCGCACCTCACTTCTGACAGTGGCAGCACAAATCCCTGCTGGCGCCTAGAGAAGCTGCTCCCTTTCCCTATGAGATCCTGGCTAAGGAGCCAGCCGCCAAAGCAAATACATCTCATCTGTGGTAGCATCAAAGTTCATGAACTAGGATTTTGAAACGAGGCGGGCATGGAAATTCCAGCTTGGCTCAGCTGCAGCACAAGGAGATCTGACTCATTAGGGTGGCCTGCAGAGCTTGGTTCCAGTGGAGCTTGGGACTCCGTCACTCTACTCTCCACAACCACCACGGTGGGGCCTCCCAGAGCAGCCCCAGAGACCTAACACCAAACCACGGCTATCCACGAGGAGAAGCTGCTGCTTCTTTTTTCTTTTTTCTTTTTCTTTTTTTGTTTTTGTTTTTGTTTTGTTTGTACTTGTTTCATATTATTATTACCTTTTTACTTAATTTTTTAAAACTTTTACTCCTTATTTTACTTTTTCATTTCTCCCTCTTTTTTTTTCCTTCTTCCTCCTGCCATCCAGATATATTCTCCCATTTCTCATCCTTATCTCTCCCCTCAACTAGTTATACACATTTAGACTGACCATTGTCCTTTGTTGTCTCTGGCCCCTTTATATTATTTTTCTTTTTCTCTTCTTTTCTTCTCTTTCCTCTCCATTTTCTTTTCTTCCTTTGCTCCTTTTAATTTGTTTGTTTGATTTGTCAGTGCGTTTGCATGCTTCTATTCCCTCTGTGTTTGTCTATCTGTTTTCTGTCTCAGGGCTACCCCAAGAAAAAAGCCAAAGTGCGCATGACAGCAAGTCCCAAATACTGCTGAGTAGGGAAATAAAATAATCAAAGGCACAACATGAGAAACTGAAAGACACCATTAAAAGAATATTTCCTGAAAAGACAGGGCCTGGACAGGAAATAATAAGCCTCCTTTAACAGAGCAACACTAACAGGTGCACAGTGCACAACAAGCTTTTTAAAACTGACAAGAGACAGAAAACTAACCAAAATGACAAAACAAAGGAACTATCCCCTGAAGAATCTCCAGGAAGAAATCACATCCACAGACTGATAAAAACAGATCTAAACAACATAACGGAACAAGAATTTAAAAAGCTTGTCATAAAATTAATCGCTGAGGTTGAAAAAAGCATTAGAGAAGCAACTGAGACAATGATTAGGAACTTTGAAAACAGGTGTGATGAGTTACATATAAAGTTATAAAATGGCATTTATATACATTCTCAGACCACTGCTTGCAAAAATGTATTGGTAGTTTGTCATAACTAAATATCAATGGAATAAATATGCTGAAGAGGCTATTAGCAAAAGAAAAGAAGAAATTTTTTTCAGACATGGTCATTTTCCCTGAAGGGTCAGGGCAAGGGGTCTTACTACATAGATTTCCTTTGGGAAAGGGAGGGCCCTTGTGACAAATCACCTCATTGGTGCTGACTGGAAAATTCCAGGTAGATTGACTTAAAATCCCACACTTGGCAAGTTGAAACTACAATTAAATTGTGGTTTGCTGTCCTGGGGGCAAGTGATTCCATTTTGGGCCCATGGCTTTCTTGTTAATACAAAGATCCTTTTGACAGCTAATAACCAAACCAAAACTAATATTCAGTGTTTTAACAGTGTCCAGTGATGGAGAGAGAGAGAGAGAGAGAGAGAGAGAGAGAGAGAGAGAGAGAAGCAAGGGTCACCCAAAGCGGGGCTCCTATTGTTTTTTTACTGGAAATCGGGCTCATGATCACCTGAAGAGAGCTCGGGGTCACCCAAAGCAGGGCTCATGCTCACCTAAAGCAGAGCTTGAGCTCCCTGAAGTGGGTCTCATGCTCACCCAATGTGGAACTTGAACTCATAAACCATGAGATTAAGACCTAAGCCAAAAAGTCAATGCTTAATGACTGAGCTACTCAGGAGCCCAATAATATGTAATTTCACGTATAACATTTCATTAGATCTTTACAACACCTTGTGAATTTGGTATTATTCCCATTTTATAGGTGAAGAAAGCAAGACTTAAAATGTATGAACTGGAAAATAGTAAATCAAACTCTAACTAGTTCAGCTCCAGCGTTCACTATCTACTACAGAGAGGGTGTTTAAACCACAGAGAATGCAGCTGTCCTGAGACCAGCAATTCCAAATTTCAGAATGCAGTGCAGACCAATATTTTTTGACCATACCCATGCAAACCCCTTATACTGCAGTCCTTTTTAGTGAGGGTACTTACCTTATGATCATCCATTGCACTGCCCCCTCCTATACTCAGGCATTCATTGTGGACTATTAAAAACAAAACAAAAACCACCAGAAGTGACCTCCTATTAAGTAATAACTGAAGCTACATTGATAGTTTTGGAAAACCCACAAAGGAAAAAATCAAGCCATTTGTTCTGGAGACTTAAAAATGGTATCTAAAATATTAGTAGCCAGGCTGGAGTTAGACTTCCCTCTTCTTTTAATAGAAATGCCTCTGTAAGCTTATAGGCACAAAAGGATGTCTAAAATGTTCAGCAGCCTTATTTCAGACCACAACTTTTAAAATCCCCAAATTTCAGTGTAGAGATGGAATTTCAATGGTTATCAATAGACCTGAGATCATAAAAAGATTTTTCTAAAAATTACAGGTTGAGATGAAAACTTGACACTTCATATACTAAACTTTCCAGAATATTTCTTTCTTTCTTCCTTTTTTCTTTACTCAATATTTCAGGTTAGAAACAATGAAGGTTCTAATCAGAAGATGATCCACAATGAATTTATAAACTTGCATGCTAGAATGACAGGTAGAGCTCACAATCTTCTCATTTATCTATAAATAAAAATATTACACTGTATTTATTTACTTATTTTTTCATTTTATTTTAATCCAAGTTAGTTAATATATAGTGCAATAAGATTTAAAGATTTGAATTTAGTGATTCATCATTTACCTATAACACATAGTGCTCATCCCAACAAGTGCCCTTTTTAGCACCCATCACCCATTTAGCCCACCCCCTCCAGCAACCTTCAATTTGTTCTCTTTATTTAAGAATCTCTTATTGTTTGCCTCACTCTCTCTTTATTTTTGAGAGTGAAAGCATGATCAGGGGAGGTGTAGAGGGAGAAGGGAACAGGAGATCCAAAGTGAGCTCTGTGCCCAACGTGGGGTTCAAACTCATGAAGCCTGAGATCATGAATTGAGCTGAAGTTGGATTCTCAAATGGCTGAGATATCCAGGTGCCCCTCAGGGAAAAATATTAAATAGACTAGTTAACATAACAGACATAAGTAATGTGAAATGTTGGGGTTCGGTAGCAAATGGTCAAAAAAGACTTCTTGAAGTCTTTAGTGCAAAAAAGACGGTTTTATTAAAGTAATTTCAAGACCAGTGGGCAGAAAGCTGCACTGAAGTTGTGAGGGGTGACTGATTATATACTTTCAAGTTGGAAGGGTGTTCGGGATAGTGTAAGTCTCTAAGGAATTTTGAAGCAAAGTTTTCAGGACCTTGAGGCGTCATTTACTACTACTGTGTATATAAATCCTTAGTCATGAGACACTTCAAATGTATGTTCAGTGGACCATACGTTTAGAGGATGATTGATCTTGGGTGATAGAGATAAAGAAAATTTCCATAGGGATTTTTAAAGATCTTGGAGATCAAGCTAATGTCAAGCTAATGTTGTCTTTTGCCTCTAGCAAAGTATTAACATTGACCCAGTTGTGTTCATGGAGGAAGGTCACCCTGCCTTGTTCCAGTACTTGTCAATGGGTTCTAAGTTATAAGCAAGTTTAATTTTTTTTCTATATTTTTTTGCCTTTGTTCTCCATGTCATGTGAAAGTCTGGACTGACTTCTCTACATTTATAAGATGGCTATACATTTTATTTGGTGTAATTAGAGAGTAATGACCTTCAATTTCTTCATAAGCAAATGCTTATTCATGCAATCTCATTTCAAAGATCACTCTTGACTAATGTATTCTTTGAAGACAAAGTACTTAGAAGATAAACAAAATGAAGTAACACATTCAAGATGGAATCAAATGACTGTACCATTGCTTTACTTCAAGGCCGGTTATACTTTAATTGCCCTTATCCTTTTTATTAGCATACAAGTTTTATGGGTGAGGCACCACAATATCTCTATACTCATGAAGATAGAGATATTGATATAGAACACTCAGCTAATTGTGAGTGAAGCTCTTAATGAGAAGAACAGAGTTCAAATATTGCCCACATTGCTATTTTGGTGGATGTGATAAAATGGTCCTTGAACAATGCATTCCACTTTACCCCCCTCTGTTTTGAAAGCTTAGCCTGAGCCACTAGATAAAGAATAGGAGGCATGGAGATGTCAACCTAGGTCTGTGGGTACACTGTAAAATCATTTGAGAATATTTTGTAAATTACTGACTCATAGCTCTATTCTCTGTTCTTCTCCCCCCGTTCCAAGAGACTTCTGTTTTATTAGTCTCATGTGGGACCTTGGCCATGGCACTTTTTGTAAAGCTCTTCTGATAAATCGAGCAGGAAGTTGGAATTGAATACTGCTGATAAAGAAATAGTGTTAATATTTCAAACCAGCTGAGTAGCCAAGTGGACTATGATGACAGGCTTTATTGTGTTGTACCACTTAGAATATATATTTCTAAGAAAGGACAATGAGAATTGGAATATGGCTTGTTGGCTTATATTTAAAATTTTTTTGTATTTTATTTTTTGATTGTGGTGATATATAAGAAGTCTGCAGTTCTTTTCCTAATTCCATTTCCTCTGCCTGTTCTCATTCAACCCAACATAAGAGATGTTATGAATTACCATAATTCAAGAATAATAAGATACTTCCTCTATTAAGATTATTCCTGGTTTTTCTAAAAGGTTAGGGAAGAGGGGAGAAAATAAAGCTTCTTTACATAAGGCTGGGTGTCCTGCTCCCTCAGTCAGTCGCACGTTGAGGCGCCAATATGTCGTGTCCCGCCCCAGCCAGCAGGGCAGAGAATCGTCGTGGGTTCTTGATCCTGAGAGAGGGAAAGAAAGAGCAGGAAGGGGGAGCGCAGAGAGTAAGGACAAAACACACGGAATCCGATCAAGCCTCTTCCTTTATTCAGAAAAAACTGTATCTTATAAAGATTTCAAGGCGGGAAAACAAGGCAGCTGACCTAGGTCGGTTGCTAGGAAACAGGGTTAAGGGATTACGGCTGGAGTAAAAGAGGAACCAAACTAAAGTGTTTTAGCACAGCGCCTGAGGGGCTGATACTACCCTGCCTGCAGGCGGTTAATCTTTGATCTTCTGGCTTCTCCTCTGACAGGGAGTGGCGCTCCCCTGCCTATTTGCAACTCCCCTCAGGGAGTGACATATCCGGCCAGCAAATGGCCAAGCAGCTGAGTCTTTGCCGCTTCGCACAGCTGGGCAGGTGAAAAAGTCTGAAGAAGTAAAGCTCCAACTGTCACTACCTAAGAAAGATTGAGTAAAGTAGAGAGGTTCTGCTTTAGATTTTGGGTGAACATTGTTGGAAAATAACACTGGTGAGTACATTCCTTTTAGGCAAGCTTTTCCTCCCCATCAATAGGTTAAGTAGAGATTTTAAGGGAAAAGATGGAAAGTAACCTTTCTCTGTCAGGTACTGTCAAGAGATTTAAAACATTTTGCATACTTCTGATTGACAATTTGCATTTCAAATTCATGAGATAAAGCAAAATTATCCTGTGCCTAGGCACAAGGCATCAATAACGAAATTAGAATGAGGTACAAGGCAAAAATACATAATAGTCCTATAAGAACTCTGTCCTTTCTCCCTCTCACCTTCTTCCCATTATTGACTTGGGCTCTTGGATAGGCATGTAGAACAATGAAAATTGGTATTTGTAGAGGCAAAGTCTCACACAGAAATTACTAGTTGTCTATAGTGGAGTGAATGTCTATGATTTACCAACTAAACCTCAAGCTAGGATAATGCCATGATGAGCAGTATTTTGGAAATAACAGTGAGATTCTTGTATCAGAGGAGACAGGGACTTGGGTAGTTTTGCTTGTAATTTGTCATAAGGTTCCAGTCAAGGTTTTGGCTAGACCTGCAGCCATATGAAGGCTTGACTGGGGCTGGAAAATCTGCTTGCAGGAAAGTTCATTCACATGGCTATTGATGAAGGCCTCAGTTACTCAACATGTCTGCCTTTCCACTGAGCTCCTTAGAATCTTCAAGATAAGTAGTTGAGCAAGTGATGAGAGAAAAAAAGATCAGAACTATAATGTCTTCTAAAGCTTGTTCTTGGAAGTGATATACCATCACTTCTGCTATTTCAGTTAATCATACAGATGTCCAGACCAATCTTGGTAAAATGTGAGAGAAGATTGTGCAGGAGTGTAGTTACTGGGAGAGTTGAGGGACATTGGGACCATTGTGGACTCTGGTTACCATATCTTCCCAGAAAGCAAGACATTTTCATTATTTCCTGCTCCAGTGGTGACAGTGGTTTTGCATTTTTAAAAAATCAACCTTATTTTCCCTATTTTTCACATAAAACAGAGGGATTGTCATCTTATACAAGAAAACTATATCTTACTGCCACAGGAATATAGTAGTAAAATAGGATTTCTTTCTTTTGAAAGGATAATTCTAAGGGAGAATTTCAGGGCTTTTGTTCCATATTTGTGAAGCAGAATTTTTAAAAATATAAGACTGAAGAAATTGTGGATAGAAGAAGGCCTGGTTACAATGAAAAGGAGAAAAATAATTTTCTTTTTTCTGTCTTACCCAGACTTTAATGATATAAAGTGAATTAGGATGAGTCTTTCTTACAATTCAAAAGTTTTAAAGATCCAGCAGGATTGTCTGGGGTTCTACCTTCAAACTAAAAATTGTTCAGGTACCTGGTTTTTTTTTTTTATGATTCAGGTATAATTTACAGACAAATATTTTTATAAGCCCAGGTCCTAAGTATAAACTAATAAATTTTGACAAGTGTTTATACCCAAATAAACCACACTTCAATGAGGATTTAGGATATCAGTTTTCCCCAGGTAACCATGGTCTAATTTCTATCCTCAAGGTTTACTTTTGCCTTTTCAAAAACTTTTATAACTGTAATAAGACACTATTGTGTCTAATTTCTCTCATCGCACATACAGTTGTTGAGACTATGCATACGGTATAAACTATTTGTATGTTGATAATTTTTTCCTTTTACATTTTTGAGTTGAATTCCATGGTAGGAATACACCACAATTTTTCCACCCATTTTCCTGCTAATGGGCATTTGGGATATTCCTAGGTTTTGGCTCCTATGAATAAAGTTCCTATATGGATTTGCTGTAAACTCTACTGTGGACATATTTAATTTCTCTGATAATTTTATTTTCATTCCTTGTCATTTATTGTCAAAAAAAATTTTATACCACCTAAGATCACATACTTTTTGTTGTTACTTCTGTGTTACTTGTTTTTAATTTTTTGTTTTTGCTTTATTCTGTTAATGTAGTGAGTTGCATTCATTCTTTTATTAACATTATATGAAACTTGCATTTCTAGAATTAAACTATATTTGTTCATTATGTATTATGGTTTTGATTTATTGCTGGCTTTGACCTACTACCATTTTCATTAGCTTTTTTTCATCTGTGCAACCCATTCTGTGGATTGTCTTTTCACTCTCTTGATAGTATCTTTTGATGTACAAAAGTTAAAGTAGCCTAATTTATGTAATTTTTCTTCTGTTGCCTGTGTTGTTGAAGTCATATTGAAGAAATCATTGCGAAATTGAAAGTCATAAAGTTTTATCTACTTTTATTGTAATGGTTTTATAACTTTAACTCTTAAATTTAAGGTTTCTTGTCTGTTTTAAATTAATTTGTGTATATGGTATAAGGTAGGGGTCCAACTTTCTTCTTTTGCATATGGATATCAAACCTTCAGAGCACTATTTGTTGAAAAGACCATTCTTTTCACATTGAATGATCTTGGCAACCTCATCAAAAATTGTTTTACCATATCTGTGACATATTACTTCTGGCCTCTCTGTTTTGTTTCATTGCTCTATGGGTCTATCCGTATGCCAGTACCATTCTGTTTTGGTTACTGTGGCTTTGTGGTAAGATTTTAAACCATGAAGTGTGAGTCCACCAACTTTGAGGGCTTTTTTTAATGTAAAAAATTGTATTTACTTAGAAGCACTTAAAAGGTCAACAAAGCAGCTATAACTTTTTTTTTCAATTACAGAATGTTATTGTTAACAAAACAATTATTTCATATAAGTAGCTTCGGAGACAACTGAAGATGTAAAACTACCATCCCCAATGTAACTAATTTGTGCTGTGCACTAACAAAAATCTGCTTTAAATGTCCATGTCAATTTAAAACCCCTATACTACACCAGGCAAGGTTAGTGGCTACTGAAAATACCACAAGGACAGGGCTATCTAAAGACACATTCAGTACTGTGTTAATTTATACCAAAAAAGACACTGTGCAGTTTAAAACTACATCTTACATGGCCTTACATTTCAATTTTTTTTCTTTAAAAAAACTGAGTATTGTACAGGGGAGTTAAATGCTTTATAGGCAAAAAAAAAATGCACTAGAACCAACTTACTCATCACCATCATCGTCTTCATCTTCTTCCTCCTCCTTATCCTCCTACTCTCCTTCTTTTTCTTGCTTTTTTGCAGCCTCAATGACTCCCTTCTTTGCTGCACCAGGCTTTCCTTTAGTTCAGTATCCAGTAATACACTTTTTGTATTTTTCCTTCAGCTTGGCAGCCTTATTTTCATAAGACTGCTTGTCCTCTTCAACAATATTATTCCAAATCTCTCCCAGTTTCTTTGCAATATCACCAATTGATAGGCCAGAATGTTCTCCTTTGGCTTTTGTGTGATAGAACAAAACAAGCGGAAGGCCAAAGGAGGCCTCTTGGGTACTCTAGGGTCCTTGAACTTCTTTTTTGTTTTCAAAAATTTTTGACTATAAATTTTCCTTTCTCTTTCATATAAATTTTCCTTTCTCTTTCATAATGAGCCTTGTCTGCCTTTGCAATGTCTTCAATTTTCCTTTCTCTTTAGTTGACATCATGTACCACTTCTCTGACCAATTCTTAGAAAAGTGAGAACTTGACTGAAACATCTATATGCTTCTTCTGGAGCTTCTCTTGATGTTTGCATGGAGAGTGCGTATCATGACATTTTCTTCTCTGCTTCTTAGGGTCTCCTCTGCACATGTTTAATTATTGTCCTCAGTGAGGCACAGAATTGCCCAATGCTTGGCTGACTCTCACTTGCCCCTGAACTACCTCTATGGAGCTCATTTTACTGCAATGGCTATGAGAGTGAGAGCCAAACACAGCATCTTTGTTGTTTTTCAAGATTATTTTAGTTACTTGGGATTTCTTGAAATTCACATAAACCTTAGGATGGCAATGATATTTTTCTTTTCGTACTTTAAATATATTATTCCTCTCTCATTTGGGTTACACTATTATAAGTGAGACATATGCTGTCATCCTTATATTTGTTCCAATTTATGTAATGTTGCTTTTTTTTCTGTGATGCTTGTGAGATTTTTTTAATCACTGATTTTGATAAATTTGATTATGTTTTGACTTAACATGGTCAATCTTTCCTAAACTTCTTGAACATATGAAATATAATTATACTAACTTTTAATGTCTTTACTAATTCTATCATCTATGTCACTTCTGGTTACTTGCCAATTGATTGATTTTTCTCCTACTTGTGGGTCACATTTTCTTGCTTCTCTGAATGATTGGTAACTTTCAATTGGATGTCAAACATTGTTAACTTCCTTTATTATATAATAGATATTTTACATTCCATAGTTTTGAAATTTCTCCTAAAACACAATTTCTTGGCATGATTTGATCCTTTGGGGCATTAATTTTAGGATTATTAGGCAGAATCTAAAACTATGTTTAGTTTGGAGCTAAATTCTCCCCACTACTAAAGTAAGACTGTTCTGAGTACTCTACCTGATGTCTCATGAGTTGTGAGGTTTTCCACTTCGACTAATAGAAACAAGAAGTATTCTGGACCTTGTGTGGACTCCATTGATTGTTCCCTCTAATCTTCTCAGGTGGTTTCTTCTCCAACCTTGGGTAGTTTCCATATATATATATTCACTGTTCAATGTTCAGCCAAAGACCTAAGGGGAGTCTTCTGCTGCTCTCTGGGATATTTTCTCCCTCTGTGTGTGCAGTTGTTTCCTCTCTGGGACTTGTTAAACTCTAGCAACTTTTGTTTTCCCTGGATTCCTAGATTGATTCATCGAATCAGAGAGAGAAAGCTAGGTTATTCTAGGGTTCCTGGAAACTTTTCTCTAGGCAGTCAACTTGGGTAAATTGTAGGGCTTACTTCATTTGTTTTCTACCTCTCAGATATCATTGTCCTTCAATGTCTAGTGCTGAATGTTTCAAAAGTTAGTTTTTCATGTATTTTATTCAGGGTTTTTGTTGTGATGGTTATTGTTATTTCAGGCCCTTGTTACCCTATCTTGATCAAAAGCAGGAATCGTATGCTTAGATTTTGAATGAGATTTTATTGAATCCATATGCCAATTTTGTGAGAATTTAAATCTTTTAATAGTAAATATTTTTATTTTTTAAATTAATTAATTAATTTTTAAGGTTGCATCCAAGTTAGTTAGCCTATAGTGCAACAATGATTTCAGGAGTAGATTCCTTAATGCCCCTTACCCATTTATCTCTTCCTTCCTCCTAAAATCCCTCCAGTAACCCTCTGTTTATTCTCTATATTTATGAATCTCTTATGTGTTGTCCCCCCATTTTAATATTATTTTTGCTTCCCTTCCCTTATGTTCATCTGTTTTGTATTTTAAATTCCTCATATGAGTGAAATCTCATATTTGTCTTTCTCTGATTGACTAATTTCAATAGCATAATACCTTCTAGTTCCATCCATGTATTTGCAAATGACAAGATTTCGTTCTTTTTGATTGCTGAGTAATACTCCAGTGTGTGTGTGTGTGCGTGTGTGTGTGTGTGTGTGTACATATACTGCATCTTCTTTATCCATTCCTTCATCAATGGATATTTGGACTCTTTCCATCCTTTGGCTATGGTCTATAGCACTGCTATAAACATATCCCTTGGATAAATACCTAGTGGCGCAATTGCTGGGTTGCAGGGTAGTTCTATTTTTAATTTTTTGAGGACTCTCCATAATGTTTTCCAAAGTGATTGCACTAGTTTGCATCCCTCCCACCAGTGCAAAAAAAATCCTCTTTATCCACACCCTCACCAACATTTATTGTTACCTAAATTGTTAATGTTAGCCAATCTGACAGGTGTGAGGTGGTATTTCGTTATGATTTGGATTTGTATTTCCCTAATGATGAGTGATGTTGACCATTTTTTCATGTGTCTGTAATCCATCTGTATGCTTTCTTTGGAGAAGTGTCTATTCATGTCCTTTGCCCATTTCTTCACTAGATTATTTGGTTTTGGGTGTTGAGTTTGATAAGTTCTTTATAGATTTTGAATACTAGCCCTTTGTCTGATATGTCATTTGCAAATACCTTCTCTTATTCCATTGGCTGCCTTTTAGTTTTGCTGATTGTTTCCTTCACTGTGCAGAACTTTTTATTTTGATGAGGTCCCAATAGTTTATTTTTGCTTTTGTTTCCCTTGCCTCCAGAGATGTGTCTAGTAAGAACTTGCTGTGTCCAAGCTCAAAGAGGGTGTTTCCTGTTTTCTCCTCTAGGATTTTGATGGGTTCCTGTCTTACATTTAAGTCTTTCATTCATTTAGAGTTTATTTTTATGTATGGTGTAAGAAATTGGTCCTGTTTTATTCTTCTGCATGAATGACCAGGTTTCCCAGCACCATTTGCTGAAGAGACTGTCTCTATCCCATTGGAAATTCTTTTCTGCTTTCTTCAAAGATTAGTTGGCCATGTGTCTGTGGGTCCATTTCTGGGTTCTCTATTCTGTTCCATTGATCTGAGTGTCTGTTTTTGTGTCAGGACCATACCATCTTGACAGCTTTATAATACATCTTGAAGTCTGGGATTGTGATGTCTCCAGCTTTGGATTTCTTTCTATCTTTTTTTCAAGATTATTTTGACTTTTTGGGGTCTTTTCTGGTTCCATACAAATTTTAGGATTGTTTGTTCTAGTTCTGTGAAGAATGCTGGTATTATTTTGATAACTATTGCATTGACTATGTAGACTGCTTTGGATAGTATTGACATTTTAACAATATTTCTTTTTCCAATTCAGGAGCATAAAATATTTCCCCTTTTTTCTGTGTGTTTTCTTCAATTTCTTTCATAAGCTTTCTATAGTTTTCAGTGCATAGCTTTTTCCACCTCTTTGGTTAGGTATATTCCTATAGGTATTATGCTTTTTTGTTTTATCCCATTGTAAATGGGACCGATTCCTTGTTTTCTTTTTCGGTTGCTTCATTATTGGTGTATAGAAATGCAACTGATTTCTGTGCATTGATTTTATATTCTGTGACTTTGTTGGATCAGTTCTAGCAATCTTTGGATGGAATTTTTGGGATTTCCACATACAGTATCATGTCATCTGTCAGGAGGGAAAGTTTTACTTCCTCCTGGCTAATTTGGATGCCTTTTATTTCTTTGTGTTGTCTGAATGATGAGGCTAAGACTTCCAATAATATGTTGAATAACATTGGCAAGAGTGCCTATCCCAGTCATGTGGGTATCCTGACCTTAGGGGGAAAGCTCTCAGTTTCTCCCCTTTGAGGATGATATTAGCAGTGGGTCTTTCATATATGGCTTTTATGATCTTGAT
Source organism: Suricata suricatta (assembly GCF_006229205.1). Lineage (NCBI taxonomy): Eukaryota > Metazoa > Chordata > Mammalia > Carnivora > Herpestidae > Suricata > Suricata suricatta. The sequence goes on along the minus strand of NC_043706.1, from coordinate 30,400,572 downwards.
GTATGATCTTTCTGTCTCTACTTTCTTGAGGGTTTTTACCAAGAAAGGATGCCATATTTTGTCAAATGCTTTCTCTGACTCTGTTGAAAGGATCATGTGGCTCTTGTACTTTCATTATTGATGTGATGTATCACTTTGGTTTGTGGTTGTTGAACCAGCCCTGCACCACAGATAAAAATCTCACTTGGTCGTGGTGAATAATTCTTTTAATGTTTGTTGGATTTGGTTGGCTAATAGGTTTTTGAGCATGTTTGAATCCATGTCCATCTGGGAAATTGGACTGTAATTCTCCTTTTTAGTGGGGTCTTTGTCTGGTTTTGGAATCAAGGTAATGCTGGCTTCATAAAATGAGTTTGGAAGTTTTCCTTCCATTTCTACTTTTTGGAACAGCTTCAAAAGATTAGGTGTTAATTCTTTAATTGTTTGGTAGAACTCCCTGAGAAAGCCATCTGGGCCTGGACTCTTGTTTTCTGGGAGATTTTTGATTACTAATTCAATTTCTTTGTAGGTTATGGGTATACTCAAATTTTCTATTTCTTCCTTTTTCAGTTTTGGTAGTTTATATGTTTCTAGGAATTTGTCCCCTTCTTCCAGATTGCCCATTTTATTTGTGTGTAATTGCTTATAACTTCTCTTTGTATTGTTTGTATTTCTGCTGTGTTGGTTGTGATCTCTCCTATTTCATTCTTGATTTTATTTGTTTGAGTCCTTTTCTTTTTCTTTTTGATCAAACTGGTGAGGGGTTTATCAATTTTGTTAATTCTTTCAAAGAACCTGCTCCTGGTTTCACTAATCTGTTTTACTATTTTGGTTTTCTTTGTTTGTTTCTTGTTTGTTTTGATAGCATTGATTTTTGCTTTAATCTTTAGTATTTCCTGTATTCTTCTGGTTTTGAGGGTTTTTTATACTAGTTTATTGTCAAATTGGTTTCCATATAACACCCAGTGCTTCTCTCCACACGTGCCCCCCTCCATAACCATCACCCCTTTTCCCCCTCCTGCTCCACCTTTAACCCTCAGTTCATTTTCAGGATTCAATTGTCCCTCATGATTCGTGTCCCCCTCTCTCCCCAACATTCTTTCCCCCTTCCCCTCCCTCTGTTAGGTTTCTCCTGTTAGACCCATGAGTGCAAACATACAGTATCTGTTCTTCTCTGCCTGACTTATTTCACTTAGCATGATACCCTTGAGGTCCATCCACTTTGCTACAAATGGCCATATTTCATTCTTCCTCATTGCCATGTACTATTCCATTGTGAATATATACCACATCTTCTTGATCCACTCACATTTAGGCTCTTTCCATGTTTTGGCTATTGTTGACAGTGCTACTATGAACATTGGGGTACATGTGTCCCTATGTGTCAGCACTTCTGTATCGTTTAGGTAAATCCCTAGCAGTGCTATTGCTGGGTCATAGGGGAGCTCTATCGATAGTTTTTTGAGGAACCTCCACACAGTTTTCCAGAGCAGATTCACCAGTTTACATTCCCACCAACAGTGTAGGAGGGTGCCTGTTTCTCCATATCCTCACCAGCATCTATAGTCTCCTGATTTGTTCATTTTAGCGACTCTGACTGGTGTGAAGTGGTATCTCGGTGTGGTTTTTATTTGTATTTCCCTGATGATGAGTGATGTTGAGCATCGTGTCATGTGCCTGTTGGCCATCTGGATGTCCTCTTTGGAGAAGTGTCTGTTCATGTCTTCTGCCCATTTCTTCACTGGATTATTCAGTTTTAGGGTGTGAGGTGTGGTGAGTTCCTTGTAGATTTTGGATACCAGCCCTTTATCTGATATGTCATTTGCTACTATCCTATCCCATTCTGTCCATTGCCTATTAGTTTTTTTTTATCATTTCCTTTGCCTTGCAGAAGCTTTTTATCTTGATGAGTTCATTTTTGTTCTTGATTCCTTTGTCTTTGCGAATGTGTCGAGGAGGAGATTGCTGTGATTGAGATCATGGAGGCTATTACCTGCTTTCTCCTCTAGGATTTTGATGGTGTCCTGTCTCACATTTAGGTCTTTTATCCATTTTGAGTTTGTTTTTGTGTATAGCATAAGAAAGTGGTCTAGTTTCATTCTTCTGCATGTTGCTGTCCAGTTCTCCCAACACAACCTGCTAAAGAGGTTGTCTTTTTTCCATCGGATACTCTTTCCTGCTTTGTCAAAAATTAACTGCCTGTACATTTGTGGGCCCAGTTCTGGGTTCTCTATTCTATTCCATTGGTCCATGTGTCTGTTCTTGTGCCAGTACCATACTGTCTTGACGATGACAGCTTTGTAGTAGAGGCTAAAGTCTGAGATTATGATGCCTCCCGTTTTGGTTTTCTTCTTCAATATTACTTTGACTATTCGGGATTTTTGTGGTTCCATACGAATTTGAGGATAGTTTGTTCTAGCTTTGAGAAGAACGCTGGGGCAATTTTGATGGGGATTGCATTGAATGTGTAGATTGCTTTGAGTAATAATGATATTTTAGCGATATTTATTTTCCAATCCATGAGCACGGAATGCTTTTTCCATTTCTTTGTGTCTTCTTCAATTTCTTTCATAAGCTTTCTATAGTTTTCAGCATACAGGTCCTTTACATCTTTGGTTCGGTTCATTCCTAGGTATTTTATGGTTTTGGTGCAATTGTGAATGGGATAAGTTTCCTGGTTTCTCTTTCTGTTGTTTCATTATTGGTGTATAAAAATGCAACCAATTTCTGTATATTGATTTTGGAGCCTGCGACTTTACTGAATTCATGGATCAGTTCTAGAAGTCTTCTGGTGGAGTCTATCGGGTTTTCCATGTAGAGGATCATATCATCTGCGAAAAGTGAAAGTTTGATGTCATGTTTGCCAATTCTGATTCCTTTTATTTCCTTTTGTTTTCTGATTGCTGTTGCTAGGTCTTCTAGCACTATGTTAAACAACAGTGGTGAGAGTGTATATCCTTGTCATGTTCCTGATCTCAGGGGAAAAGCTCTCAGTTTTTCTCCATTGAGGATGATATTAGCTGTGGGCTTTTTAGATTGCTTTAATAATGTTTATGTAAGTTCCTTCTATCCCGACTTTCTCGGGGGTTTTTATAAGAAGGGATGTTGTATTTTGTCAAATGCATTTTCTGCATCTATTGACAGAATCATATGGTTTTTTCTTTTGTTTGGTTAATGTGATGTATCACATTATTGGATTTGCAAATATTGAACCAACCTTGTAACCCAGGAATGAATCCCATTTGATCATGATGGATAGCTCTTTTTATGTGCTGCTGAATTCAATCTGCTAGTGTCTTGAGTATTTTTGCATACATATTAATTAAGGATATTGGCGTGTAGTTCTCCTTTTTGTTGGGTCTCTGGTTTAGGAATCAAGGCGATATTTGCTTCTTAGAATGAGTCCAGGAGTCTTTCTTCAATTTATATTTTTTGGAATAACTTGAGACGGATGGGTGTTAACTCTGTTTTAAATGGCCGGTAGAACTCCCCTGGGAATCCATGCAGCCCTGGGCTTTTATTAATTGGGAGATTTTTGATAACTGATTCGAGTTCTTCCCTGGTTATGGGTCTGTTCAGATTTTCTCTCTCTTCTCATTTGAATTTTGGTAGTGCATGTGTGTTTAAGAATTTGTCCATTTCTTCTAGATTGTCCAGTTCATTGGCACATAATTTTTCATAGTAATCTCTGATGATTGCTTGTATTTCTGAGGGATCAGTGTTAATAGATCCATTTTCCTTCATGATTTTGTCTATTTGGGTTTTCTCTCTTTTCTTTCTGAGGAGCCAGCTAAAGGATTATCAATATTGTTTATTTTTTCAACAAACCAACTCTTGGTTTCATTGATTTTTTCAACTGCTTTTTTGGATTCTATATTGTTTATTTCTGCCCTGATCTTTATTATTTCTCTTCTTCTGCTGGGTTTGAGGTGCTCTTGCTGCTCTCTTCCTAATTTCCTTAGGTGCTCCGTTAGATTTTGAGTTTGACCCTTTTCTAGTTTGTTGAAATAGGCCTGGATTGCAAAAAAACTTTCCTCTTAGGACTGTCTTTGCTGCCTCCCAGAAAGTTTGGATTGTTGTATTTTCGTTTTCATTTGTTTCCATATATTTTAATTTCCTCCCTAATTGCCTGATTCATCCCATCATTCTTCAGTAGGGTCGTTTTTGGAGGTTTTCTAGACTTTTTCCTGTGGTTAATTTCACGTTTCATAGCATTGTGATCTGAAAGTGTGCATGGTATGATCTCAATTGTTTTGTATTTATGGAGGGTTGTTTTATGACCCAGTATGTGATCAATCTTGAAGAGTGTGCCACGTGCACTTGAGAAGAAAGTTAATTTTCTAGTGTCAGGTTGCCGAGTTTTAAATGTATCTATTAATTTCATCTGCTCCAGTGTGCCTTTCAGGTCCATTGTTTCTTCAGTGATTTTTTGTCTGGTTGACGTATCCATTGTTGTAAGTGGGGTATTAAAGTCCCCTGCAATTAGTACATTCTTATTAATGAGATTGTTTCTCTTTGCCATTAGTTGTTTTATGTATTTGGGTGCTCCTGAATTCAGCATATAGATGTTTATAATTGTTGCTCTTCCTGATGGAGAGACCCTGTAATTATTGTTACATCCTTTGTTACTGCCTTTACTTTAAAGTCCAATTTATCTGATATAAGTATGGCTACTCCAACTTTCTTTTGGCATCCAGTCGCATGGTAGATATTTCTCCATCCCCTTACTTTCAATCTGAAGGTGTCTTCAGGTCTAAGGTGAGTCTCTTGTAGGGGCCAATTAGATGGATTTTGGTTTTTGATCCATTCAGTGACTCTGTGTCATTTGATTGGAGCATTCAGTGTTATTATTACATTCAGTGTTATTATTGAAAAATGTGGGTTTAGATTCATTGTGTTCCCTGTAGAGTGCATGTTTGTACTGATGTCTCTGGTGTCTTGCATTCCTTGCTACATATCTCTCATAGAGTCCCTCTTAGAATTACATATAGGGCTGGTTTGGTGGTGATGAATTTTCTCAATTTTTGTTAATTTGGGAACACCTTTATCTCTCCTATTTTGAATGACAGGCTCTCTGGATAAAGGATTCTTGGTTGCATATTTTTCCTGTTCATCACATTGAAGTTTTCTTTCCATTCCTTTCTGGCCTGCCAAGTTTCAGTAGATAGGACTATAACCATTCTGATAGGTTTCCCTTTGTATGTTAAGGCCCTTTTATCCTTAGCTACTTTCAGAATTCTCTCTTTATCTTTATATTTTGCCAGTTTCACTATGATATGTCTTGCTGAAGGTCGGTTTAAGTTATGTCTACGGGGAGTTATGGGCCTCTCGAATTTCAATGTCTTTCTCTTTCCCTAGATTGGGGGATATTTTTGTGTATAATTTGTTCCAGCACCCGTTCAGGACCTCTCTCTATTTCTTCCTCTTCAGGAATTCCTATGATATGGATATTGTTCCGTTTGGTTGTATTACTCAGGTCTCTGATTCTCCTTTTGTGCTCCTGTATCAATTTCTCTCTTTTTCTCTGCTTCTTCTTTTGCTATAACTGTGTCTTCTAATTCACCTATTCTCCTCTCTACTTCTTCAGTCCGTCCATTGGCAGCTTCCATCTTATTTTTCACCTCATTTATACCCTTTTTTCCCATAATATTTTATTGTCAAATTGGTTTCCATACAACACCCAGTGCTCTTCCCCATAAGTGTGCTCCACCATCACCACCACCTCTTTTCCCCCATCCCCACTCCCCTTCAACTCAGTTTATTTTCAGCATTCAATAGTCTCTCAAGTTTTGCATCCCTCTCTCTCCCCAACTCTCTTTCCCTCTTCCATTCCCCGTGTTCCCCCATTAGGTCTCTCATGTTTTCCTGTTAGACATATGACTGCAAACATATGGTTTCTGTCCTTCTCCACCTGGCTTATTTTGCTTAACATGACACCCTCAAGGTCCATCCACTTTCCTACAAATAGCTATATGTCATTCTTTCGCATTGCCATGTAGTACTCCATCGTGTATATATACCACATCTTCTTGATCCACTCATCAGGTGATGGACATTTAGGCTCTTTCCATGTTTTGCCTATTGTTTTATTAAAAAAAAAGAAAACAGCAGCTCCTCCTCGTGGATAGGCGTGGTTTGGTGGGGTAGGTCTTGGAGGCTGCTCTCAGAGGCTCCACCTTGGTGTCTGCAGAAATTAGAATGGCGGCACGCGAAGCTCCGCTGAACTAAGCACTGTAGGCCACTCTAATGAGTCCGATATCCTTGGGCCGCAGTTGAGCCAAGTTGTATTTTCCAGACCCACCTCAGTTCAAAGTTCCAGTCCATGCACGTTTATGCTACCACAGATGAATGTATTTGCTTTGGTGGCTGGCTTCTTAGGGGGAGGAATCAGTTTGTCTCGGCTCATGCAGGGATTTCGGCTGTCCCTGGCTGGGGCGAAATGAGCAGCAGGAGATGAAGTGCGCACCTTCACAGACCCAACTGCAGAGTCCCCACCCCCAGCCATGATCGTGATTGCAATGGTGGAAAAAAAAATTGAGTCTCTCTTGGTTTTGGACAGCTGTCGCTCAAGGCGCTGTACGCTGCTGGAAATGAGCTGGAAGCTCCTGCAGTCTAAGTGCGCGCCCCGGCCTCCACCACCGCCAACTCCCTGCCAGGATCGCATAGGTGTGGGTGCTACTTTTTTCTCTGTTGGCACCCGGGATTCGAGATTCGCACGGCCAACGCTGGGGGTGAGATGCGCTGTGGAGTTGAGGTGCGTGGTCCGGCTCCCAAAACCGAGGTCGAAGAGAGCATCCCTGGCTGATTCCCTGCCGAGATGGCTTAGGGCTGGAAGCTGTTCTTTCCCTGGCACCACCCGGGTTCGGGATTCCAGCTACCCAGCAGTTATCAATGGAGTGAGTTTCTCTCTCCAAGCGTGGCCAAGTGTTCCTTACCTCTTCCCCAGAGACAGTACTATGAGCGTGTTCAGTCACTTTGTCCCTTCCCTTTGTTTCTTGGGCTCCGCTTGCGTTTGCCCCATGTTGGCCGGGGCTCCCGCCTCTCCCGCCCATCTCGGGCTGGCCCATTTTCAAATCTCCCCAGTTCGCACTCACTCACTCAGGTATCCTTGAGGTTCTATTCTTCCTGGAGTCCGTATTTTCTCCTCTGCTCTTGCAGATGAGAGTAATGTCCTTCTCATTTCGATAGATGGGGTGGATGGAGTTTGCAGAGCTCCCTTCCTCTCCGCCATCTTGGTTCCTCCCCCCTCATTTATACCCTTTTTTAACTCATCACAGCTAATTTGAAGGTTCCTAGTCTTTGTATCAATATCTCCTCTGACAGCTTCTATGCTTTTCTCAAGCCCAGCAATTAATTTTATGATAATCCTTCTAAATTCTTGTTGAGTTATATTGCTTGTGTCTGTTTTGAGCAGTTCTGTCACTATGATTTCTTCCTGGAATTTCTTTAGAGGAGAGTTCTTTCATTTCATCATTTTGGCTAGCTTTCTGTGTCTTACCAGTTTTAAAAGCTCTTTATGCACTGTGCACCTGTTTGTATGGCTCTATTGAAGGAGGCTCTTTGACTGTCCAGGGCCTGTTGTTTCAGGAGATATTCCTTTAATGGTGTCTCTCAGTTTCTCTTGTTGTGCCTGTAATTAATGTATTTCCTTACTCAGTGATATTTGAGACTTTCCACTATATGTGCTTAGGCCTGTTTTTTGAGGTAGCCCTGAAAAGGAAGGCAAACACACAGGGATCACAAGCATGCAAATGCACTGACAGATCCAGTAAACAAGGAAATCAAATGGGAAAGGAAGAAAAGGGAGTGGGAAAGAAAAGAGAGAACAGGAAAGAAGGAAAAAAAAGCCAGGGACACAGAGATAGCCAAAGACAAAAGACAGTCTGAGAGCCTAAAACCTGCGGAGGGGAGAGATGAGAATGAGATAAGGGGAAAATATTTGATGGTAAGGGTTGATCTAATTACGGCAGTGTTAAATGTTGGTCTTTCCCAGACTCTAGGGGGAAAAGGGAGACAAGGAGAAAATAGGAAAATAGAAAAGATAAAATAAGGGATAACATTATAGAAATTTAAAAATTAAAAATAATTAGGGAAGTAAAAACGAAAAAAAAAGTGAAAAATAACACAAAAAGAAGAATCCAGCTCTCCAGTGTGGATGGGCATGGTTGGATGTAGGTAGGTTGGGTCTCAGGGGCTCGTCTCTGAGGACCCGCCCTAGTGGATGCAGGGAGGAGAATGGCAGCGCCTCAAGTCCCTCTCAGACCACGAGTTGCCAACCACTCTCTTGAGTCCAACCTCCCCTTGCCATGGGCGGGTCAAATTGTTTTGGTTTTCTAAGGTCTGCTAGGCCTTCAGATCCTAGTCCACCCACTTTAATATTTCTGCCACCATTAAAATAACCTCTGGCAGCCAGGCAGCTTTCTGGTTGGGACTGCGCAGGGTAATTGGAGACCCAGCCCTTCCCTGGCTCCACCTGAGGTCTGCAGGCTGCAGGTCGATGAGAGAACAAGCCTGCTGAGTGGATTTCTCTCCCTGCGCCCAGTGGCTGCAGATGAAAAGTTTGTCTCTACACAGCGCCACAGGCTGAGGTCTCCTTTCAGTCTCTCCTCTTCCCCTCCGCTCTGTACCTCCCTGGAAGCCGGTTCATGCACAGTATCTTGCACTGCCGTCTCTCGCGCAGCTCTCAAAATTCTGTGCCAACCTGCATTCTGACCTGCGTGGCATCCGACCTTGCACAGTGCTGTGCAGCCTCTGGTCCCATGCTCTCTGCGGACCTGGGCTAAGTCTCTGGGCACTCTCTTTCCCAGCTCTGCTTTGAGCCGGTGCTCCCTCCCTCAGAGTCTCGGTTCCCAGTTTTCACTCACTCAAGCATCGGTGAGGCTGATATCAATAAGGGGTCAGTGCGGGCACCTCTGCTCCTGGAGATCCGAAAGTTGTGGTTTTTAATTCCTCTCAGTTTGATGGTTGGGGGCATGCGGAGGTAACTGTGTTCCCTTCTTCTCCACCATCTTGCCTCCCAGCCTGGTTTTGAATTTTATTTGCTGTTCTTTTCCAGCTCTTTAAGGTGTAATGGTAGGTTGTATATTGGAGACCTTTCTTCCTTCTTAGAAAGGCCTGGATTCCTATGTACTTTCTTCTTATGACGGCCTTGGTACATCCCAGAGGTTTTGGGTTGTGGTGTTTTAATTTTCATTGGCCTTCATGTGCTTTTTTAAAAATATAATTTATAACCTTCTAATTTCTGTATAAGTCTAATTACATGAAACAGAAGTTGGTGTTTTGATTTTTTACTTTGCTTTTCTGTTTGGAGTGTCATTGCAACTACTGTATTGTAAATGATGGAAAATAATTGCATATGTTAAAAAATATGAAACTTTATAAAGTAAAAAAGAAAAATAAAATTTTTAAATAAAAAAATAAAATAAAAATAAATAAATACAAAATAAATAAAAATATAATTTAATTTTTTAATGTCATTATTTTATTTTGAGAGAGAGAGAGATAGAAAGTGAGCAGGGGAGGGGCAGAGATAGAGGGAGACACAGAATCAAAAGCAGGGTCCAGTCTCTGAGCTGTCAGCAGAGAGTGTGACGTGGGACTCCAGCCCATGAACCATGAGATCATGACCTGAGCCGAAATCGGATGCTTAACTGACTGAGCTGCTCAGGCGCCCCAACTTCAATGTACTTTTTAATTTCCTCTATAGTTTCTTGGTTAGCCCATTCACTTTTTACTAGGATGTACTTAAGTCTACAAGTATTTCTTATCTTTCCAGTTTTTCTCTTGTGGTTGATTTCGAGTTTCATAGTGTTCTGTTCTGAAAATATGCACAGTATGATCTCGATCTTCTTGAACTTGTTGAGGGCTGATGTGTGTGGCAGTATGTGATCTATTCTGGAGAATGTTCTATGTGCACTTGAGAAGAATGTGTATTCTGCTGCTTTAAGATGAAATGTTCTGAATAGATCTGTTAAGCCTTCTGGTCCAGTGTGTCATTCAAAGCCATTGTTTCCTTGTTGATTTTCTGTTTCAATGATCTGTCCATTGCTATAAGTGGGTATTGAAGTTCCCTACTATTGCGGTATATTTATCAGTGAGTTTCCGTATGTTTGTGATAAGTTTATGTATATGTATATATGTGTATATATATATATATATATGTATATATATATACACACACACATATATATATATACACACACATATATATATATAATTTGGAGCATAAACTTTTATAATTGTTAGATCTTCTGGGTGGGTAGACCCCTTAATTATGAAATAATGCCCTTCTTCATCTCTTGTTACAATCTTTATTTTAAAGTTTAGATTGTCTGATGTAAATATGGCTACCCTGGCTTCCTTTTGGTGACCATTAGCATGACAGATGGTTCTCCATCATCTTATTTGCTTTTCTTTATTTTTATTTTTATTTATTTATTTTTATACTTTATTGTCTAGTTGGTTTCCATATAACACCCAGCACTCACCCCCACAAGTGCCCTCCTCCATGTCCATCTATCCCCTTCCCTTTTCCCCCCTTCCCCTTCAGTCCTCAGTTTGTTTTCAGTATTCAAGTGTGTCTCATGGTTTGCCTCCTTCCCTCTCCCTAGTTCTCTTCTCCCCCTCTCCCCCTCCCCATAGTCCTCTATTAAGTTTCTCCTGTTAGACTTATGAATTATATTTTTAACTTACAGTTAAACGGTAACTGTTTTTCTCTGCCTGACTTATTTCACTTAGCATGTCCCTCAAGGTCCATCCACGTTGCCACGAATAGCCAGATTTCATTCTTTCTCATTGCCATGTAGTATTCCATTGTATACATACACCACATCTTCTTGATCCATTCATCAGGTGATGGACATTTAGGCACTTTCCATGATTAGGCTATTGTTAAAAGTGATGCTATGAGCCTTGGGGTACATGAGCCCCTATGCATCAGCACTTCTGAATCCCTTGGGTAAATCCCTAGGAGTGCTATTGCTGGATCATAGAAGAGTTCTATTGTTAATTTTTTTTGGAATCTCCTCAGTGTTTTCCAGAGCGGCTGTAACAATTTACATTCCCACCAACAGTGCAGGCGGGTGCTGGGTTCTCCACAACCTTGCTAGCATCCAGAGTCTCCTGATTTGTTATTTTTAGTCACTCTGACTGGTGAGAGATAGTATCTCAGTGTGGTTTTGATTTGTATTTCCCTTATGATGAGTGATGTTGAGCATCGTTTCATGTGTCAGTTGGCCATCTGGATGTCCTCTTTGTAGAAATGTCTATTCACTCTTCTTCCCATTTCATCACTGTATTATTTGTTTTTCAGTGTGAAGTTTCATGAGATCCTTGTAGATTTTGAATACTAGCCCTTTATCCGATATGTCATTTGCAACTCTTTTCCATTCCGTTGGTTGTCTACTAGTTTTTTGTTTCCTTTGCAGTGCAGTAGCTTTTTATCTTGATGAGGTCCCAATAGTTCATTTTTACTCTAGATTCCCTTGCCTTTGGGGATGTGTCAAGTAGGAAATTGCTGCGGTTGAGGTCAAGAAGGCTGTCTCCTGCTTTCTCCTCTAGGGTTTTAATGGTTTCCTGTCTCACATTCAGGTCTTTCAGCCATTTTGAGTTTATCTTTGTGTACAGTGTAAGAAAGTGGTCTAGTTTTATTCTTCTGCATGCTGTTGTCTAGTTGTCCCAGCACCACCTGTTAAAGGAACTGTCTTTATTCCGTTGGATACTCTTTCCTGCTTTATCAAAGATTTATTGGCTGTACATTTGTGGGCCCAGTTCTGGGTTCTCTAATCTATTCCAGCGGTCTATGTGTCTGTTTTTTTACCAATACCATATTGTCTTGATGATGACAGCTTTGTAAAGGCTGATCCCAGACTTAGTAAAGGCTAAAGTCTAGGATTGTGATGCCTCCCGTTTTGGTTTTCTTCTTCAATATTACTTTGGCTATTTCGGGTTTATTGTGTTTCCATACGAATTTTAGTATAGTTTGTTCTAGCGTTGTGAAGAATGTTGGTGCAATTTTGATTGTGATTGCACTGAATGTGTAGATTGCTTTGGGTAATAATGACATTTTCACAATGTTTATTCTTCCGATCCATGAGCATGGAATGTTTTTCCATTCCTTTGTGTCTTCTTCAATTCCTTTCATAAGTTTTCTGTAGTTTTCATCATACAGGTCTTTTATATCTTTGGTTCGGTTTATTCCTAGGTATTTTATGGTTTTGGTGCAATTGTGAATGAGATCAGTTTCTTGATTCCTCTTTCCATTGCTTCATTATTGGTGTATAAAAGCGCAACCAATTTCTGTATGTTGATTTAGTACCCTGCGACTTTACTGGGCTAGTAAGGCTTTTGATGGAGCCAGTCAGGTTTTCCATGTAGAGTATCATGTCATGTGAAAAGTGAAAGTTTGATGTCATCTTTGCTGATTCTGATGCCTTTTATTTCCTTTTGTTGTCTGAGCGCTGATGCTAGGACTTCCAGCACTGTGATAAACAACAGTGGTGAGAGTGGACACCCCTGTCATGTTCCTGATCTCAGGGGAAAGCTTTCAGTTTTTCCCAATTGAAGATGATATTAGCTGTGGGCTCTTCAGATATGGCTTTTATGTTGTTTCAGTAAGTTTTTTCTATCTGGAATTTCTCAATGGGTTTTATTAAGAAAAGATGCTGTATTTTGTCAAATGCTTTTTCTTCACTAATGGAAAGAATCATATGGGGTTTTTTAAATCTTTTTTGTGTGTGTGATGTATCACATTGATAGATTTGCGAATATTGAACCAGTCCTGTAACCAAGGAATAAATCCCACTTGATCATGATGGATAATTCTTCTTATATGCTGTTGAATTCGATTTGCTGGTATCTTGTTCAGTATTTCTGCATCTGTATTCATTAGGGATACTAGCCTATAGTTCTCTTCTTTTGTTGAGTCTCTGTATGGCTTGGGAATCAAGGAGATGCTGGTTTCGTAGAAAGAGTTTGGAAGATTTCCTTCTATTTTTTTTTTTTTGAAATAGCTTGAAAAGAGTGGATATTAACTCTGCTTTAAATGTCTGGTATAATTCCCCAGGGAAGTCATCTGGCCCCAGGCTCTTATTCATTGGGAGATTTTTGATAATTGATTCGATTTTTTTCGCTGGTTATGGATCTGTTCAGATTTTATATCACTTCCCATTTGAGTTTTGGTAGTGCATATGTGTTTAGGAATTTGTCCATTACTTCTAGATTGTCCAGCTTGTAGGCATATAATCTTTCATAGTATTACCTGATGATTGCTTGTATTTCTGAGAGACTGGTTGTAATAGATCCAATTTCATTCATGATTTTTTCCATTTGGGTGTTCTCTCTTTTCTTTCTGAGAAGCCTGGTTAGAGGTTTATCAATTTTGTTTATTTTTTTAAAAAATGAACTCCTGGTTTCATTGATCTGTTCAACTGTCTTTTTGGATTCTATACTATTTATTCCTGCCCTGATAATTACTATTTCTCTTCCTCTGCTAGGTTTGGGGTGCTCTTGCTGCTCCCCTTCTAGTTTCTTTAGGTGCTCTGTTAGATTTTGAATTTGCACTTTTTCTAGTTTATTGAAATAGGCCTGGATTGCAATACACTTTCCCCTTAGGACTGCCTTTCCTGCATCTCAGAGCATTTGTATTGCTGTATTTTTGTTTTCCTTTGTTTCCATATATATATTTAATTTATTTTCTAACTGCCTGATTGGCCCAATCATTCTTTCTTAGGGTGCTCTTTTACCTCCATGTTTTTGGAAGTTTTCCAGACTTCTTCCTGTGATTGATTTCAAGTTTCATAGCACTGTGATCTGAAAGTGTGCATGGTATGCTCTTGATTCGTTTATATTTATGCAGGGCTGCTTTATGACCCAGTAATGTAATCTATCTTGGAGAATCTGCCATGCACACTTGAGAAAAGAGTGAATTCCCTAGCCTCAGGATGTGGAGTTGTAAATATATCTGTCAAATATATCTGTTCCAATTTGTCATTCAAATTCATTGTTTCTTTAGTGATTTTCTGTCTGGTTAATCTATCCATTGTTGTAAGTGGACTATTAAAATTCCCTGCAGCACATTCATATCAATAAGATTGTTTAGGTTTGTGATTAACTGTTTTACGTATTTCGGTGCTTCTGAATTCAGCATGTAGATGTTTATAATTGTTAGCTCTTCCTGATGGAGAGACCCTGTAATTATTATATAATGTCCTCCTTCATCTCTTATTACTGCCTTTAGTTTAACGTCCAGTTTTTCCAATAGAAGTATGGCTACTCCAGCTTCCTTTTGACCTCCAGTTGCATGATAGATATTTCTCCATCTGCTTGCTTTCGACCTGAGGGTGTCTTCAGGTCTAAAAGGAGTCTGTTGTAGACAGCAAATAGATAGACTTTTTTTTTAATCCATTCTGCTGTACTGTGTCGTTTGATTGGAACATTCAGTCCATTTACATTCAGTGTTATTATTGAAAAATATGGGTTTAGTACTAGAAGGCTTCTGGTGAAGTCTGCCAGTTTTTCCATGTAGAGTATCATGTCATCTGCGAAAAGTGAAAGTTTGATTTCTTCTTTGCCAATTCTGATGCCTCTTATTTCCTTTTGTTGTCTGATTGCTGATGCTAGGACTTCTAGCACTATGTTAAACAACAGTGGTGAGAGTAGACACCCCTGTCACATTCCTGATCTCAGGGGGAAAGCTCTCAGTTTTTCCCCATTGAGGATGATATTAGTTGTGGGCTTTTGATAAACTGCTTTTATAATGTTTAGGTAAGTTCCTTCTATTCCGACTTTCTCAATGATTTTTATTAAGAAGGGGTGCTGTACTTTGTCAAATGCTTTTTCTGCATCTATAGACAGGATCATATGGTTTTTATCCTTTCTTTTGTTAATGTGATGGATCACATTGATGGATTTGTGAATATCGAACCAGCCCTGATCAATGAATTCAGTAAAATTGCAGGGTACAAAATCAATGTACAGAAATCAGTTGCATTTTTATACACCAAAAATGAAGCAGCAGAAAGAGAAATCAAGAAACTGATCCCATTCACGATTGCACAAAAAACCATAAAATACCTAGGAGTAACCTAACCAAGGATGTAAAAGACCTATATGATGAAAACTATAGAAAACTTATGAAAGAGATCGAAGAAGACACCAAGAAATGGAAAAATATTCCTTGTTTATGGATTGGAAGAATAAACATTGTGAAAATGTCATTACTACCCAAAGCAATCTA
>NC_043706.1:30380541-30385258 GCF_006229205.1 Suricata suricatta | reverse complement strand
GTAACCTAACCAAGGATGTAAAAGACCTATATGATGAAAACTATAGAAAACTTATGAAAGAGATCGAAGAAGACACCAAGAAATGGAAAAATATTCCTTGTTTATGGATTGGAAGAATAAACATTGTGAAAATGTCATTACTACCCAAAGCAATCTACACATTCAATGCAATCCCCATCAAAATTTCACCAACATTCTTCTCAAAGCTAGAACAAACTATCCTCAAATTCGTGTGGAACCACAAAAGATCCCGAATAGCCAAAGTTATATTGAAGAAGAAAACCAAAACGGGAGGCATCACAATTCCAGACTTTAGGCTCTACGAAAAAGCTGTCATCATCAAGACAGTATGGTATTGGCACAAAAACAGACACATAGACCAATGGAATAGAATAGAGAACGCAGAACTGGGGCCACAAATGTACAGCCAATTAATTTTTGACAAAGCAAGAAAGAGTATCCAATGGAAAAAAGACAACCTCTTTAGCAGGTGGTGCTGGGAGAACTGGACAGCAACATGCAAAAGAATGAAACTAGACCATTTTATTATACCATACACAAAAATAAACTCAAACTGGCTGAAGGTCCTGAATGTGAGAGAGAAAACCATCAAAACCCTAGAGGGGAAAGTAGGAAACAACCTCCTTGACCTCCACTGCAGCAATTCCCTGCTTGACACATCCCCAAAGGCAAAGGAAATGAAAGCAAAACTGAACTCTTGGGACCTCATCAAGATAAAAAGCTTCTGCACTGCAAAGGAAACAATCAAGAAAACTAGTAGGCAACTGACAGAATGGGAAAAGATATTTGCAAATGACATATCAGATAAAGGGCTAGTATCCAAAATCTATAAGGAACTCACCAAACTCCACAGCCAAAAAACCAAATAACCCAGTGAAAAAATGGGCAGAAGACCTGAACAGACACTTCTCCAAAGAGGACATCCAGATGGCCTATAGGCACATGAAACAATGCTCAACATCACTCATCATTAGGAAAACACATATCAAAACCACACTGAGATACCACCTCACGCCGGTCAGAGTGGCTAAAATGAACAGATCAAGAGACTATAGATGCTGGCGAGAGTGTGGAGAGACAGGCACCCTTTTACACTGTTGGAGGGAATGTAAACTAGTGCAGCCACGCTGGAAAACAGTGTGGAGGTTCCTCAAAAAACTTTCCATAGAACTCCCTTATGACCCAGCAATAGCACTGCTGGGGATTTACCCAAGAGAGACAGAAGTGCTGATGCATAGGAGCACATGTACCCCAATGTTCATAGCAGCAATGCCAACAATAGCCAGAACATGGAAAAAGCCTAAATGTCCATCACCTGATGAGTGGATCAAGAAGATGTGGTATATATACACAATGGAGTACTACATGGCAATGAGAAAGAATGAAATCTGGCCATTTGTAGGAAAGTGGATGGACCTCGAGGGTGTCCTGCTAAGTGAAATAAGTCAGGCGGAGAAGGACAGATACCATTTGTTTGCACTCATAGGTCTAACAGGAAAACAGGAGAAACCTAATGGAGGACTGGGGGAGGGGAAGACGGAAAGAGAGTTGGGGAGAGGAAGGGACACAAAACTTGAGAGAACTGAGGGTTGAAGGGGGGGAAAGAGGTGGTGGTGCTGGAGGAGGGCACTTGTGGGGAAGAACACTGGGTGTTCTATGGAAACTGATTTGACAATAAACTATGAAAAATAAATAAATAAAAAGATAATATAAAATAAAATAAAAAAAGAAAAATATGGGTTTAGTTTCATTGTGTTCTCTGTAAGATTCATGCTTGTAGGGGTGTTTCTGGTACCTTGTATTCCTTGCAACATTTTCTTCAGAGAGATTCTCTTAGGATTTTCTGTAAGACTGGTTTGGTGGTGATGAATTCTCTCAGTTTTTGTTTATTTGGGAAGACCTTTATCTCTCCTATTTTGAATGACAGGCTCATTGGATAAAGGATTCTTGGCTGTATATTTTTGCTGATCATCACATTGATGATTTCCTGCCATTCCTTTCTGGCCTGCCATGTTTCAGTAGATAGGTCTGTTACCACTCTGATATGTTTCCCTTTGTACGTGAGGGCCCTTTTCTCCCTAGCTGCTTTCAGAATTCTCTCTTTATCTTTATATTTGCCAGTTTCACTGTGATATGGCATGCCAAAGGTCGATTCAAGTTACATCTGAGGGGAGTTCTCTGTGCCTCTTGTATTTAAATGTCTATTTCCTTTCCCAAATTGGGGAAATTCTCAGTCATAATTTGATCAAGCCCCCCTTCAGGAACTTTTTCTCTTTCTTCTTTTTCAGGAATTCCTATAATACAAATATTGTTCAGTTTGATTGTGTATCACTCAGGTCTCAAATTCTCCTTTTGTGCTTGGATCAATTTCTCTCTCTTTTTCTCGGCTTTCTCTTTTGTTATAACTGTCTTCTAATTCACCCATCTCCTCTCTACCTCTTCAAACCATGCAGTGGCTGCCTCCTTTCTATTATGCACCTAATTTATAGTCTTTTTTTTTACACTTGTTACAGCTATTTTGAAGGTCCCTAGTCTTTGTATCACTATCTTGTCTGATATCTCCATGCTTATTCCAAGCCCAGCTATTAATTTTATGACACTTTTTCTAAATTCTTGCTCCCTTATGTTGCTTATATCTGTTTTGAGCAATTCAGTGACTGTGACTTCTTCCTGGAATTTCTCTAGAGGAGAGTTCTTTCATTTTGTCATTTTGGCTAGCTTTCTGTCTCTTGTCAGTTTTAAAAGCTCATTATGCACTGTGCACCTGTTAGTATTGCTCTATTAAAGGAGGCTCATTGACTGTCCAGGGTCTTTCCATTCAGGAAAGTGTTCTTTTAATGGTGTCTCTCGGTTTCTGTCAGGAGCTGCCAGAAGAACAAATATCAACCGCCTGCAGGCAGGGCAGTTTTGGCCCCCCAGGCGCTGTGCTAAAACTTCAGTTTGGTTCCTCCTTTACCCTAACCTTTATCACTTGACCCTGTTTCTTAGCAACCGTCCAAGGTCAGCTGCCTTGCTTCCTGCCTTTTACCCTTTATAAGATGTGTGTCTTCTCTCAATAAACGAGGCTTGATCAGAGACTTTGTCTTGCCTCCATTCTCTGTGCTCCCTGCCCTACCCCATTCTCACCCCCTCCCTCAGGACCTGCGTTGACTGATCTGCTGGACGGGTCAGGTTTCTCTTGTGCCTTTGGTTATTTTATTTCCCTACTCAGTGATATTTGGGACTTTCCACCATGTGTACTTTGGCTTGTTTCTTGAGGTCGCTCTATGAGGCTTCCTTCTTTATTTACTCTGTCTTTTCCTCACTCTTGTAAATCTGAGTATTGTGGCTTCAGTTCTTCTCAGTTTGGTAGATGCAGGCAGGTGAAAACTACAGAGCTCTCTAATTCTCCACCATCTTGTCCCCTGCAGATATCTTTTCTCTCCATGCCCATACTTTCAGTATGAAGGTGTTTTTAGGCCTAAAATAGGTCTCTTGTAAACAGCACCTAGATGGATCTTGTTTTTTTATTCATTCTGTTACCCTATGTCTTGATGGGAGCATTTAGTCCATTGACATTTAGAGCAGTACTAAAAGATATGGATTTATTGCCATTATGTTACCTGCAGAGTTAGTTTCTGGTAGTGTTCTCTGGTCTTTTCTAGTCTTTGTTACTTTTGTTTTTATTTTTTATTTATTTTTTTATCTTTACTTTCCTCAGAGAGTCCTCCTTAAAATTCGTTGCAGGTTTGGTTTAGTGGTCACAAACTCCTTTAATTTTTGACTGTCTGGGAAACTTTTTATCTCTCTTTCTATTTTGAATGAAAGCTTTGCTGGATAAAGAATTCTTGGCTTCATATTTTTCTGATTCAGCACATTGAATAGATCCTGTCACGCCTTTTGGGCCTGCCAGTTTTCTGTGGATAGGTCTGCTATGAACCTGATCTGTTTTCCCTTGTAGATTAAGGACTTTTTTTTTCATTTGCTGCTTTCAAGATTCTTTCCTTGCCTGAGGATTTTGTGAATTTGGCTATAATATGCCTTGTTAATGGATGGTTTTTGTTGAATCTAATCGGAGTTCAACATGCTTCCTGGATTTTGATGTCTGTCTTTCTTCAGGTTAGGAAAGTTTTCCTTTGGCACCCTTATGATTCTGACGTTATTCCCTTCTAATGGGTCACTGAGTTCTCTACTTGTTATATCATGCTCTTTTGTCTTAGTCTCCTTCTTATTTTTTTTTCTCTGCTTCATGATTCTCCATAAGTTTGTCCTCTATATCACTGATACGCTGCTCTGCTTTATCCATCCTTGCTGCTGTGGAATCAATTTGAAATTGCAGCTCATTTATAGCATTTTTTATTTCATCCTGATTAGCTTTTACTTCTTTCATCTCAGCTCAAGGGGATTCTAGCCTATTTTCAACCCCAGCTAGTATTCTTATTATCATGATTTTATTTATTTTATTTTTTTAATAATAGTTTATTGTCAAATTTGTTTCCATATAACACCAAGTGCTTCTCCCCACGAGTGCCCCCCACCATGACCATGATCCCTCCCTCCCTCCCCCTCCCCTTTCAGTCCATGGTTCGTTTTCAGTATTCAGTAGTCTCCCTTGATCTGTGTCCCTTACTCTTCCCTGCTCTCTTTCCCCCTTCCTTTCCCCATGGTCCCCTGCCAGGTCTCTCCTTTTAGACCTATGAATGCAAACATATGGTAT
>NC_043706.1:30366818-30380441 GCF_006229205.1 Suricata suricatta | reverse complement strand
CCATATACTTGTGGGTCCAGTTCTGGGTTCTCTATTCTATTTCATTGGTCCATGTGTCTGTTTTTCTGCCAATACCATACTGTCTTGATGATGACAGCTTTTTCGTAGAGCCTAAAGTCTGGGATTGTGATGCCTCCTGTTTTGGTTTTCTTCTTCAATATTACTTTGGCTATTCGGGGTTTTTGGGGTTCCATATGAATTTTAAGATAGTTTGTTCTAGCTTTGAGAAGAATGCTGGTGCAACTTTGATGGGGATTGCATTGAATGTGTAAATTGCTTTGAGTAATAATGACATTTTAACAATGTCTATTCTTCCAATCCATGAGCATGGAATGTTTTTCCATTTCTTTGTGTTTTCTTCAATTTCCTTCTTAAGTCTTCTATAGTTTTCAGCATACAGGTCTTTTACATCTTTGGTTAGGATTATTCCTAGGTATTTTATGGTTTTTCGTGCAATTGTGAATGGGATCAGTTTCTTGCTTTCTCTTTCTGTTGCTTCATTTTTAGTGTATAAGAATGCAATTGACTTCTGTACGTTGACTTTGTACCCTGCAATATTACTGAATTCATTGATCAGTTCTTTTAAATTCTGGTTCAGATATTTTGCTTGTATCTGTGTTGATTAAATCCCTGGCTGTCATTTCTCCCTGTTTTTTCTTTTGGTGTGAATTTCTTTGTTCCACCATTTTGAAGAAAGAAAAGGAATGAATAAAGTAAAAAAATTAAAAATTTTAAAACAACACACACACACACACACAAAAGATGATAGATCCTAGGTGTGTTTTGATCTGGTTTTGGAAAGCTTGATAGATTAGAAAGAAAGAAAAAAGAGGAAGATAAGAAAAGGAGAAAAAAGGAAGGAAAAGAAAATTTGAATAATTGACACAATAAAATATAATAAAAGGAAGTGATGAAAGTAAAATAGAATTTAAAAATATACAAAAAATAAAAAATATAGTAGTAAACTTTAAAGAAAATCTTTTAATAAAAATGGAAAATAAAAATAAACTTTTTTCTTTATGTATTCAATAATAAGAAAAGAAATTGAATAGATAAACCTGAAAACAAAGTGAAATACCATTAAAACTACATCTGGTTTTCCCTAGAAGTCAGTCTATAAACCACTTTATAGACTGTAAACCAAGCAGATGAAGACACTGTGGTGTTCCTCAAGAGCATGGTTGGCCCAGCTGGGCATGGTTTAATATTCTGGTTCCTTTCTCCACAAGATGACACTACTGAGATTACTAGGGTGGATTGTTGTGGTGATTGTCAGTGTAAATGTGCATGCACAGGATGGGTGAAAATGTCATCCAGCTACCCAGTCTCTAGTTTCAAATCTCTGTGCTCTCCCTGACCAGCAATCAAGAACCCCTCCTTTGTGTCCAGCTTCCATCCACTCCCTGCTTCCACACTGTACATGACTAAGCTTTCAGGATGTCAGGTGGCACCTGTCTCTTGAGTTTTGTCTCATATAGGGCTGCGTTTCCCAACCCCTCACTTCTGAAGGACTGGGACTTTGACCCATTCGGACCTTCTTGGGGAAGGCTGGGTCCTGGCCTGCTCCTGGGAATGTTATGTAACCATTCTTCTGCCCAGAGACTGTGGCTGGGTGCCAGTCTGTCCCAGAAAAATGTCATGCCTTTGTGTAGCAGCAGCATTTCAGGGATTGTGGTAGATTGCAACACTCATCTGGAGCCAGGCTTCACCCTTAACATCCTTGTTCCAACACCAGGTGAATGTGGTTGTTCTCCAGGGTCCACTGGGTCCTTTGCCTGTGAGGGAACCCCACAACCTTTACCAAATGTCCTCCCAGTAGGGTAACTGCCACTCCCCATGTGGCCCATGGATTGCTCGAATCATGCTTTCTGCTCCTGGATATTCACCCTTCCCACCAGATCACCACCAGATACATTCCCCCAGTTTATAGAGTCTTAATGGAATTTAAACCCTCTCCTTTCTCCGTTTTCCCTTTTTTTTGTTCAGTCCCTTGTAGCTATTTCCACCTTCCACTTTCTCTACAGCTGCTTTCGGGGGGGCAGGAGGGAAGGACTTTTTCAGTACTCTACCCCCATCTCTATCCTCTCCACAAACAAAATCAGCTCCCTGACCTCCTTGGCTTCTATCTCCCCCAGTTCACTTCTCCATGCCATGTACCTGCTGAGTTCTGTGATTCTTGTTGTGCAGATTGTTGTGCTAATCTTCAAATCAGTTTTCTAAGTATGCAAGGTGGTTTAGTGTTGAGCTGATTGCATTTCAGGGATGAAAAATGCAAAAAGAACTTCCATGCTGTTCTGCCATTTTGGCCTCTCCTTGTGATTAAATATTTTAAGCATAAACTTAGAATATTGAAGTTTGACCTTTTTTCTTAGTATTTATTAAAGTGCAAGTAAAATAATTGTATATTTAACAACTGCAAAAATTCCACAGTTAGATTATTGGCATTAATGAGTTTACCAAGGTTATTAGATATAAGAATACTTTTCCTAAGTATTTTGTAATTTTGATGATAATGTGAATTGTATTTCTTTTTCAAATTGTATGTTCTGTATGTTTTGGTTCTATATAAATGCATTGGTTCTCAAATATTATTCTCATCTCTAAGTTTACTTTGGTAAACTTATGAGTTCTAATAATTTAACTGTGAAATTTTTTGCAGTTACTAAATACACAATTATTTCAATTGCACATGATTTTAATCCCTCTTTTCCAATATTGATTGAAATTCCCTAACTCCGAAACATACCTTTTTATCAGAATTTATGATTGAAATACTAAGATATGCTACATTCTTGTTTTCCAAAAGTTGGGAGATAGAATCAGAACTAAATATTGCTAATTGGTTAGATCCTCATATCTCACTCATGGAACTGACTTTCTTAGATCCTGGATAAGCCATGTGGGTTTGAGACCAATATTCTGGAAGCTGAAGGTAAGGAAAAAGTGTGTGGAGGTACAGAGTATGGATTAAAAACAATCAACATGAAAAGCAAATACTAAAGCAAAGGGTTAAAGTTATGATCTACCACACAAGGCCAACTTACATTCTCATCCAATAAATTCTTATATAAATGACCTCTCACGTTTTCTTTCTATTCACCTTTATTTTTCTCTCTGGTTGTCAGACATTGTCTTCAGATGCATTCTTAGTCCTTTTAATTCTGGTCTGCATGATATTTCATCCCCATATTGATATTCTCCTTAATGCCTCGTCATGAAGGGGATAATCTAGGGGGAAAATATGCTCCAGAGTCAGCCACAATTCACCACTTTAGCAACCCATAAACTAGACCGAGATATCATAATTATTGCCTAGATCACATAACAATGGTCTCCTTGTTCTTTTCCTCCCACTACTGACTAATCTTAATACAGCAGCAGTAATAATTGCTTAATGTTTTACTAAAGACATAAGTTGGAACATGTCATTTTTCTACTCAATGACTCAAGACATTCCTTTTTTTAAATTTAAATTCTTAAAAAAATTTTTTTTATTTATTTTTGCTTTTTATTTATTTTTGAGAGACAGAGAGAGTCAGCGTGAGCATGGAAGGATCAGAGAGAGAGGGAGACACAGAATCTGAAACAGGCTCCAGGCTCTGAGCTAGCCGCCAGCACAGAGCCCGATGCGGGGCTCGAACCCACAAACCGCGAGATCATGACCTGAGCCGAAGCCGGACGCTTAACCTACTGAGCCACCCAGGCGCCCCAAGACATTTCTTATTTCATTCAAGTTAAAACCAAAGTTATGTTATTAGATTACTGGTTCTTATATAATAGAATACTTATAATATAATAATAATAATACTTATAATCTATTACTTTTCTGACCTCATCTCCAATTACTGTACTCCTGTCTCCTTCACACTAGTCACATCAGCCTCTTTCTATTCCTTAAAAACACCAGGCATGTTCCTGTCTTATGAACTTTGTTGTGGTTGTTTCCTCTGACTGGAAAATTCTTCATCAAGAAATCCACTTAGATAACTTCTTTACGTCTCCCGGTTTTTACCCAAGTATTATCTTCTCACAAAGGCCTGTCCAGGCTGATCCATTCAAACTGAACCCCACCTCCTCTTGCAATGCCCTTAGTCCCCATTTACTGCTAATGTTTTCTTTTCCCTTAGCAGTTAGCACTTTCTAATGTGCTGCACACCTGAATGGTATGCTAACTTCAATAATGGTCCAAATTCTTAATTTTTTCCATATACACACTGAGAAAAAACTCTCAAAAGATAAAATTATAGATATGGAGGATGGGTTAGGAACAGAGGGAAGAGACTGAGGAAAATGAATGAGTATGGCTATTTAGTATGGCTATAAATGGATAGCATGAGTGAAATCTTTATGGTGATACAACAGCTCTGTGTCGTGATTGGGCTGGTGGTTATATGAATTCACACGTGATAAAATTGCATGGAACTAGAGACACACACAAATATACGTGAATGTAACACTGGTCATATCTGAATAAAATTGGCTGTATCCATGGTAATTCTTGGTTCTTACATTGTACTATAATAAATTCAAACAATGATGTAGGGAATGTAAAACGGTACAACCAGGTGGAATTCAATTTGTCAGTATCTTACAAACTTCAACTTATTTCTTTGCTATGAGGTAACAATTTCACTATATATTTACCCAAGCAATGTGTAAACAAATATACACAAAAAAAGTTGTACAACAATGTTAAAGCAGAATTATTCATAAAGGCCGAACACTAGAAATAACACAAATGTCCATCAATAGGTAAGTGGATATGCAATTCTCATATATTCACATGATGAAATAATACCAATAAAGGAAAAAATCTCTGGTAGATTCAACAACATCAAACAGTTTTGATGAATGAAATCAGAACAATATTTGTTCAGGGTAGAGGAGTGGATGGAATTGGGCATAAGAAAGCTTCCTGGGATGATCAAAATTCCATGTCTTTATTGGGTTGGTAGAAACAGAGTTGTATATATTTGTCAAAACTCAAAAATCTGGAACATTATTTTAGATGTAAACTAAATCAATACAATTACAATATTTACTTGTTATATGTTTTATTGAAATCTTCCTACATCTTCAACTAAATAATGTCTCTTCAGTTCATGAGTACAGAGTAAATTTTAATAAACTCCATCACAATGATCTGGTTTTATACATTTTACATTCTCTTAACTGTGATTGTATTTGCTGAAATTCTATTACTTGATGCATACAAGCTTAAAACTGTGTTCATTTCTAGTGCATTAAATTCCTTTTATTAAAGTTTATTTATTTATTCTGAAGAGAGACAGAGGCAGAGACAGACAGAGAGCATGGATGGATGAGGGAGGGGGGAAGAAAGAGGGGGAAAGAGAATTCCAATCTCTCTGCACTGATAGCACAGAGTCGGCCATGGGGTTCCATCTCACAACCTATGAGATCATGACCTGATCTCATAGTTAGCCAACTGAGCCATGCAAGGGCCCCTCTAATGAACTGAATTCTTAATATGCCTTGCTTCTATTTATCTTTCAAAATGACTTTGGCTTAAAGATTATTTGTTCCATTCACTTAGTAAAGTTACAACTGCTTTACTTTGGTATATGGTATAACTATTTATAACTTTATATAACCCTTTTTTTTAAATGATATAACCATGTGTATTCTTTTATTTTATAACTTTCTGTCTCTTCAGTCTTATGATGGTAATTATTAATATTATACAGTGTATATTCCAGGAGCTCATTTTTAAAATCTAATATAGATATGTTTGTCTTTTATCTGGAGATTTCAGTTAAATTACATTTAGTTATTGTTATTGTTATCATTTTCTTTTTTAAGCATTTCATATTTGCTTTCTATTTTCCTACTGAATTTTTCTTCATTATGTCCCTTTGTAATGTTCTAGTACACACTTTCTCACTTGAGTTTCCACAAAAGAATGATGCCCTACAGAAAATTATTTGAGTGACTATTCTGTCAATTCTCAAAGGAACATAAATAACTAGTAACATTGTAGATATAAAGAGAAAGTTAATCAATTACATATAATGTTTTAAGTCAAGAGGGCTTAATTTTCTCTTAAAATTTTTATTGAGAAAGAATGATGAAAAAATAAATCTGACGAAAATATGCAGTATCAGAGATAATTATAAAGGTTCATATTTCAGAGATTATATGGTTCTCCTATCAAATACTATAAGCTAAAGTAGTTATGTATAGAAACATGCCCAAAGCCTTCACTGAAACCTTAGTAATAGATTAGTCTGGGAAAATATAAACTATTATAGGTCAGGGTTTTTCATCATCATGACTATTGACATACTGGTTAACTCCCATGGTCTCTACCCACCAGATGTTTATAGCAATGCCCAAGATATAACAAACAAAAATATCAATAAAAATTGATAAATGTCCCCTGGGTGAGCAAAATCATTTCCATTGAGAACAACCATTATAGTCAACTACTTCAAGGAGTTTGAATAAAAAATGTAAGGATTGGATGGTTCAGTCAGATGAGCTTCCAGCTCTTGATATCAGCTCAGGTCATGATCTCACGATTGTCGGATTAAGCCATGCATCAGGCTCCATGCTGAGTGTGGAGCCGGCGTAAGAATTTTCCTCTCTCTGTCCTTCTGCCCCTTTTGTTCTCTCTCTCTCTCTCTCTCAGAAATAAAATAAAGTTAGTTTTCAAGTTATTTGTTTGTTTGTTTGTTTGTTTGTTTTGAGAGAGCACAAGCAGGAGAGAGGCAGAGAGAGGGAGGGAGAGAATTCGAAGCAGGCTCCATGCTGTCAGTGCAGAGCCTGATATGGGGCTTGAAGTAATGAACTGTGAAATAATGACCTGAACCAAAACAAAGAGTTGGATGTTTAACTGAGCCATCCATGTGCCCCTAGAATAAAATAACTTTTTTAAATGTAAGGATTAGATAAAAAACATGAGATTGACATGTACCCCCCTTTTTAAAAATGTAATTACTTAGTGCATTTTCTTTCTCTAAGTGCCTAAATGATAAAAATGTATGGAGATACCACATATAATGGAAAACTTAATTTTGCTTTTTTCTGTTGATTTTGACTCCTACACAATAAATGTAGTTTATTATTAGTAATATTGTGAACTGAGGGCATTTATATGAGGAATGGATATTAAAGGGGAATTGGAAAAATTGAGAAGGGTCTTAAGTGATAAAGCAAATTTTAAAGAGAAAATAATCTAAGGACATAAAATTTTTAATTAAGAAAAGAAAAGAAAATTTATAGAAGTAGTCCATCATTTTCACTGTGAAGGGAAATAAAGTCAAAAGAAGACAAGCATTTGTGATAGAAAGGCAGAATGTTTCAGAATTCTCCAGTAATGTCTGGCATTTTTCCTGTGTAAAAAGAGAAATTATTATATGGATTATAAGGTCAAAATCTTGTAGACCGAATAATTTAAAGATATGAGTTTTAGAAAATGTTACTGAAAGATTGAAAGAGATGTAGTAGGCAAAAAAGACGCAAACATTTTAAATGCTAAGTTGAAGCTTAGACCCATGAATTTATGAAGCACCAATCCTCCTCTATATTCCATAGAGTGCTGATGTGGGAGAAAACAGGTATATGATTGTTACCGTAGAAGTTACATAGGATAGGATTTTTTATTTTATTTTCTTCTTTCTTATTTTCTTTTATTTTTTAAATAGTTTATTGTCAAATTGGTTTCCACATAATACCCAGTGCTCTTCCCCACAAGTGCCCTCCTCCATCACCACCACCTCTTTTCCTCCACCCCCTCCCCCTTCAACACTCAGTTCGTTTTCAGTATTCAATAGTCTCTCAGGTTTTGCATCCATCTCTCTCCCCAACTCCTTTTCCCTCTTCCCCTTCCCCTGGTCCTCCATTAGGTTTCTCCTGTTCTCCTGTTAGACCTATATGAGTGCAAACATATGGTATCTGTCTTTCTCTGCCTGACTTATTTCACTTAGCATGACACCCTCGAGGACGATCTGATTTGCTACTAATGGCCAGATTTCATTCTTTCTCATTGCCATGTAATACTCCATTGTATGTATATACCACATCTTCTTGATCCATTCATCAGGTGATGGACATGATTTGGCTATTGTTGGCAGTGCTGCTATGAACATTGAGGTACATGTGCTCCTATGCATCAGCATTTCTGTCTCTCGTGGGTAAATCCCCAGCAGTGCTATTGCTGGGTCAAAGGGGAGTTCTATGGATAGTTTTTTGAGGAGCCTTCACATTGTTTTCCAGAGCGGCTGCACCAGTTTACATTGCCACCAACAGTGTAAGAGGGTGCCCGTCTCTCCACACTCTCGCCAGCATCTATAGTCTCTTGAATTGTTCATTTTAGCCACTCTGACTGGTGTGAGGTGGTATCTCAGTGTTGTTTTCATTTGTATTTCCCTGATGATGAGTGATGCTGAGCATCGTTTCATGTGCCTGTAGGCCATCTGGATGTCCTCTTTGGAGAAGTGTCTGTTCAGGCCTTCTGCCCATTTCTCCACTGGGTTCTTTGTTTTTCAGGTGTGGAGTTTGGTGAGTTCCTTGTAGATTTTGGATACTAGCCCTTTATCTGATATGTTATTTGCAACTATCTTTTCCCATTCTGTCAGTTGCCTATTAGTTTTCTTGATTGTTTCCTTTGCAGTGCAGAAACTTTTTATCTCGATGAGGTCCTAAGAGTTCAGTTTTGCTTTCATTTCCCTTGCCTTTGGGGTTGTGTTGAGTAGAAAATTGCTGTGGTTGAGGTCAAGGAGGTTGTTTCCTACTTTCTCCTCGAGGGTTTTGATGGTTTCCTGTCTCACATTCAGGTTCTTCAACCATTTTGAGTTTATTTTTGTGTATGGTGTAAGAAAGTAGTCTAGTTTCATTCTTATGCATGTTGCTGTCCAGTTCGTCCAGCACCACCTGCTAAAGAGACAGTCTTTTTTGCATTGGATACTCTTTCTTGCTTTGATTTTAAGTATAGGTTAGAAATCAAAGTGTTGGAGGGTTTCAATGGGAGATAACATTGGAGTAGTGAAGTTCAAGTACCCCAAGTTCATCTCATCCCATGAACACAAGATAACAATCAAATCATTTTAAATCAGAAGACTTACAGAATGAACTCCACAATGAAGAGGCCACATCAAAGAAGGTAGAAGAGATGGAGGTGTGGATTAGTGGAGAAATGGATCATAGGTGCTGCAGAGGGGAGGCATCCATGGTCCCAGAGAAGGGCAAAAAAGAGTAGAGCAAACATGGAAATGAACAAGAATATTTCCCCAAGCCATTGGCTGGGATAATGAAAGATGATGAATTTTGTGAGTTCTTATAACAAGAGGGACTCAAAGCCTGGAGTTTTAAAGGTCAGTGGATTTAGCTGGGATGAAGCCCCAAGTGCACTGTGTTTTCTTGGAGAGAAAGCAGGCAAACAATCAGGTATGGGAGGCTTGGGAAGAGTAATTTGAAGAATTCCCGGGGCACAGAGAGGGGAGAATATTCTCTCTTCTCAGAGCATGTCCCTGAAGGGCAGCAAAATGGAGATACCTCTCTAACAACAAAAACGATGGCTGGCACCCTTTCCCTCCCTCGACCCTCAGCATTAACACAGAACTACCCAATGGAGGCAACACGGTACTGACACAGGCTGTTTAACTTGCTTACAAGTCCCACATCGCTGTGCTCTGCCAGTACTGCCCTTTTTCAGTCAGGCTTGCTCAGTCCCTGTGTAACAGGCTCTTTGCCCATAATACTAGCGCGTACTCTTGCCCACATCACCTCTACCAAACAGAGTTCTGCAGGACTTCAGTTCTCCTGGAAGTAGCATTAGGTCTCATTTAACACTTGGCATACTCTGGCCAAGGACAAAACACTGCCCACTGCAGGAAAGGAGAGCCTCTGCAGAAAACTGGTCTGAAGATAAGAGCAGCCAAACATAACAGCAGAGCACACAGTCACACCAGAGACAATCTGCAGTGCCAGGCCTTGGAAGCTACATGACCTTCTCTTCATAAAGCCATTACTCTCAGGAACAGGAAATATAACTGGCCTTTTCTAACACAAAGACAAAGGCAGGGACCTGGACAAAATGCCAAGACAGAGGAATTCAACCCAAATGAAAGAACAAGATAAGGCCATGGCCAGAGCCCTAAGCTAAAAAGATTTAAATAACATGCCTGATATATAATTTAAAGCAATAATCATAAGGATACTCATTTGGCTTGGGAAAGAATGGAAGACTTCAGGGAGACCCTTACCACAGAGAAAAAATAGCTAACAATGTGTGAGTCAGAAATGAAGAATGCAATTAATGAGATTGGAAACAGGCTAGATGTATGCACAGAATGTCAGAAGAAACAAAGGAACGAATTCGTGATATAAAAGATAAACTAATGGAAAATAATGATGCTGAATGAAAAAAATGAAAGAATTATCAAACATGAGAATAGACTTAGGAACTCAGTGATTCCATAAAATATAATAACTTTGTATAATAAGGGTCCCAGGAGAAGAAGAGAGAAAAGGGGGCAGAAATTTTATTTGAAAAAATAATAGGTGAAAACTCCCCTAAGCTGGTGATGAAGAAAAACATTCAGATTTGGTGGCACAAAGAACTCCCACAAAAATCAACAAAAGCAGGCCAAAACCAAAAATATTATGATTCAATTTGCAAAATATACTGCGAAAGAAAAAAATCTTAAAAACAGCATGACAAAAGAAGTCCTTAACTTACAAGAGAAGACCAATAAGGCAAGCCAGAGACTTCTCAATAGAAACGTGTATGGTTCGGAGTTGCCGCCGCCATGGCCAGCCAGCCGCAGGGCATCCAGCACTGCTGCAGGCCGAGAAGCGCCCGCAAGCGAAAGAACCGGAGGCTGAAGCAGGCCAAAGAAGAAGCTCAAGCTGACATTGAACAGTACCGCCTGCAAAGAGAGAAGGGGTTCAAGGCCAAGGAAGCTGCGGCTCTGGGCTCCCACGACACCTGCAGCACCGAGGTGGAGAAGGAGACCCAGGAGAAGATGACCATCCTGCAGACCTACTTCCGGCAGAACAGGGATGAAGTCCTGGATAACCTCTTGGCCTTTGTCTGCGACATCCAGCCAGAAATCCGTGAAAACTACCGCATGAACGGATAGGGAACGAAGGAGCAGCTCTGCACACGGATTGGCGTCTTAGATGCCTCCGTGCTTACGAGGCTCCGGCAAAGCTTGAGTTACGTTCTTGTGGAAAGGCATTAAATTATTTCTGTATGTCGTGTAGTAGGTCCCTTCACTTTTTGGAGAATAGCAGATATAGCTTCGTTGTACAAACTTAGAGCTGTAAGGTTTAATAGATGGAGCAGAGATGGGAGGACAAAGAGACCACGTTATGGAGCCAAGAAGGCCTTTATTGGGATCTGCGATTCCCAGGCGAGGTTCCGTGACTCTGGAGTGGGGAGTCAGGGAAGTCGCGCCTGGTATGGGAGAGCAAGGTCTTTTATGGGTGCAGAAGTTCCGGGTTTGAGCTCAGGTGGGCTGATAGCCACGTAGGGTCTTCTTTGGAGGGTGGCAGGATTCAACTGACTGTTTGCTTCGGTGGGGAGGGGGATGCTGGAATTCCATGGTGAGGCATTACAGTTTGAGACAGTCCAGCTTGAGAGTGGGGGTCGTCAGTCCTGGTGGCGCCTGGATCTGTTATCTGGCCTGCAATAAAATGGCCGCTGGTGCTTTCCAAATGGCTCGGGTCATCCCAGGTCTGCAGGTGGGGGTTGTCAGTGTTCGCAGCTCTCCACAGCAAAGTGGCCGCTCAGTTGCTTTCCCATGGCAACTCTTACAAGAGCTTATCCAAAGATTTTATCCTTTTACCTGATATTTCT
The DNA here is from genome assembly GCF_006229205.1 of Suricata suricatta. Classification (NCBI taxonomy): domain Eukaryota; kingdom Metazoa; phylum Chordata; class Mammalia; order Carnivora; family Herpestidae; genus Suricata; species Suricata suricatta. Next base: position 30,368,620 of record NC_043706.1, on the reverse strand, counting down.
TAGAAATTTAAAGTGTATACATTGTTTTCTTATGCCTTTTAGCTCAAGCAACATATATATCATATCAATACTTTTCCGTTCTTAGATGTAGTAAGAAAAAAAACTTTTTTTTTTTTAAAGAAAGAAAGGGATTAAATTTTTTTCCCCTATAGCTTTCTTAAAGATCAGGGGCTTTATGAAAAAGTAGTAAATAGTTATTTGGAATTTGTGCAAAGCAGCAGCAAGTCTTAAACTAGTCCTTTCTGGCTAAGGGTTAGAACAATGAATACTAGTGTAGTTGTTCGGGCTGCTTTTAGTTTCTCTTAATCAACGTTACTAGTCGATAGAATTCAAGAACTTGTTACCTGTTATTACTTGGTGTACTGGTAAGGACTTGGTGTACTGGTAAAGGACGTTGTTGTGCATTTTCCCTCCCTTTGGTTCATCCCTTTTTGGTAATGCAGAGGGCACACTGCCCCAGATGTTGTACAGAATTTCACTTCGGAAATTAAATTAGCCCATGTCTCACGTTCACATTTGCACGCGTACTTAGAAAATGTGTGTATCTTTGCAGGAAGGAAGTCACTTGTGATTTTACCCAACCCACTGGCTTGGAAACAGCGTCCAGCTAGTAAGCCTGCAGTTTGCCTTTTATCTCCCAGGTGGCCTTGGGCAAGTGATCGAGCCATGTTTCCTCCCTGCTGGGCCTCATGATATGCCTAGACCTACATAGGAACCTCACGCCAGCTCTTAAGTATTAAATACTCTGGCTCTCTATTAGCCAAAGGTCTGGCTGCAAAATAATTTCTAGCAGATGAAAACAGTTGAAGGACAGCCTGATGGGATTTCCTTCCTTGTTCTGAAACAGTAGGAGGGAATTAGATGCCCTTTAAAGAAATCACATTTTATATGACTCAGGAGGGTTAGTCTCAGGCCACATCTGTCTCTAGTTTCTGTTCTCTTTTATAGTAGAATTCCTTGTAGGAGTTTTCTATACGAGCGTTTCCAGGTTTTACTATTCAAGTACTCCCGTCAGGCCTGCTGCCCCACTGAGACCGCATGTCAGGGTCAGCAGTGATGACCAGATGGAGAGGTCCGATCTTCCGACGTGACCTTCGGTCCTGTTTGACAGGTCTGACTGTTCCTTCCAGAACCACTTTCTTAGCTTCCTTGTGCCGTGATGTGCTACCCTGCTCCTCCTCTGTCTCTTGCGAGTTCCAGCTCATCTTTCCCCAGGGATTTGTTCTTGGACTTATCAACACTCATTCCTTTGTTGAAACCCACCTACTTTTTCCATGACTTTAACTCCCATCTATGTTGAAGACCCAGATTTATATCCACCTTCTGTCTCCTGAACTCTAGAGTTGTCAAGTTGCTCATTTGCTGTTTTGATTTGGATCATTAATAAACATCTCCATCTTCAAAAAAAATTTTTTTGTATGGAACTTAAAAAGGCCCCAAATAGCCAAAACAATCTTGAAAAAGAAAAGCAAACCTGAAGCATCACATTTCCAGACTTCAATTTATATTACAAAGCTGTAGCAATCAAAACAATATGATAGCACCACAAAATATGCACACAGTTCGGTAGAACAGAGTAGAAAACCCAATTACATGGTCAATTAATTTTCAACAAAGTAGAAAAAAAAACCCAATAGGATAAAGTCTTTTCTTTTTTTCTCCATAATATTTTATTGTCAAATTGTTTTCCATACAACACCCAGTGCTCTTCCACTTAAGTGCCCTCCTCCATCACCACTGCCACTTTTCCCCCCTCCCCCTTCCCCTTCAACCCTCAGTTCATTCTCAGCATTCAACAGTCT
>NC_043706.1:30353718-30366718 GCF_006229205.1 Suricata suricatta | reverse complement strand
GCTACTCTTCAATATTTGGGACTCGCCTTGTTGCACACTTTGGCTTGTTTCTTGGTGTAGTCCTATGAAGGAAAACAGACTGACAAACACCGAGGGAACAGAAGCACACATACACACAGACAAATGAAACAAAGAAACGCATTACAGGGGGGAATGAAAAGAATGGGAATGGGAGGGAAAGAGATGAAAGGAAGAGAAGAGAAAATAAAAAGAAAAGAGAAAGAAGAAAAGACAAAAAATATATATATATAAGGGGATCAGAGACAACAAAGGACAGTAGACCGCTTAAAAGTGTATGACCAGTTTAGGGGAGAAGTAAGGATGAGATACAGGAGAATATATCTGGGTTGCAAGAAGGTGAAAAAGTAAGGGAGAAAGGAGAAAGGAATATAAGGAGTAAAATTTAAAGGAATAAGTAAAGAAAAAGGAAAAAAAAGGTAATAATGACAAAGAAATAAGTACGAAACAAGTGAAGAAAAAAATGTTTATATATTAAAAAACAAACAAACAAACAATAACAACAGAACAAAACACAAAACAAAACAAAACAAAAAAACAAAAAGGGAAAAAAAAAAGCAGCAGCTCCACCTGGTGGATAGGCTTGGTTTGATGTGGCAGGTCTTGGAGTCTGTTCTTAGAGGCTCCGCCCCTGCCTGAGGCGAAATGAGCAGCAGGAGGTGAAGTGCGCACCTTCACAGACTCAATTGTGGATCCCCACCCCCAGTCAGGATGGCAATTGCAATGGGGGAAAGGAAAAAACCAAAAAGCAAAAAACCGAGTCTCTCTTAGTTTCTGATAGCTTTGCTCAAGACGCTGTGTGCTGCTGGAAATGAGCTGGGAGCTCCTACAGTCTAAGTGCGCTCCTGGGCCTCCACCGCCACTGACTCTTTGTTGGGGGTCACGTCGGTGTGTGCCCTATTTTTTCCCTGTGGGGACCCGGGATTTGTGCAGTCCGTGCAGGGGGCGAGGTGTGCCACGGAAATGTGGTCCGTGGTCCCGTTCCCAAAACCAAGTTCGAATTGCTCGCACCTGGAGCAGATGCCGCTCCTGCCACTTCCCGCCGGGGAGCGCGCCTCCCCAGAGCAGCCGCTTCTCACAGCCACAGGCACCTCTGATTCCCCGCCGAGATGGCTTAGGGCTGGGGGCTATTCCTTCCCTTGCGCCACCCCGGTTCGGGTTCGGGATTCCAGCTACCTAGCAGTTATCTATGGAGTGGGTTTCTGTCTCCAAGCGCAGCCAAGCGTTCTATACCTCTTCCCCAGAGACAGTTCTATGAGCGTGTTCTGACTCTGTCTCTTCCCTTTGTCTCTTGGGTGCTGCGCACTTGCACCACGTTGGGCTGGGGATCTTGCCTCCCCTGCTCGTCCTGGGCTGGCCCGTCCTCGGCTCTCCCCCGTTCGCCCCCACTCACTCAGATATCCTTGAGGTTCTATTCCTTCTGGAGTTCGTATTGTCTCCTTCTGCTCTCACAGATGAGCGTATCCTTCTCAGTTCGATAAATGGTGCGGAGGGAGTTTACAGAGCTCCCTTCCTCTCCGCCATCTTGGCTCCTCCCCGGATAAAGTCTTTTCAACAAATGGTATTGGCAAAATTGGGCAGCAATGTGCAAGAGAATGAAAGTGGATGACTTTCTTACACTATACACAAAAACAAATTCAAAAGGAATTATAGACCTGAATATAATGCCTGAAAGCATAAAAACCCTTGAAGAGAGCATAGGCAGTGATTTCTCTGACATCAGCCATAACAACTTTTTTTCTAGATAGGTCTCCCGAAGCAAGGGAAACAAAAGCAAAAACAAACTATTGTGGCTACTTCAAAATAAAACTTTTGCACAATTAAGGAAACAATCAACAAAACTAAAAGGCCACTTACAGAATGGCAGAAGATATTTGCCAGTAACATAAATGATGAAGAGTTAGTATCCAAAATCTATAAAGAACTTGTAGCAGTCAACTCCCCCCCCCAAAAAAAAATCAAATTATTCAATTAAGAAAATGGGTAGAAGACATGAACAAACATTTCTCCAAAGAAGACATCCAGATGGCCAACAAACACATGAAAGATGCTTCTCATCACTTATCATTAGGGAAATGCAAATCAAAGCTACAATGAGATATCAACTTCAATGTATCAGAATGACTAAAATAAAATCACCACCACCAGCAACAAAAACAAGCATCAAGTATTGGCTAAGATATGGAGAAATAGGAATCCTCTTGCACTGTTCTTAAGAACACAAACTGGTGGAGCTACTGTAGAAAAATGTATGGAGTTTTCTCAAAAAGTTAAAAATAAAACTATCTTATGGTCCAGTAATCACAGTAAGGGTATTTACCCTCCCCCCAAAAATATAAAACCACTAATTCAAAGGGATATGTGCACCCCAATGTTTATAGCAGTACCATTTACAATAACCAAAGTATTGAAGTAGCCCAAGTGTCCGTTATCTGATGAATAGATAAAGAAAATGTGGTCTCTCTCTCTCTCTCTCTCTCTCTCTCTCTCTGTCTACACACACACACACACACACACACACACACACACACATGCACTCACACAATGGAGTACTGTTCATCCATAGAAAAAATAAAATCTTGTCCCTTGCAATGACATGGATGGAATAGAGAGTATAATGTTAAGCAAAATAAATCAATCAGAGAAAGACAAATACCATTTGATTTCACTCCTATGTGGAATTTAAGAAATGAACACAAATGAGCAAAGAGAAAGAGGGATAGAGGGAAAAGAAGAAAGAAAGAAACAGATTTTTTGTTATAAGAGAACAAACAGATGGCTACCAGAGAGGATGTGGGAGAAAGGTAGGTAAAATGGATGAACAAAATTAAAAAGTGCATTTGTCATGGTGAGTACTGGGTGATGTATGGAATTGTTGAATCACTATTTTGTACACCTAAAACTAATATAACATTGTGTGTTATTTGTATTGGAATTAAAGTAAAAATGAAAGAAAAGAAAGATATCACTTGTTCTGGATTGGAAGAATTGATATTGTTAAAATTTTCATATTATCCAATGCTGTCTATATTCAGTATAATCTCTATCAAAATCCTAATGACATTGTTTACAGAAATAGAAGAGTTATTTTACTCCCAATTTTGTATGGAACCACAGAAGACCCCATATCTATCAAAGCAATCTTCAAAGAAATAATGAGAAATATGAAAAATGCTGGAGTCATCACACTTCATGATTTCAAACTATACTACAAAGCTGTAGTAATCTGAGCAACATGATGCTGGCATAAATATAGAAATAATGGAACAGAATAAGGAGCTCAAAAATAAACCCCTGCATTTACAGTCAACTAATGTTTGACAAAGGAGCCAAGAATACTCAATGGGAAAATATAATCTTTTCAATAAATGATATAGGAGAACTGGATAACCACATGCAGGAAAATGAAGTCAAACCCCTCTCTTACACCATTAATAAAAATTAACTTGACATGGATCTAAAACTTAAACATAAAAGTGAAAACTGTAAAACTTCTAGAAAAATATAGGTGAAAATATCCTTAGCATTGGCCTTGGCAACAATTTTTGGATATGATACACAAAGCAGCAGGATGAGGAGGAAAAACAAAAATCAACAAATGGACTACATCAAACTTCTACACAACAAAAGAAACAACAAAATAGAAAGTTAACCTACAGAATAAAATATTTGCAAACTGTGTCTTGGATAAGCAGTTCATATCCAAAATAAAAAAGCAAATCCATACAAGTCAAATTTTTAAAAATTAAAAAAAGAACAATAAGCAATCCAATCAAAAAATGGACAAAGGAACTGAATAGACATTTTTCAAAGAAGACATCCAAATGATCAACAGGTGCATTGAAAGATGTTTGATGTTACTAATCATTAGGAAAATGCAAATCAAAACTACAACTAGGCATCACCTCACACCTGTTAATACATCTGTCATCAAAATGATAAGCTATAACAAGTGTCAGGGATGATGGGGAACAGGAGACCCCTGTGTATTTTTGATAGGAGTGTAAACTGGAACAGCCACTATGGAAAGAGGATGAAGTTTTCTCAAAAAACTAAAAATAAAACCACCATATGATCAAGTAATCCCACTTCTGAGTGGAATAAAAACAGGATATTGAAGATATGTGTGTGTGTGTGTGTGTGTGTGTATACATATGTATATATATGTATGTATGTACATATACACTCTTGTTTATTGAAACATTATTTACAATAACCAAGATATGGAAACAATCTAAGTTATTTATAAATATTATTCAGCCATTAGAAAGAAATCCTGCCTTTTACAACAACATGGGTAGACATTGAGGGCCTTCTAAGTTAAATGAGTCAAGTAGAGAAAGACAAATACTGTGTGATATAACTTAAATATGAGATATAAAAAGGTAAACTCAGAAACAGAGTAGAATGGGAGTTACCAGAGGCTAGGGGTGGGGAAATTGAGAAGATACTGGCCAAAGGATACAAACTCACAATAACAATATGAATACTTTCTGGAGATCGAATAGTATCCTGATTACATTCAGCAACATTATAGATGTATGTCTAAGTTATTCAAGAACCAGATCTTATTGAAATTATGCTGTGTATAAAAAGTCTTTCAAGTAACATCTTTCCTTTTGATAAAAGTGATTATTATTAACATTAGTGTGGAAGCCTAAGTGAATAGCCACATGCTTAAGGCCTTGAAATTATACTGTAATTCAAGAGAGAGAACAAGAGCGGGGGAGGGGCAGAAAGAGAGGGAGAGAGAGAATCCCAAGAAGGCCCCATGTTGTCAGTGTTTTGGGTAACTGTAACAATGCAAAATTACCACAAAATTAATAATAAAGATGAAAACTTTTCTTAAAAAGGAAAAGTATGGCTGTGCAAGGCATGTTTCTGTTGCATATATATTTTCTGTGTCTAGAGACCCAATCTAGAGATAGTTAAACAAGGTTTTGAATACTATGCTATACATATTGGTTGAATTTTGAATCATAGGAACCTATAAATATGAGGGGGGTATTTCTTTATATTTGGCTGTCTTTAAGCAACAAAGCAGAGGGGCCCCTGGGTGACTCAGTTGGTTAGGTGTCCGGCTTCAGCTCAAGTCATGATCTCACGGTTGGTGGGTTCGAGCCCTGCATGGAGTTTTGTGCTGACGGCTAGCTCAGAGCCTGGAGCCTGCTTCAGATTCTGTATCTCCCTCTCTCTCTGACCCTCCCCTGCTCACACTGTCTCTCTCTGTCTCTCAAAAATAAATTTAAAAAAATAAGTAAAAAAGCAGCATATCAAGCTAACAATTTAAAATTTTATTGTGCTTATAGTGCTAAATGTATTATAATACTGTGAAGTAAAAAGCCATTAAAAAGTAAAGATACTATATGATTCTGAAAGCCAAGAATTTGAGAATCTGGGAGAATGATGAAATCCAGGGAGCCTGAAAGCATTGAAAAAGAAAGAAACCTTCACTGGAATTGCAATGGTAGATAAAAGAGAGAGTGCAAATGCTCAAACTTTGGTGTAAATAAATGATATATCACTTACATGAAGCAGTAGAATTTTTCATTGAGTGAAACAGAAAGAGCATTCCAAGAGTTAGTTTAGATACATCTCTCTTTAGTAAATGAATTTTTTAGCATCTCCACTGTTTAGCTCATATATCTCACAGGAAGATCTTTAAAGGCTTATTTAGACCCAGTAATAGAATTTAATCATTAGCCACTGTTGGGAATTGATGAAGTCTGTCCCTCCACCCCACACAGTAAGTTGAAACCCTAATTTTTAGTAGTTGTGAATGTGACCTTACCTAGAAATAAGGTCTTGCTGATGATAGAGTTAAGAGAAGATCATTAGAATGTACTCGTATCAAATAAGACTCTGTCCTTATGAAAAATGAGAAGTTTGGACACAGAGACAAACATACACACAGGAGGAACACAGTGTGAGGATGGAGGCAGCGATAAGAATAATGCTTCTACAAACCAAGGAGTGCCAACAATAGCCAGCCAGCCACCGGAAATGGGAAACGCTGCTCTTAGACTTCAAGTCTTCAGAATTATGAAACGATAAACTTCTGTTGTTTTAAGTCACTCATCTTGTGGTACTTTAAGATACTCTTAGAAAATAATGCAGCCACTAGTAAAGATGCTTGAGTTTGAGGGAATGTGGTGGTGAACACAGCATAGTTTTTGAATCTTCACAAACGCTTCACACCCCGCCACCCCCTCCAACACACATAGCAACTAGTGTAGCAAAGCCAAAACACACTGACAATACCTACAACAAACTAGGTGATATTCTGGCAATGTCTTTTCACCTTGACTGTCTGCCTTCCCTATGAAAAGGTATATACTTTCCTATGGAAAAGTATATACACTTTTCCTCCCCTAATTATAGCCATGAAAGAATCTTTCTCCTTCCTTCACTGTGAGAATCTGGTAGCATTCCTGGAGATAAAGTCATGAAAATGTGGACCATCCCGAGACCTTAGTTTCCAGAACTTTCTTCCTCTCATGCTAGTCCACATTCAGCCTTGAGCAATACATCAAAATTACCATGTAAGTGTCCCTACCAGTTTGTGACTAGATTGGCTTCTGCTCCAATAAACATATCTCAGCTGTACACCTCTCAGCTGGCCTGTCTCTCCAACTACAGGGACATGGAGAGTATGGTTTGCCCTGCAACCTCACTTCTTCGATGGTTAGAAGTAATTTGTTTGCTCAGCTTTTCTTGTAATGAGAGGAGTAATTTACAATGTATTTACATGTGGGGTTAAATTGGAAGGTGTACAGTTTTTGTCATTAACTACTACTTCCCATTAACACAAACCAAACTTTCTTGGGGAAATAGCTAATTCCAGTCCAACAGAAGGAAATATATAAAGTCTGAGGAATGAAATGTACATAAAGGCTTTGAAAAGCTCCCATGTAGTCCTGGGAATCTGGACAACTATGTGCAGGCTCAGCTAGTATAGTAGTACACATATAGTATGCATATAGTATAGTATAGTATAGTATAGTATAGTATAGTATAGTATAGTATAGTATAGTATAGTGTAGTATAGTGTAGTATAGTGTAGTGTAGTATAGTATGTATACCTACATAGCTGTGTGTATGCTCAGAAAAGACCTGGAAAAAAAATCTTAATCTTTCACCTATTGCTGACCCTGAATGTTCTGTGCAAGCAAAAAGTAAAAATAAGTCAATATTGTAACTGCCTGACTCAGCACTTAAAGCATGTCTCCACATACACCTATAGCCTCTTGTCAAAGGCTGGAATTTCTTTTTGGTGTCAAAAATTTTCTCTATCCAATCACTAGTTAATGAATAAGCAAACTGAAGAGACTTCAAGGCAATAGTAAACGAAGCATGCAAATTAAAGAAATCAAAAAGTATTTAAATAAATACACAATTAGAACAAGCAGCAACAAAAACAGCCCATGGGGATGAAAGGAATCTGATTTCTAGAATTGAGACATCATAATCTTCCAAACATCTAGTGCGGGGGACCAGCCCACGCACCGCAGTCAAAAGGTCCCGAGTAGCGGGTTGGTGTCGGCGCAATATCTCTAGGAAATAAGACGGACAAGACAGACCAGACAGACCAGACAGACAACGTGGATGGTGGTAAAGCCACACTTTATTAAGATAGCCAGGGTCTTATATACCATGGGTGATTACATCGTTTCTTTAATGGTTACATAGTTCAAGGTCCTTGAAGTAAAGACATGCTCCAGAAAAGGTCATTCTTATCAGGGCAGTAGTAAGTAACAGGATTAAGTCATTACAAAAGAGGAATTCCCTAATAATAGTCTGGTTTTAAGCATAAGATAAGTCCGAAGAATTCTATGAGGAGATATACATTCCTTAAGGCCCTTCATCAGTTATTCAAGGGTAAGATGCTTATCCATTAACAAGCAAATCTTTGGCAGAGGATTTTGTTTGCTCCCAACAGCAGACAAACAAAGAGCCAGAAAATAAAGTAAGGGAAGTCACTGACTGGCCCAAGTTGATTCAAAGCCTAAAAGGATATGCCTCTTTGCAAAGCAATGAGAAAATCATAGGATGAACAGAAGCCATGTGAGCGGCCCAGGAGGCCAAATACTGTTTGAGGGCTTTTTTTTGCCTACTGGGCCCCAACAATCTAGTTTTCAATTAAGAATCAAGAAGCGGGGAAAGAAAAAGAAAGTGTTGTCAATACACATGGGGAAAAAGACAAATAGAAAATGTTCCTGAGGAAATCCAGAGATTCAATTTGGTAGATAAAAACTGTATTTATTTCCTATAGAATTATTGTTTTAAATTATAAATGTGCAAATTATAATTTATAAATTATAAAGAAGCAACAGCTTCTTAACTTTATCCATGCACTTACAATATTTTTTAAGGAAAATGTTATGTATTATTACACCATGATCCTGGCTAATAGCTTTTCAAACTTTGATAAAAATATTTTTTAACTTTTTTGATAACAGTTTATTGTCAAATTGCTTTCCATATAACACCCAGTGCTTCTCCCCACAAGTGCCCCCCTCCATGGCGATCACCCCCCTCTTTCCCTCCCCCTCCCCCTTCAGCCCTTGGTTCATTTTCAGTATTTAGTAGTCTCATGATTTGTGTCTGTCTCTCTCCTCAACTCTGTTTCCCCCTTCCCCTCCCTATGGTCCTCTGTTAGAGGTTTCTCCTGTTAGACCTATGAGTGCAAACATATGGTATCTGTCCTTCCCTGTCTGACTTATTTCGCTTAGCATGACACCCTCAAGGTCCATCCACTTTCCTACAAATGGCCAGATTTCATTCTTTCTCATTGCCATGTAGTACTCCAAATCTTTAAAAATGTTTTACATCATCTGAAACTGGCAAATTTAACACTATCAAGAAAGAGTGCTTCTATACTCTTACAAATAGCACTAGAGGGGTGCCTGGGTGGCTCAGTCGGTTAAGCGTCTGGCTTCTGGCTTCGAACTCACGTTCGTGGGTTTGAGCCCCACGTCAGGCTCTGTGCTGACACCTAGCTCAGAACCTGGAACCTGCTTCAGATTCTGTGTCTCCCTTGATCTCTGACTCTCCCCTGCTTGTGCTCTCTCTGTCTCTCAAAAATAAATAAAAGACATTAAAAAATTTTTTAAAGAAATAGCACTAGAAAGAAACAACAATTATAAAGCTAAGAAACTTTCTCAAGAATATATATATATAGCATACATATACATATATAATATATATAGCATATATATATATATTACATATATAATATATATATAGCAATTCCTCTTCCACAGTAAGGTAATGGTATTAAATAATTCAACCTATTCACAAAATGGCTCTCTGCATCTGCTCTGGTGTCTTTTGCCATATCACTGCATATTTATGCATGACTGAGTTAAGAGTTTCCTTAACATTATTATTTCAATACCCTGAAGCTGTTCTATTAATTCTGAGCTTTCAAACTCTCCTATTTATACAGCGAAGCCCACGGCAAATAGGAAGAAGTTGAATATTGGCTTCTCCCTCCATAATCCTCTCTTCCTGCACTGCCTCCAGGACCATAGTTGCCTCTACCATATGGTTCTCACATGTTCCTGCTACCACCAAAGTTTCCACTCTTCATTGGACCATAGTTATAAGGTGGCTAGGTATAATTTCCAAAATTATTGTGATTTCTACTTCCATAATTTCCTCCTCCACAGTTGTCATAACCACCTTGGTAGCCCCCATGCTGGTTGCTACATTCAGATCCTCCACCACCATATCCTCTTCCTCATCTGTAACCATGGCTACCTCCAAAATTTCCACCTCTTGGTTCTCTTCCATACCCACTATAACCATCACCAAATCCAAAACCAATTCATATCCATCAGTTCACCCCCTATAATTATTTCTTGGTCCTCTTCCAAAATTTGCACTACTACGAGGAGAATCTTCAAAAACCAAAGTTGCCTCCTCTTCTACTTCTAGAACTTTGGACTTCCTGAATTTCTTGTCTAGACAAAACCTTTCTTACTTCTGCATTATGACCACTGATGGTATACTATTTCTGCAACACAATCTTATTCACAGGATCACAGTCATCAAAAGTAACAAATCCAAAACCTCATTTCTTTCACAACTACCTATCAGTAATTATCTCAATGGTATCAATTTTTTCATATTTCTTGAAGTAATCTCTAAGATGATATTCCTCAGTCTCTTCTTTAGTTCCATCAACAAACAGCTTCTTCACAGTTACATGAGCCCTGTGTTTTCCAGTTTCTTCTCTTGCAGCAACACATTTTGACTCAACCACTCTCACATCAGTTGAATGAGGTCTTGCAGCCATGACAGCATCAACCTCAGTCACAGATGAGAAGTTACAAAACCAAATCCTCTTCATCTTTTGCTTGCAGGATCACTCATACCCACACAATCTGTAAGTTTTCCCCATTGCTGGTAGTAGTTCTTCAAACTTTCTTTGTGATTTCAAAGCTCAAGCCACCAATAAAGGTAGATAAAAACTCTAAAGTATAGCATATATATCATGCTAAGGAAATTATAAGAATGATGCCTCACCAAATTGAGAATATCAATAAAGAGAAACTATGAAAAAGAAACAGAAATTCTGGAATAGTTGAAGTAAATAACTTTCTAGAGGACTCAACATCAGGTTTCAGAAGGTATTACACAATCAGTGAATTTAAATGTGGGTCAGTTGAGATTAACAATCTGAAGAGCAAAAAGAAAAATAATAATAATCAACAGAGCCAAAAATAAATGTCTTAAATGATCAAGTATATCAATAAATATAATGGAACTTCCAGAAATTTCAGAAATAATATTTGAAAAACTAATGGGAAAAACCATTCAAAATTTGATAAAAAATTTCTAATCTATACATTCAAAAGGCTGAACAAACTCTAAACAGGATAAACTCAAAGAGATTTGTGCTGACACATATCATAAACAAACAGCTGAAATTAAAAAAACAAACATAAGATTTTGATAGCAGTAATAGTGAGATGACTCACCATGGAAAAGTGATCATCAATATAATTATCAGCTTATTTCTTATCAGAAGCTATGGAATCCATAGAGATGCCTGGCTGCCTCTGTGGGTAAGTGTCCATCTTGGGCTAAGGCCATGAGCTCATGATTTGTGAGTTCAGGCCCTACATTGGACTCTGTGCTGACAGCTCAGAGCCTGGAAAGTGCTTTGGATTCTGTGTCTTCCTCTCTGCTCCTGCCTCCTTGTGCTCTGTCTCTCTCTGTCTCTCAAAATTAAATAAATGTTGGGGCACCTGGGTGGCTCAGTTGGTTAAGCATCTGACTTCAGCTCAGGTCATGATATCACAGTACATGGTTTCAAGTTCAAGTCAGGCTCTGTGCTGACAGCTCACAGACTGGAACCTGCTTTAGATTGTGTTTCCCTCTCTCTCTCTTCCACTCCCCTGTTCACACTCTCTCTGTCTCTTGAAAATAAATAAACATTTTCAAAAAATTGTAATAAAAATAAGTAAATGTTAAAAAAATTTTAATAGTTTATTATCAAATTGGTTTCCATATAACACCCAATGCTTCTCTCCACAAGTGCCCCCCACCATGACCATCACCCCCTTCCCTTTCTCCCCCTCCCCTTCAGTCCATGATTCGTTTTCAGTATTCAATAGTCTCTCATGATTTGTGTCCCTCACTCTTCCCAGCTCTCTTCCCCCTTCCTCTCCCTATGGTCCTCTGTTAGGTTTCTCCTGTTAGACCTATGAGTGCAAACATATGGTATCTGTCCTTCTCTGCCTGACTTATTTCGCTTAGCATGACACCCTCGAGGTCCATCCACATTGCTACAAATGGCCAGATTTCATTCTTTCTCATTGCCATGTAATACTCCATTGTATGTATATACCACATCTTCTTGATCCATTCATCAGGTGATGGACATTTAGGCTCTTTCCATGATTTGGTTATTGTAGAAAGTGCCGCTATGAACATTGGGGTACATGTGCTCCTATGCATCAGCATTTCTGTATCTTTTGGGTAAATCCCTAGCAGTGCTATTGCTGCATCATAGGGGAGTTTTATTGATAGTTTTTTTGGAGCCTCCACACTGTTTTCCAGAGCAGCTGCACCAGTTTACTTCCCACCAACAGTGTAAGAGGGTGCCCGATTCTCCACACCCTCGCCAGCATCTGTATTCTCTTGATTTGTTCATTTTAGCCACTCTGACCAGTGTGAGGAAGTATCTCAGTGTGGTTTTGATTTGTATTTCCCTGATGATGAGTGATGCTGAGCATCGTTTCATGTGCCTGTTGGCCATCTGGAGGTGCTTTTTGGAGAAGTGTCTGTTCAGATCTTCTGCCCATTTCTTCACTGGATTCTTCATTTTTCGTGTATGGAGTTTAGTGAGCTCCCTATATATTTTGGATACTAGCCCTTTATCTGATATGCCATTTGCCACTATCGTTTCCCATTCTGTCGGTTGCCTGTTAGTTTTTTTGTTTGTTTGGTTTTTTTTGTTTTGTTTCCTTTGCCTTGCAGAAGCTTTTTATCTTGATGAGGTCCCAGTAGTTCATTTTTTGTTCTTGGTTCCCTGGCCTCTGGGGATGTGTCAAGGAGGAAATTGCTGCGATTGGGGTCTAGGAGGCTATTTCCTGCTTTTTCCTCAAGGGTTTTGATGGTTTCCTGTCTCACATTCATATCCTTTATCCATTTTGAGTTTATTTTTGTGAATGGTGTCAGAAAGTGGTCTAATTTCATTTTTCTACATGTTGCTGTCCAGCTCTCCCAACACCACCTGTTGAAGAGGCTGTCTTTTATCCATTGGACACTCTTTCCTGCTTTGTCAAAGATTAATTGGCCATATACTTGTGAGTCCAGTTCTGGGTTCTCTATTCTATTTCATTGGTCCATGTGTCTGTTTTTGTGCCAATACCATCCTGTCTTGATGATGACAGCTTTTTCGTAGAGCCTAAAGTCTGGGATTGTGATGCCTCCTGTTTTGGTTTTCTTCTTCAATATTACTTTGGCTATT
>NC_043706.1:30351446-30353618 GCF_006229205.1 Suricata suricatta | reverse complement strand
TCTTCTCAAACTATTCCAAAAAATAGAAATAGAAGGAAAACTTCCAAACTCATTTTATGAAGCCAGCATCACCTTGATACCAAAACGAGACAGAGACCCAGCCAAAAAAGAGAACTACACACCAATATCCTTAATGAATACAGATGCAAAAATACTCAACAAGATACTAGCAAATCGAATTCAACAGCACATAAAAAGAATTATCCATCATGATCAAGTGGGATTCATTCCTGGGTTACAGAGATGGTTCAATATTCGCAAATCCATCAAAGTGATCCATCACATTAACAAAAGAAGGGAAAAAACCCATATGATCCTGTCGATAGATGCAGAAAAAGCATTTGACAAAATACAACACCCTTTCTTAATAAAAACCCTTGAGAATGTTGGAATAGAAGGAACTTACCTAAACATTATAAAAGCAGTTTATGAAAAGCCCACAGCCAATATTATCCTCAATGGGGAAAAACTGAGAGCTTTCCCCCTGAGATCAGGAACACGACAGGGGTGTCCACTCTCACCACTGCTGTTTAACATAGTGCTGGAAGTCCTAGCATCAGCAATCAGACAACAGAAGGAAATAAAAGGCATCAGAATCGGCAAAGTAGAAGTCAAACTTTCCCTTTTTTTGCAGATGACATGATACTCTATATGGAAAACGCAATCGACTCCACCAGAAGCCTTCTAGAACTGATCAATGTTGCAGGACACAAAATCAATGTACAGAAATCAGTTGCATTCCTATACACCAAAAATAAAGCAGCCGAAAGAGAAATCAAGAAACTGATCCCATTTACGATTGCATGAAAAACTATCAAATACCTAGGAGTCAACTTAACCAAGGATGTAAAAGACTTACATGATGAAAACTATAGAAAACTTATGAAAGAGATTGAAGAAGACACCAGGAAATGGAAAAACATTCCCTGTTCATGGCTTGGAAGAATAAATATTGTGAAAATATCATTACTACCCAAAGCAATCTACACATTCAATGCAATCCCCATTAAAATTGCACCAAGATTCTTCTCAAAGCTAGAACAAACTATCCTCAAATTTGTATGGAACCACGAAAGGCCTAGAATAGCCAAAGTTATATTGAAGAAGAAAACCAAAACGGGAGGCATCACAATCCCAGACTTTAGCCTCTACTACAAAGCTGTCATCGTCAAGACAGTATGGTATTGGCACAAAAACAGACACATAGACCAATGGAATAGAATAGAGAACCCAGAACTGGGCCCACAAATGTATGGCCAATTAATTTTTGACAAAGTAGGAAAGAGTATGCGATGGAAAACTGTGGTGAGCCGCAGCAAGGAGCCAGTAAGGAGAGTGTGATGGAGCAAAGCTCTCGTGCCCTTACAACCCTTGTGGCTGATCCAGTTCCTTAGAGGTTAATTCGAGTTAAGATCTTATTGCAACATGTCCTTCAAGCGTTTTGAGTTAAGATGTTATTGCACAAATGTTCTTCACACTTTGGCACTTTTATAATAACAATAAGAAGAGGGTGTGAAGTTCCCAGGAAAATGTAACAATTAACTGTGGGAACAGAAAAAGTTTTGTCTAGAAAAAACCCTTCTCTTAGTTGTGGCTGTTTCTATAAAACTGCTTGCATGTGAGAAATAAAGTGGCAATATGGGCACTGATCCTGTCATACTCCCGTTCCCATCCTTTGATTCTCTCTTCTTTTCCTCATTCCCATACCCTTGCATCCTTGCTTCTGTGTGCCCGCGTGTGCACTACAGAAAAAAGACTGCCTCTTTAGCAGGTGGTGCTGGGAGAACTGGACAGCAACATGCAGAAGAATGAAACTAGACCACTTTCTTACACCATACACAAAAATAAACTCAAAATGGCTGAAGGACCTGAATGTGAGACAGAAAACCATCAAAACCCTCGAGGAGAAAGTAGGAAACAACCTCCTTGACCTCAACCACAGCAATTTCCTACTCAACACATCCCCAAAGGCAAGGGAAATGAAAGCAAAACTGAACCCTTGGGACTTCATCAAGATAAAAAGCTTCTGCAAGGCAAAGGAAACAATCAAGAAAACTAATAGGCAAACGGCAGAATGGGAAAAGATATTTGCAAATGACATATCAGATAAAGGGCTAGTATCCAAAATCTATAAGGAACTCACCAAACTTCACACCCACAAAACAAATAACC
>NC_043706.1:30336574-30351346 GCF_006229205.1 Suricata suricatta | reverse complement strand
ACCCTGCAACTTTACTGAATTCATTGATCAGTTCTAGAGATCTTCTGGTGGAGTCGATTGGGTTTTCCATGTAGAGTATGATGTCATCTGCAAAAAGGGAAAGTTTGACTTCTTCTTTGCCAATTCTGATGCCTTTGATTTCCTTTTGTTGACTGATTGCTGATGCTAGGACTTCCAACACTATGGTAAACAACAGTGGTGAGAGTGGACATCCCTATTGTGTCCCTGGTTTCAGGGGAGAGCTCTCAATTTTTCCCCACTGAGGATAACATCGGCTGTGGGCTTTTCGTAAATGGCTTTTATGATGTTTAAGTAAGTTCCTTGTATCCTGACTTTCTCAAAGGTTTTTATTAAGAAGAGATGTTGTATTTTGGCAAATGCTTTTCTGCATCTATTGACAGGATCATATGGTTTTTTTCTTTTTTATTGTTAATGTGATGTATCACATTAATGGATTTGTGATTAAGGTACCAGCTATGTAACCCAGGAATAAATCCCACTTGATCATAATGGATAATATTTTTTATATGCTGTTGAATTCGATTTGTTAGTATCTTGTTGAGTATTTTTGCATCCATATTTATTAAGGATATTTCTCTTTTTTTGTTGGGTCTCTGTCTGGATTAGGAATAAAAGTGATATGTTCTTCATAGAATAAGTCCAGTAGTCTTCTTTCCATTTCTATTTTTTGGAATAGCTTAAGAAGGATCGGCATTAACTCTGCTTTAAACGTCTGGTAGAATTTCCCTGGGAATCCATCAGTCCTTGGGCTTTTATTTGTTGGGAGATTTTTGATACTGAATCGATTTCTTCACTGGTTATGGGTCTGTTTGGATTTTCTATCTCTTCCTGTTTGAATTTTGGTAGTGCATGTGTGTTTAGGAATTTGTCCATTTCTTCTAGGTTGTCCAGTTTGTTGGCATATAATTTTTCATAGTAATCTCTGATGATTGCTTGTATTTCTGAGGGATCTGTTGTAATAGATCCATTTTCCTTCATGATTTTGTCTATTTGCATGTTCTCTTTTTTCTTTCTGAGGAGCATAGCTAGAGGTTTATCAATTTTGTTTATCTTTTCAAAAAACCAACTCTTGGTTTCATTGATCTGTTCAATTGTTTTTGTGGATTCTATCGTGTTTAATTCAGCTCTGATCTTTATTATTTGCTTTCTTTTTCTGGGTTTGGGGTGCTCTTGCTGCTCCCTTTCTAGTTTCCTTAAGTACTCTGGTAGGTTTTGAATTTGCACTTTTTCTATTTGTTGAAAAGGCCTGGATTGCAATGACCTTTCCTCTTAGGACTGCCTTTGCTGCGTCCCAGAGAGTTTGAATTGTTGTATTCTCATTTTCATTTGTCTCCATATATTTTTTAATATCCTCCCTAATTGCCTGGTTCACCCATTCACTCTTTAGTAGGGTAGTTTTTAACCTCCACATTTTCGGAGGTTTTCCAGACTTCTTCCCCTGTGGTTGATTTCGAGTTTCATAGCATTGTGTTCTGAAAGTGTGCATAAGATGATCTCAATTGTTTTGTATTTATGGAGGGCTGTTTTATGACCCAGTATGTGATCTATCTTGGAGAATGTGCCATGTGCCCTTGAGAAGAAAGTGAATTCCCTAGTGTCAGGATGCTGAGTTTTAAATGTATCTATTAATTTCATCTGCTCCAGTGTGCCATTCAGGTGCATTGTTTCTTTAGTGATTTTTTTTGTCTGGTTGACCTATCCATTGTTGTAAGTGGGGTATTAAAGTCCCCTGCAATTAGCACATTCTTATCAATAAGATTGCTTCTGTTTGTGATTAATTGCTTTATGTATTTGGGAGCCTCCAAATTCGGTGCATTCTTATAATTGTTAGCTCTTCTTGATGTAGAGACCCCATAATTATTATATAGTGTCCTTCTTCATCTTTTGTTACTGCCTTTATTTTAAAGTCCTGTTTGTCCAATATAAGTATCGTTACTCCAGCTTTCTTTTGGCATCCGGTCGCATGGTCGATATTTTTCCATCCCCTTACTTTCAATCTAGGTGAGTCTCTTGTAGCAGCAAATAGATGAGTTTTGGTTTTTGATCCATTCTGCTACCCTGTGTCGTTTGACTGGAGCATTCAGTCCATTGACATTCAGTGTTATTATTGAAAAATGTGGGTTTAGATTCATTGTGTTCCCTGTAGAGTGCATGTTGGTAGTGATGTCTCTGGTACTTTTACTCTTTGCTACATTTCCCTCATAGAGTCCCTCTTAAGAGTTCTTGTATGGCTGGTTTGGTGGTGATGAATTCTTTCAACTTCTCTTTATTTGGGAAAACCTTTATCTCTCCTTCTATTTTGAATGACAGGCTCGTTGGATAAAGAATTCATGGTTGCATATTCTTCCTGTTCATCACATTGAAGATTTCCTGCCATTCCTTTCTGGCCTGCCAAGTTTCATTAGATAGGTCTGTAACCACTCTGAAGGTTTCCCTTTGTATGTTAAGCCCCTCTTCTCCCTAGCTGCTTTCAGAAGTCTCTCTTTATCTTTATATCTTGCCAGTGTCACTCTGATATGTTGTGCTGAAGGTTGGTTTATGTTACCTCTTAGGGGAGTTCAGTATGTCCTTTGAACTTCAATGTCCTTCTCTTTCCATATTGGGGAGATTTTCATGTATAATTTGGTCCAGCACCCCTTCAAGCACTCTGTCTTTGTCTTCCTCTTCAGGAACTCCTATGATATGGACATTGTTCTGTTTGATTGTATCACTCAGGTCTCTGATTCTTCTTTCATGCTCCTGAATCATTTTCTCCCTCTTTTTCTCAGCCTCATCTTTTGCTATAACTGTGTCTTCTAATTCACTTATTCTCCTCTCTGCTTCTTCAATCCGTGCAGTGGCAGCCTCCATTTTATTATTCATCTCATTCATAGCCTTTTCTAACTCGTCACAGCTATTCTGAAGGTTCCTAGTCTTTGTATCAATATCTTCTCTGATAGCTTCTATGCTTTTTTCAAGCCCAGCGTTTAATTTTATGACAATCATTCTAAATTCTTGTTGTTATGTTGTGTCTGTTTTGAGCAGTTCTGTAGCTGTGATTTCCTCCTGGAATTTCTGTAGAGGAGAGTTCTATTGTTTCATCATTTTGGCTAGCTTTCTATTTCTTGTCCATTTTAAAAGCTCATTTTGCACTGTGCATTTATTAGCATTCCTCTATAGAAGGAGGCTTTTTTTAGTGTCTAGTGTATGTTGTTTCAGGAGATGTTCTTTTAATGTGTGTCTTGGTTTCTCTTGTTATACCTCTGATTAATTTAATTCCCTACTCAGCGATATTTGGGACTTTCCTCTATGTGTGCTTTGGGTTGTTTCTTGAGGTAGCCTCAGGCAACCAAGAGACTGCTGTCAATAAGGGATCTGTCCTCACACCTCCGTTCTTGGAGATCAGAAAGCTGTGGCTTTTTAATTCTCTTCAGTTTGATAATTGTGGGTGAACAGAGGTAATGGGGCTCCTTACTTCTCCGCCATCTTGCCACTGGTCTAAAAATTTTTAAAAGAAAAAAGATCTCTGGAGGCCACAGGCAGTGGAACTACCTATTTGAAGAGCTGAAAGTGAAACTTATCAAGTAAAATTTTTATATCCAGCAAAATAAACTTCAGAAAATGAGAGACATACTCAACTGTACAAAAACTGAGTGTTAGATGCTAATAGGTCTATCACACACACAAAAATGCCAAAATGATTGGTTAGTAGGCAGCACTCAAATCTATATAAAGAAACAAAGAACACTGGTAAAAATTAACTGTTTAGGTAAATTTAAGACAAATATTCATGTATTTTTGCTTATAATTTATTTTTTCTATCTGACTTAAAAAGCAACTGTATAAAACAATAAGTACAAATTAAATTGATGGGCATATAAGGCATAAATGTATAACTTGCCACAATAGCACCATAAAAGGAGTGGAGGACCCCAAATTTGTACAGCATTGAGATAAAATAATGTAAATCATATTTTAATAAGTTAACATGTTAATTATAATTCCCAGTGAAATAAATAACAATATAGGCTAAAATTATAGAACATGTTAACAAAAAGATAACTAAAATGGCACATTAGACAATGTCAGTTTTACACAAAGTAAGTGTAAATTGAGTCATTGATAAGCAGAAATAAGATGCACAGAAGAAAAGGCAAAATTGCAGAAGGTCTAATTTATTAGTAATTGATGATTACACCCTTCAGTGAAAAGCAGACTGGCAGAACGGATCTAAAAATATGACATAATTACATAGTTTCAATAAGAGACTCACTTTGTATTCAAGGACATAAATAGATTGAAAATAAAAGACCATGTGAACAATAAATGAAGGAGAGCTAGAGTGGTTACACTAATATCACACTTAAATATACTTTAAGGCAAACGTTGTTACAAGAGATAAAGAAAAACATTGTATAATGAAAGAGTATCAGTCCATATATATGATACAGCAATTATAAATATATATGTGCCTAACAATTGAGCCCCCAAATACATGAAGGAGAAACTGACAGGATTAAGGGGAGAAACTGTTCAACAGTAATAATTGGAGATTTCAATGTCTCACTTTCAATAGATAGATAAAACAACTAGTTTAATTATAATAACCAACTGAATATAACATACATCTATAGAACACTCCACCCATCGATAGCAGAATACACATTTACAAGACAGACAATATGTTAGAAAAAATCTTAAGAAATTAAAAATATTAAAATTAAATTAAATTAAAATTAAAATATGTTCTTTTATTGCAATGAAATAAAACTAAAAATCAGTATCACAATAAAATTTAAGAAACTTACAACTATGTGGGAATTTAACAACACACTCATAAAAAACCTATGGGTCAAAGAAGAAGTTACAAGAAGTTAGGAAATACTTTGATATGAACAAAAATGAAAATGAAAAACACCAAAACTCATGGTATGCAGTGAAAATAGAGCCAAGAGAGAAATTTATACCTATAAATATCTACATTAAAAAGGAAAAAAATAAGCTCTCAAACCAATACCCTAAACTTCCATCTTAAGACACGGGAAACAGAAGAACAAACTAATCTAAATTAACTACAAGCAAACAGAAGGAAGGAAATAAATATTAAAGTGAAGAGACAACAGAAGAATAGAAAAATAATAGAGAAAATAATTGAACCAGAAGCTGGTTTTCTGAAGATCAACAGAAGTGATAAACATTTAGCAAAAAAAGAGATGATTTACACACTGAAATCAGAAAAGAAAGTGGAGACATTACCATAAGCTTTACCTAATAGAAAGGATTATAAAGGAATACTTGAACAAATGCTGATAAACTAGATTAGATAAATTAATGAAATAAATTCTTAGAAATTCACAAACTACTAAAGTGACTCCAGAAGAAGTGGAAAACATGGATATGCCTGTAATAACAGATCAAGTTCATATTTAGAAAACTATCAAAGAAAAAGAAGCCTAGCCCAGATGGTTTCACTACTGAAATCTATCTAGCAAAGTTTTGAAGAAACGTTAACACCAATCTTTCTCAAACTCTTCCAAAAAACAGAAAAGGAGGGAACACTTTTTAACCATCTATGAAGTCAGACCACCCTGATACCAACGCCAGAGAAAGACATCACAAGAAACAAAAACTACAGACCAGTAGCTCTTACGAATATAGATGCAAAAATCCTCAATGAAATGTAGCAAACAGACTCCAGCAGCATATTAAAAGGATTATACATGATAACAAAGTAGGATTTACCCTAGAAATGCAGAGATGGCTCAGCATAGAAAAACCAATCAATATAATACACCATATTAGTAGAATGAAGAGAAGAATTTTTTTTTTACAAAATCCAATGTCTTTTCCTAATTAAAACAAACAAAATAAAAAACTTAACACACTAGGAATAAAGGGAATCTTTTCAAACTGATGAAGGCCATTTATAAAAATAACATCATATTAAATGATGAAAGTCTCAGGGCATCTGGGTGGCTCAGTTAGTTAAGCGTCCCACTTCAGCTAGGGTCATGATCTCATGGTTCATGAGTTGGAACCCCGCACTGGGCTCTCTGCTAACAGCTCAGAGCCTGGAGTCCGCTTCAGATTCTGTGTCTCCCCTTTTACTGTGTCCCTCCCCTACTTGTGCTCTGTCTCTGTCTCACTCTCAAAAATAAATAGCATCAAAATTTTTAATTAAGAAATGATGAAAGTCTCAAATCTTTCCTCTAAGTTCAGGAACAAAAAGGATATCCACCCTTCCTATTTCTATTCAACAATGCACTGGAGATCTAGTCAGAGGCAAGAAAAAGTGTAGATGTATTCAAGTGAGTAAGTGAATAATCACAACTAAAATGTGTTTTATGATTATATAAGGTCCAGAGTCCAGGGTGTTCTTGTTTCTGGAATAAGTCCATACTCCACCTAACTACAGAGTTCAGGAGCTTCTGAAACTTCATGTGACTGGTTTATGTCACTGACGCTTCCGTCTGTTCCAGGATATTGCCTGGTGGAATAATCTGTCATCTCTTGCTGGTAAAAGGAACACAAAGACATTTCAGAATCCTGCCAACACAGCTCAGAACAGAGTTGGGAATTTCTTTCAGGCCACGAGTGACGGACCTGAAAAGAACTCGTTCCTGCGATGATGACTCGGCAAACAGGTCTATATACAAACTTGTATATGAATAATGAGACACATAAAAGTAAGTTTTATTGTGATTCCTGCTATTTGTGTGTGTGTGTGTGTGTGTGTGTGTGTGTGTGTGTGAGAGAGAGAGAGAGAGAGAGAGAGAGAGAGAGAGACTGAGAGAGAGATGGGGGAGAGAGAGAGAGAGAGCCCACATGTCTAGTGCTTCTAAGAAAAGTATTTAAACCACAAAAATAGAGCAGACACTAGAGTGCAAGTTGCACTAGGGTGCAACTAAGAGTTGGAGCTGTTATTCTTTCAGGACTGGTCAACTTGAGTTCTTATTTCTTCTCATTCCCTAATTACAAACTATCTCGAAGTTCTCAGTTTGATAATCTCTCTCATTATATATTTCTTTCTTTTCCATCTCCTTCTCCTTTCTCAGTTTTGCCCATGCAAGTTATTTTGGAAAGTCTCCCTGTCTCTATATTTCTCCCTTTCTCTCAGAAATGGTCCTGGATCAGATGCTTTCTGCATAGTTTAAATTTTGCTTTTCTCTCTACTCTTACCTCACAATTCCAACTCCTAGAATGATCTCACTTCAATCCATCCTTTTTGGCATGTCATCGGAATGTCATTTATTTGAAAAATATATCCAGATATTAACATTTAACAAGTTTTATATTTACATTCTAAAAAGTGATACTTTATAGGATTGAAAACCAACACTCTAATATCAATCATTCTGTGCAATAATGTAATAAAAGCTTTAAAAAATTTTTAGGGTTTATTTAATTTTGAGTTAGAGAGAGACAGAGGAGGCAGGGGAGGAGCAGAGAGAGAGGGAGACATAGAATCTGAAGCAGGCTCCAGGTTCTGGGCTTTTGGCACAGAGCTCGACGTGAGATCATGACCTGAAGTCTGACACTTAACTGAGTGAGCCACCCAGGCGTCCCTAAAGCTTTTTTTTTAAATTTATTTTTTAAATAGTTTATTGTCAAATTGGTTTCCATACAACACCCAGTGCTCTTCCCCATGAGTGCCCTCCTCCATTACTACCACCTCTTCCCCCCCTACTTCCCCTTCAACCCTCAGTTCATTTTCAGCATTCGATAGTCTCTCAAGTTTTGCATCCCTCTCTCTCCCCAACTCTCTTTCCCTCTTCCCCTCCCCCTGGTCCTCCATTAGGTTTCTCCTGTTTTCCTGTTAGACCTATGAGTGGAAACATATGGTATCTGTCCTTCTCTGCCTGACTTATTTCGCTTAGCATGACACCCTCAAGGTCCATCCAGTTTCCTACAAATGGCCAGATTTCATTCTTTCTCATTGCCATGTAGTGCTCCATTGTGTATACATACCACATCTTCTTGATCCACTCATCGGGTGATGGACATTTAGGCTTTTTCCATGTTCTGGCTATTGTTGACATTGCTGCTATGAACATTGGGGTACATGTGCTCCTATGCATCAGCATTTCTGTCTCTCTTGGGTAAATCCCTAGCAAGGCTATTGCTGGGTCATAAGGGAGTTCTCTGGATAGTTTTTTGAGGAACCTTCACACTGTTTTCCGGAACAGATTCACCAGTTTACATTGCCACCAACAGTGTAGGAGGGTGCCTGTCTCTCCACACCCTCGCCAGCATCTAAAGTCTCTTGATTTGTTCATTTTAGCCACTCTGACTGGTGTGAGGTGGTATCTCAGTATGGTTTTGATTTGTGTTTCCCTGATGATGAGTGATGTTGAGCATCGTTTCATGTGCCTGTAGGCCATCTAGATGCCCTTTTTTTAAAGGAACATGTTCCTATGGAATTCTAAATGACTCTGAATATCCATAGTGAATATATTTTACTGTGCATCAACTCAAGGTTTTAAGACTTAGAGAGTCAGCCTATCCTGACTATAGTTCTGATTCATAGTAAGCTGGGAAAAATGTCAATGTATAATAAGACTGTGAATAAGTGATTAATTTTTCCTGATTGGGAAAATAAATAATCAAGGACTATCCAGATACAGAATGGAATAAAGTTCTTTTGTGTCATCAGTGGGGTATCATTCAAGTTGTCCTAACATAAGATTTATATTATGTTCTAAAATTGCTTCATGCAAGAATATTATGACATTGGGCTACTTTGATTTTAAATTTAAAATTTACTTTCTCTGCAGTATTAAAAAAAAACCCACAAAACTATTTGTTTCATTTTTTCCCAATAGGTTGTGTAAAACAAGGAGATATGAGTTATTTCTGTGTTTTCTTTTCTTTTTTTTAAGTCTATTTATTTGTTTTGAGAGAGAGAGATTGAGAGAGCACAAGCTGGGGATGGGCAGAAGAGAGAGAGAGAGGATTCCAAGCAGGCTCCACACTGTGACCACAGAGCACAGTGTAGAACTTGAACTCATGAGCCATGAGATTCTGAGCCAAAATCAAGAGTCAGACACTTAACCGACTGAGCCATCCAGGTGATCCTCTTCTGTGCTATCTTATGTATAAGACCATATCTTACACAGAGGCATTTTTACTGCTATTGACTAATTTATTTAGAGTCTTAGGCAAATATAAGAGGACAAGAAATATAGTTTGTCATAGTCTCTTCCTCAATGATGATTAGATATGACTTTTACAATTTAAGACATCTTTCCCATTACCTTACTTATTATGATTTTATGTATAAGTCACATACATAATCCTTTGCTTAATGTCAAAGTAATATTCAGTAGTTGAAAAACATGAGGACAAAAATAAGCTACAGAGAATGAGAATCATATGGGGATGTGAGTAGATAGGAAACAATGTTATTATAGAAATATAAATCAAGTTAAAATTTTTTAAATGATGGAATGGTAGACATTATACCTGCTGTAGAAAATTTAAGGATAATGATTGAAAAATGAGCAGCTGATTTATCAATAAGCCTCTTTTGTTGACCTCTAGCAGTGCACAACAATGGAGAAAAAGTGTTACTGTATATGACAGGTAAAACAAAAACAGATAGTCTGGTTTTCCAGCTTTAGAAGAAGAAGATGAGAGGCAGCACTGAAGTCCCAATCCATAAGATGACCAAAGTACTTAGGAGGACAGCTAGAAAAAAACTTCCTGCTTGAACAGTAACAATAGTAACTATGTAAATAAATCCAGTTTGATCAGGTGTTTTGCTGAAAAATAAGAATTGTTGTCTCTAGCAAGAAGAAAGATGAAAATATAAAACAAAAAGAAGTGAGGATTAATTGAGTAATATTATAGCCATATCAATTAAGTAAGAATAACTATAGTTCAGTTACATAAATCTTTGGATTTATCTCATTTATTTAGGTCCCTTTTGCTTCAAAAAATGTAAATAATATAATGACATATAGGACAACATGATTACCTTCAGAAGCATTTTCTGCAAAACCTTTTTGGTAAATATTTATTTCTTTTTCTTTTTTTTAAACTGAGGTATAATAATGATACACTGTTTTAGATGTACAATCAATATAATGATTCAATAATTCTATACATTCCTTAGTGATCATCAAGAAAAGTGTGCTCTTTTTTTTTTTTAATTCAAGTTAGTTAACATGCAGTGTAGTCTTGGCTTCAGTAGTAGAACCTAGTAATCCATTACTTACATATAATACCCGGTGCTCATCCCATCAAGTGCCCTCCTTAATGCCCATCCCCCATTTAACCCACCCCCACCAATCCTCAGTTTGTTCTCTGGATTTAGGAATTTCTTATGGTTTGCTCTCTCTCTATTTTTATATTATTTTTGCTTGCCTTCCCCTGTGTTAATTTGTTAAGTTTCTCAAATTCCACATATGAATGAAGTCATATGATATCTCTTTCTCTGAGTAACTTATTTCACTTAGCATAATACCCTCTGGTTCCATCCATGTTGTTGCAAATGGCAAGATTACATTATTTTTCTTCCCTGAGTAGTATTCCATTATATATTTTATACACACACACACACACACACACACACGCACACAAACACCACATCTTCTCAATCCATTCATTAGTTGATGGACAATTGGTGGCTTTTCCCATAATTTGGTTATTGTTAATAGTGCTGCTATAAACATTGTGGTGCATATCCCCCTTCAAATCAACTTTTTTGTATCCTTTAGATAAATTTCTAGTAGTGCGATTGCTGGGTCACAGGGTAGTTCTGTTTTAATTTTTAAGGAACCTCCACACTGTTTCCCAGAGTGGCTGCCCTAGTTTGCATGCCCATCAACAGTGCAATAGAGTTTCCCTTTTTCCACATTCACATCCACATCTGTGGTTTCCTGAATTGTTAAGCCATTTTGACAAGTATGAGGTGTTATCTCATTGTGGTTTTGATTTGTATTTCTCTGATGATGAGCAATGTTGAGCATGTTTTCATGTGTCTGCCATTTGGATATGTTCCTTGGAGAAGTGTCTATTCATGTCTTTTGCCTTTTCTTCACTGGATTATTTGGTTTTTGGGTATTGAGTTTAGTAAGTTCTTTATACATTTTGGATACTAACCCTTTATTTGATATGTCATTTGCAATATCTTCTCCTATTTTATTGATTGCCTTTTAGTTTTATCAATTATTTCCTTGGCTGTGCAGAAGCTTTTTATCTTGATGAGGTCCCAATAGTTCTATGAAGCCAGGATTACCTCCATTCCAAAACCAGCCAAAGACCCCACTAAAAAGGAGAATTACAGGCCAGGATCCGTGATGAACCTGGATGCAAAAATTCTCAACAAGATACTAGGAAATCGATTCAACAGTGCATTACAAGAATTATTCATCATGATCGAGTTGGGTTCATTCCTGGGCTGCAGCGCTGGTTCAGTATTCACAAATCAAACAATGTGGTATAACTTAACTCTTCGCAGATTACATGATACTCCATGGAAAACCAGAAAGACCCCACCAAAAAACTGATAGAGCTGATTCATAAATTTAGCAAAGTCACAGAATATAAAGTCAATGTACAGAAATCACTTGCATTTCTATACACTAATAATGAAGCAACAGAAAGAGATTCCAGGGAATCAATCCCATTTACAATTGCACCAAGAACCATAAAATACCTAAGAATAAACCTAACCCCAGTAAAAGATCTGTATGCCAAAAACTATAGAAAGTTTATGAAAGAAATTGAAGAAGACACAAAGAAATGGAAAAAACATCCATGCTCATGGATTGGAAGAGTAAATCTTGTTAAAATGTCAATACTACCCAAAGCAAACTACATATTCAATGCAATACTTATCAAAATAGTACCAGCATCATTCACAGAGCTAGAACAAATAATCCAACAATTTGTATGGAACCACAAAAGACCCCAAATAGCCAAAGCAATATAGAAAAAGAACCAAACTTGGCAGCCTCACAATCCTGGCCTTTAACCTGTATCACAAAGCTGTAATCATCAAGACAGTATGGTATTGAAACAAAAACTGACACATAGATAAGCAGAATAGAAAACCTATATATGGACCCACAAATGTATGGCCAACTTATCTTTGACAAAGCAGGAAAGAGTATTCAATGGAAGAAAGTCTCTTTAGTGGTAGGAGAACTGGACAGCAGCATGCAGAAGAATGAAGCTGGATGACTTTCTTACACCATACACAAAAAATAAATTAAAAATGGATGAGAAACCTAATGTGAGACAGGAAACCACCAAAATCGTACAGGAGAACACAGGTCTTTGTTGACCTCAGCCACAGCAACTTCTTACTTGACATGTTTCTGGAGGCAAGGAAAATCAAAGCAAAAAACACAAGTGCACTCTTAACCCCTTTATCTATTTTACCCATTTCCCCTGCAAACCCCTCTCCAACAACCACCCCTGTGTTCCATGTTTTTAAGGGTCTGTTTCTCTGTCTTTTCTTTTCTTCGTTTTGTTCATTAGTTTTTTTCTTTCTTTGTTCATTTGTTTTGTTTCCACGTAGAAGTGAAATCATAAGTTATTTGCCTTTCTCTGACTTATTTCACTTTTTTCCCTGTAGGACCATCCATTTTGTTGCAAATAGATAGATCTTCTCCTTTTTTATGGCTGAGAAATATTCTAATATAGATGGTTTCCCTATCATTATTCCTTCATCTATCCATGGATACCCGAGTTACTTCCATATCTTGCCTGTTATAAATAATTCTACAATAAACATAGGGGTGCATATGTCTTTCCTAATAACTGTATTTATTTTCCTTGGGTAAGTACCAAGTAGTGTTATTACTGGCTTATATGCTAATTGTATTTTTAATTTTTTGAGGAAATTCCATACTGTTTTACATAGTGCCTGCAGCAATTTACCTTCCCACCAATAATACACAAGGCTTCCTCTTTTCCATATCCTTTTTAACACTGGTGATTTCTTGTCACTTTGAGGTTAACAATTCTAACAGGTGAAGGTGATAACTCATTGTGGTTTTAATTTTTATTTCCATGATGATTAGTGATTTTCAGCATCTTTACATGTGTCTGTTGGCCATCTGCATGTCTTCTTTGGAAAACTATTTAGGTCCTCTGCACATTTTAAATTGAATTTTTGGTTTTTTTTCTTACATTAAGCTGTATAAGTTCTTTATATATTTTGGATATTATCCATTTATCAGATATACCATTTGCAATATCTTCTCCCATTCAGTAAGTTGCCTTTTTTAAAAAATATTTTTTATTAAATTTTTAAATTTTAATTCCAATATAGTTAACATATGATATTATATTAGTTTCAGGTGTACAGTGTAGTGATTCAACAACTGCATACATTACTCAGTGTTCATCATGAGAAGTGTATTCTTAACCCTCATCACCTATTTCACCTATCCTCCACCAACCTCCCCTCTAGTCGTCTTCTGTGTGTTCTCTATAGTTAAGAGTCCGGTTTTTGGTTTCTCTCTCTTTTTTCCTTGTTTTCTTTCTTAAATTCCACATATGAGTGAAATTATATGGGATTTGTCTTTATTTGGCTGATTTATTTTGCTTAGCATTATGCTTTCTAGGACCATTTACGTTGTTGTAAATGGCAAGATTTCATTTTATATATGGCTGAATAGTGCTTCATTTCTGTATACATAGCACTTTTTCTTTATCCGTTTATCTACTGATGGACCCTAGGGCTGCTTCCATAATTTGACAGTTGTAAATGCTGCTTGCTGTAAACATAGGGATATATGTATCCCTTTGAATTAGTGTTTTCATATTTTTTGAGTACATACCCAGTAATGTCATTGCTAGATCATACGGTAGTTCCACTTTAATTTTTTTTTATAACCTCAATACTATTTTCCAGAGAAGCTGCATCAGTTTATATTTCCACAAACAGTGCAGGAGGGATTCTAACATCCTCGCCAAAACTTGTTTTGTGTTTTTTATTTTAGCCATTGTGATAGGTATAAAATAATATCTCTTTGTAGTTTTGATTTGTATTTCCCTGATGATGAATATGTTTAGCATATGTTCATGTGTATATCTTCATAGGAGAAATGTCTGTTCATGGCTTCTGCACACTTTTTAAATTTTTAATGTTTATTTTTTAGAGACAGACAGAACGTGAGTAGGGGAGGGGCAGAGAGAGAGACAGAGACACAGAATTTGAAGCAGGCTCCAAGCTCTGAGCTGTCAGCACGGAGCCTAGTGCAGGGTTCAAAACCACAAACCGGGAGATCATGACATGAGCCAAAGTTGGACACAACCCACTGAGCCACTCAGGAGCCCCACTTCTATCACTTTTTACTGGATTTTTTGGGTTGTTTTGGCTGTTGAGTGGTATAAGTTCTTTATATAGTTTAGATACTAAATATTTATCATATATTTCATTTGCAAATACAGTGAAATCTTGGTTTGCAAGCATAATTCATTCTGGCAACATGCTTGTAATCTAAACCACTTGTATATAAAAGCGAATTTCAAGAACAATTGGCTCAGTTGTGATCATGTGATGCCGGAGTTCAGCTCCAGTGGGTTCAGGGTTCCCCAAAGGATAGACAGTGTTGGCGAGAGAGAATGAGAGAACCTCAAGTTTCTTTCTGATCACCGGGCAGGCATGTTTGCTCTGTCTGATTCCCTAGCTTTATTTATAGTGAAAGGAGCAGAAAGAGTAGCATGTGTTTAGTAAATGATTTCTCATAGATAATTTTTTCAGCACTATTTTCCAGAACATGGATTCTGCAGAAGTTACAATTCTTTTTTTTTTTT
>NC_043706.1:30332121-30336474 GCF_006229205.1 Suricata suricatta | reverse complement strand
GTTAAGCGTCTGACTTTGGCTCAGGTCATGATCACACAGTTAGTGAATTTGAGCCCTGCGTCAGGCTTTGTGCTGATTGCTCAGATCTTGGAGCCTCCTTCAGATTCTGTGTCTCCGTCTGTCCCTGACACTCCCCTGCTCACTCTCTCTGTCTCAAAAATAAATAAGCATTTAAAAAGCTAGTAAAATTTTACTCCTCACAAGAGGTAATCCAATTAAAAAATGGGCAGAAGACATAAATAGACATTTTTCTAAAGAAAATATTCAAATGACCAATAGATACAAGAAAAGATGTTCAACATCACTCATCTTCAGGGAAATACAAATTAGAACAACATGAAGTACAACCTCACACCTATCAAAATGGATAAAATCAATAACACAAGAAACAAGGTGTTTCCAAGGATGTAGATAAAGGGGAATCCTTCTGCACTGTGGATGGGAAGGCAAAGTGGTGCAGCCACTCTGGAAAACAGTATGGAGGTTTGTAAAACATTAAAAATAGAACTACCTTATGATCTAGCAATTGCACTACTAGGTATTTACCCAAAGAATACAGAAATACCAAATCAAAGCGATATATGCATCTCGATGTTTATAGCAGTATTACTTAGAATAGCAAAGCTTGGAAATAGCTAGAGTGCTCATTGATGAGTGGATAAAGCTGTGATACACACACACACACACACACACACACACACACACACTGGGATATAGCCATCAGAAAGAATAAAATCTTGTCATTTGCCACACATAGATGGAACGGGTCAGTATTAACCATGTTATTCCATTCCTGTGTGGAATTTAAGAAACAAAACAAATGAGCAAATGGAAAGAGAGAGAGAGAGAGGCAAAAGAAATAGACTGTTAACGACATAGAAAAAGCGATGGTTACCAAAGGGGAGGTGGGTGGGAGAATGTGTTAAGTAGGTGACGGGGAATAAGGAGTCCACCTGTGAGGAGCGCTGGGTATGGTATGGAATTGTTGAATCACTAACTGTACACATGCAACTAATATTACATTATATGGTAGCTAACTGGGATTTAAAATAAAAACTGGAGGGAAAAGAAAACAGCAAACATCGGCATTACCACACTAGCTCTCATCACAATGTTCTCAAATTACGGTAAAGCAATCCTAAGATAAATTTTCAAATTTTAAATTAAGTATCTTATCCACGAAGAATTTCGTCATGAAAATAAAAAAATGAAATTGAGACTATAGCCAAAATGTCTCAGGTACTCATTTTTCAGTCACACAAGAGAAACCATTGACCAATGGTGAATTAAATTAAGTTGTGTTTGGTTGAAACAGCCCAAAAGTGTGTCCAGAGAAAATAAACTTGCCTCTATTAGTCTTTTGGTGACAGCATTTGCTCAAAGACTTGAGAACATTGAGAACATTGGGAATGATACCGTTAGTCAATTAAGAAGCCAAGGCATTGTATAGTTCTGGGGAAAGATTGAATAGACCCACATTTCTCTTTTCCTCATAACTATAATCCAAAACCCTGTAATATATGTAAAACAAATACAAGAATACTCTGAAAGGTGGAGAGATAAAAGGTCGAAAGATTAGGGACCTTGAGATTTAAAAAATGATACATGTGAGTTTTCTGGGTTTTCCTTTAGCCTAATGTAACTATGAATGGATACTACAGAAACCAAAAACCCAGAAATGTCAATGGGTAAAGATAAAATAATTCTTGAGGAAAGCCTGCTATTTGTAGGCAAAGTCCCAGAAGTGAGCAACATAGCAAGATAGGAATTTTTCAGGCAAGAACTGTCCTATACCAACCAAACACAAGGAAAAAAACTGGCACTCCACTTCCACTATTCAACAAAGATCGAGGAGCCCAGACATTCACCTTCACTCAGCTAACAATGTATCCCTTCCTTACCTGGATAAGTGTCAGTAGAGGCCAGCACACTATCAAACAAGAAAAAGAAATAAAAGGCATCCAAAGAGGCAAGGAAGATGTAAAACTTCCACAATTTGCATGACATAATATTATATATAGAACACCCGAAAATCTACACCAAAAAACTACCATACCTGGTAAATGAATTCAGAATTTTGTCACAGGTTAAAAAATCAATATACAGAAATCTATTGCATTTCTCTACAAAAATAATGAAGTAGAAGAAAGATAAATTAAGAAAACAATCCCATTTACAATTGCATGAAAATAATAAAATACTCAAGAATAAACTTAACTAAGGAGGCAAAAGACCTGTACTCTGAAATCTATAGAATGCTGACAAAAGAAATTAAAGATTACACAAATATTCCATAAATTGGAAGAATTAATATTGTTAAAATGTTCACAATACCTAAGGCAATCTAAAATTTTAATGCATTCCCTATTAAAATACCAACAAGAATTTCACATCACTAGAACAAATAACCCTAAAATTTGTATGAAAGCACAGAAGACCCCAAAGAGCCAAAGCAACCTTAAGAAAGAAGGACAAACCTGGAGGTGTCACAATCCCAGATCTCAAGATATACTGCACAGCTGTGGTAAGCAAGACACCAGGGTACTGGCCCAAAAACAGACACATAAACCAATTAAACTGAATATGAAACTAAGAAATAAACCCACAATTACATGGTCAATTAATTTTTGAGAAAGCAGGGAAGAATATCCATGGGAAAAAGACAGTCTCTTCAACACATGGTCCTGGGAAAACTGGACAGCTACATGCAAAAGAATGACACGGGACCAATTTCTTACACCATACACAAAAATAAACTCAAAATGGATTAAGGACCTAAATGTGGGACCTGAAACCATTAAAATCCTAGAAGACAGGAAGGAAGTAATTTCTCTGACATTTGCCATAATAACATTTTTCTAGATGTTCCTCCTGAGGCAAAAGGAATAAAGGCAAAAAAGAAATATTGGAACTACATCAAAATTAAAAACTTCTGTACAGTAAAGGAAACAATAAACAAAACTAAAAGGCAACCTGGGGAATCAAAGTATGTAAAACCTCAGATTGAGAGTACCTTGTTCTGCAAGATGAGCAAAGGGGTCTAATAAATTTTAACTCGATAAACAACCTATGTCTTGTAATAGGAGTAGTATGTGACACCAAATGTCACATTGTTGGGAGCCATCCTGAACTCACTGGTTGAGTGAAAGTTCCTGGTGAGGGTACAGAAAGTTTGCAAAGTCTCTTGCCACCAGGCAGTGACCAATATCTACCCTCTTGTAACTATCATTTCTGCTTGGGCACCAGTCCTTGAAGTGCTTTGCTGGTTAGTGTCAGGAGCAGCCTGTTCCCCTGCCCTATCCCTGAGGCATGATTGCACCTGGTCAGGGAAAAGATGAGATACACCCTAATGCGACTAAGGCAAGCAACATATAATTTTCCTGCTAGCTGAGCAATTAACTGATAATTCACTACTTTCTAGGCCTGGACGTCATTGCAAAAGTCATTACTGTGATAAATGTCAAAAATGTATCATTCATCTTTGGG
The DNA here is from genome assembly GCF_006229205.1 of Suricata suricatta. Lineage (NCBI taxonomy): Eukaryota > Metazoa > Chordata > Mammalia > Carnivora > Herpestidae > Suricata > Suricata suricatta. Next base: position 30,332,988 of record NC_043706.1, on the reverse strand, counting down.
ACTGTGAGAGCAGAAATTATGTCTCCTGGGAATCCTGTTTTTCTGGGAACTTTCTCTTAGAGCTATAAATAGCTTAATGACCCTTACTCATAAAAAACTGACTTCTACTAAACAATGCTGTTTGCTTCATGGTTAAAGGTTGCTTTCTTAAGGCTATGCCTGAGGTTTTGTATATGTTGGTCTCATGCATCCAATGGAAAAAATGGTCAATTAATTTTTGAGAAAGCAGGGAAGAAAAAATACCTGTCCTTCCCATATAATGGCACGAGTGCCTGTAGCTGTTTTTTTTTTTTTTTTACAATTATTACTACTAAGATTAGAATTGTAACTTCTTAGAATCCAAAAGAACAGTTGAGCAGATCAATGAAACCAAGAGTTGGTTCTTTGAGAAAATAAACAAAATCGATAAACCTCTAGCCAGGCTCTACAGAAATAAAAGAGAGAGCACCCAGATAGACAAAATCATGAATGAAAAAGGATCTATTACAACCAATCCCTTAGAAATACAAGCAATCATCAGAGATCACTATGAAAAACTATATGCCAACAAACTAGACAACACAGAAGAAATGGACAAATTCCTAAATGCGCATGCACTGCCAAAATTCAAACAGGAAGAGATAGAAAGCATGAATAGACCAATAACCAGTGAAGAAATCAAATCCGTTATCAAAAATCTCCCAACGAATAATAGCCCAGGGTCAGATGGCTTCCCAGGGGAATTCTACCAGACATTTAAAGCAGAGCTCATACCCATTCTTCTCAAACTATTCCAAAAAATAGAAATAGAAGGAAAACTTCCAAACTCATTTTATGAAGCCAGCATCACCTTGATACCAAAACGAGACAGAGACCCAGCCAAAAAAG
>NC_043706.1:30329882-30332021 GCF_006229205.1 Suricata suricatta | reverse complement strand
ATTCTTCTGGTAGTATACAGAGACTTTCCTTGTGTGTTGTGGGCAACGTTTGGTCCCTGGCCTGAAAGTGGCATGTTTTAACTAGGTGCACTCTGGTCTGCTTGTGAAATGAGACCTGTTATCTCCCCCACTGGAACTGAAATTCTGTCAAATTCTCTGGTTGAGAGACATTGTGTGGGCAAAAGTTTGTGCTGTCTTCTGGGGAAGGGTCCGCTGTGCTGGGATCTAAATGAGCTTGACTGAGAAGGGCAGTTCCACCACAGTGCAAGAGGATGGGTCTTGGTGTATGCAAGTTAAGTAGCCAATGCTGGAATTGTGCCAGTTCCCACATGTTCTATGGCCACAGGTTGTTTGCCTTCTTTCCAAGAGCAGTCCCAATGTCAGCAGGGTTTTCTGAATCCAAGCCCACTGACAATTCAATTCCAGGTTAACTTCTGATTGCAATAACTCATGAAATTCAGTCCCTCTTGCTTTCCAAGCCAGTGGGTATGGGAAACATTCTCCTTGTTCATTCCCCTGTGTGCCCTCTCTCACACACACTTCTCCATGGCCAGGGCTCCTTCTCTTCCTTAGCAGCCAGTATTCATTTCTCCCCTAAATCACATCCCTGCACTTCCTACCTTCCTCAACGTGGTCTGTCCTCTATCTTTAGTTATGGAGTTTGTTCTATAGTCTTTATGTCAATTTCTTAAGTATTCAAGATGGTTTGATAGTTATCTAAGTTGCATTCCTGGTCTGAGGTAAGCCTAAGGTCCTCCTACTATGCCACCATATTCCCCCTATGTTGTTTTCTTTTAGCACAGCCATAATGCCATTATATAATAAATACATATAATTCCATAAGAAAGTAACCCACACTCCAATATATTTTAAAATTTTTCATTCAAAGTCTCCTTTTTTCTTCTTTTCTTATTTTGACATGGCTGTGTTCCCTACTAATAAAACAAAGACATAAAACAAAGTGTTGCTGTGCTGTGATGGTCTAGCCATTCAAAGGAGGTTCAGTTATAACTGCTTCAGTGCACTACAGTCAGTCTTGATTACAGCTACTCATCTTTGTTATTGTAGTGCATAACAGTTACAGACTATACACTAAGATTTAACATATGTGAATTTTATGGGCACTAAAATTTGAATTTCACATTATTTTTGCATCACATTTTCTTTAATTGTTTCAATGATTTTAAAATGTGAAATCTATTCTGAAATCACAAGCCTTCCAATAATATATGTGAGACTTCATTTGGTTTGTGGGCCAAAGTCTGACTATATCATTTTTGGTTTCATAGAGTATAGCAAAGTGATGAGGAGAGACATGGAACTTAGCAGAGATTCTCTCAATTACAATGAAGTGTCATACTCAGGATTTCTTCAAAACCCATGGGATAAGCATCTCCTTAACTTTTGACCTACCCTGAAATATTCAATCCCATGCTCTCCTCTCAGTAGTGTTTTGATCTGCTGCTGTGGTGTTTGGGAGAAATGGGATCCCTCAGCTTTATCTATAAAGATTGAAACCCAGTCACAGACCTATTGGTTACCTGAATTATAGAATAAAACTTCTATTGTAGAAACAGCAATAAAGTTTGTCTGGATGACAATAAGGAAATTTTCTGTCATTCATTTTTTAGAATGCCACCGTGAAGAAGACCTAAACACCCATCTTTCCCTAAATCTGTGGATCATCATTATTATTCTTTTTGTGTTCCGTATGGAATATCGTAATCGTGGTAAGTTAGTTAATATATAAAGTCATAATATCTTAAGGGTTCACTACTCTGACCAATTTAGACCAGGTTCCTGAATGATGATTATAAGAGAGATGAGGGGAATCTGCCTTCTCATGATAAAAACAGAATTAGAAGTAAGAGATGTGACAGTCTTACTTTATTGCTTTATTTTTACTTTTTCACATTTATTTCTAAGCAACATAATTAAGAGACATCTTGACAAACTGCAATTCATCAAGTATTTTACTCTCAAAATTGTAAAGTTTCTCAAAACATGTTTCTTAAATTAATAGTATAAGTAATGTTGGACAAGAAATTCTGTAATATTTGAATTATTTATGAAATATTTGATTATTTTGATAATGTCATTGAAAGAAGATTCTCTCTCTCTCTCTCTCTCTCTCTCTCT
>NC_043706.1:30324628-30329782 GCF_006229205.1 Suricata suricatta | reverse complement strand
GCTTCACAGATAGGCAATTTATACCTCTGCCTGGTATAATGCTCTGCTTCCGTTACGCTCAACTCTCAGTAAGTTTGTCTTTGAATATCCGTTTTATAAATGAAGTCCAATGAGATAATAGACCAAGCACATGAGTTCGGAGGACGGGGGACCAGCCCACGTACCCCCAGTCGAACGGTCCCTGAGTAGGTGGTTGGTGTCGGCGAACTATCTATAGGAAAGAAAGAAGACAGACAACGTGAATGGTGGTAAAGCCACCAGTGTCAGTGTCTTTTATGCCATAGGGGGTTACACATTTTTTTTCTTTAATGATTACAAAGCTTATGGTCCTTGAGAGAGTAAAAACATGCTCTGGGAAGGTTCATTTTTTTTTTTTTTTATCACAAAAGAAAGCTGTGAGAACAGAAGTAAAAAAAAAACAGGAATGAGGGAGTCTGTCTCTCAAAGATTTTTCTTTTCTTCAAGGCCCTTTAGCAGTTATGTCTGGGCAAGGTGCTTATCATACAAGGGGTTAATTTTAGACAGAGGATTGTGTTTGCCCCAACAGCAGGCAATGACCTGGGAACAGAAATAAAGTAAGGGAAAGCAGGTGCCACCAACTGACCCAAGTTGATTCAAAACTTAAAGGTATAAGCCTTTTTGCTTTTGTAAAGGAACAAGAAAAATCATGGACACGTTAAATAGAAGCCACATATGCAGCCCAGGAGGCCAAATGTCGCTTCACAGGCTTTTGACTTGTTCCACAACTTCCCAAATTTTTCTCCTGTGCCCCGGAGGCATAGCCATCAATGGTCGCTTATGTAGATTCTCCTGTGCCCTGGAGGCCTGGCCATCAAAGGTCACTGTGCAGGAGGTTTTTTGGCCTGCTGGGCCCCAACATATGAGCAGAGGAAGCAGAACACAGTTGTGTTCCAGCAACAGTCCACACCCAGAGGGGTCAGGCCTCTGGCTAACACAGGCAATGCACAAGCACTGATTGGCCAGAGCCTATCCAAATGCCTGTGGCAGGACCACGGGGCCAAGGAAGTGACTGGCCTTTGACCTGGGCCTCGATATGTGACAGTGGCAGAGGCAGGAGCAGCAGCAGTGGCCTCAGTGACTATAACTATAGGAAAGAGGAAATACTTACGTGTGCAGTGAGGGGCCGGCCCTGGGAAGCCAGCGTGCCCCTCGGTCCCAGAGCCTTTCCCTAAGGCATCTGCACAAATACTAACTCTGTTCTGAGTGTTGGGAGAGGAACTGTCGGAGATTAGTCGGTACATTTTGTCAGTAAATGATTTCAAAAACAAAATGTACAAGTGAACATTGCAATAATTCATATGTGAAAGTTATTAGAATTCTTCAAATGGTTTAGAGTTTGGGTTTTGAAAAATTACTAAAATATTGCACAAGAAGTATTCACAGGCTTACAAGTATTAATAAAAGTTAAAGACTGTCACACTCAGTTTATAAAAGAATCTTATATTTATACAAAACTTTGGATGAGCCAGTTGTTAAAGAACAAGACTATATTTAAAAACAATTTTTAATGTTTATTTTTTGGGGGGAAAGAGAGAGAGAGAGAAAGACAGAGCATGAGTAGGGGATGGGCAAAGAGAGAGACGTACATGGAAAGTGAAGCAGCCTCCAGGCTCCAAACTGTCACCACAGAATCCAGCTTGGTGCTTGAACCCACCAACAGTGAGATCATGACCTGAGGCGAAGTCAGACACTTAACTGACTGAGCCATCCTTACGTCCCAGTGAAGACTATTTTTAAGCCAATTTAACTTGGAATCAAAGATCTAGCATTACAGTGCATAAAAAGACATTTTGAGTTATAAACAAATCATGAAACCACTTTCAGTTTCTTGTACAGCACACACACTATCAGAGAAACATGAAAATGCCGTTATACAAATTTATCTTCAAGGTCAGGACTTCCTGAATGTCAGAGTGAGGATCTCCATAAATACAATTCTCAAAAAAAAAAAAAAAAAAGCAACGAGATACTGACCAAATGGTCAAAACCAGAACTCTGGAAATTAACAAATGTGCAACAATTTGGGGAATATTTATTCAGGAAGAACGGCTGAAATTTGTAAGAGCAGCAGGAGTTTGTTCATTGTAACCTGGCCTGCTCCTAACCATCTCTCTCCAACTCGGTGGTAACCTTTAAAATAGCAGCCTTGTAACCATGGTAGCTATGAAACAGAAGGCTTATAGCAACCAGAGTATTGCCAGATTGACTGGTTTTATAGCTCCCTGGAAAAGCACCTTTCACTGGACATTGTCATTATTTGATCTGGTTTAGAAATTCTTCCATAGGAGAAACCCTATCCTCAGGGAAATTGTCAAAAACAATCAATGGCATATTTGTACATCTATCTAAAAATCTATCAGTCAGGCAAATTAAGAAGCAGAACAAAACTTTTAAAGGAAGATCTGGGCAATGAGATGAACAAAGAGGACTTTGAAAAACTTTGATTTGGAAATCTAGAAAACTGCATGCATGAGAAGGCTATGTGCATGCCAAGGAGAGCCTAAGAGGGCCCCAATCTCTCACCTCTGACTGACTGAGGCTGGAAACAAAAAGTGATGGCTACACCCAAGTTTTAAACTTTCTGAGCATCACAACTAACCCTTAACACACATGGAGCCCTTTAGCAAAAGGTGGGAAATGTTTTGGCTGAAAGAGGTAGTAACAAAATCTTTGATGGATTATTAGCTGACCAGTAAGCTAAGTAAGTGCCCGGAGATTAGAATGGCTACACACTGCATGGAATTCAGACTTCAGAGTTAGAGAAAAACCACTAACCAGATAAAGAGCAGCAGCAACAACATTCCTTGGGGGAGGGAGAGGAATCAGATTTCCAGAGCTGACACAGTATATTTTCTAAAACCTCTAGTTTTTATCCAAAAATTAGGAGACACAAAGAAACAGGAAAGTATGGCCCACATACAGAAAAAAAAAAAAGACAGAAACTGTCTCCAGTTGAGAGGGAGTGGGTCAAATGTAGGACTTACTAGACAAAGATTTTTACATAATTTATTATAAATATATCAAAGCTTGCAAGAAAGCCAATTCTTTGAGGTAAATAATTAAAGGCAAGTATGACAGTGATGTCCATCAAACAGGAAAAAAAGAAACAGAGAGTAAAGAGAGATTATTGAAACTTTTTGTTGAAAAGTGCAAAAAGAATACTTGTTTTTTTCAAGTACAAATGAACATTCTGAAGAATATCCTTATGCTAATTTCTAAAACAAGTACTTATACATTTTAAAAGATGAAATCATTTAAATATGTTCTTTGACTACAGTGAAGTTATTTTCCAAATCAGACACAGAAGGAAATTTGAGAACAGGTATTAAGCATGTAGGTTATTATTTTATTTAATTTTTTAATTTTTATTTTTTAAGACTTTTTTAAGTTTATTTATTTTGAGAGAGAAGGGAGTGCACATGTACACGCAAGGGAGGGGCAGAAAGAGAGGGAGAGAGAGAGAATTCTAAGCAGGCTCTGCACTGTCAGCATAGAGCCCAATACAGGGCTCAAACTCACAAACTGAGATTATAACCTCAGCTGAAATTAGATGCTTAACCAAGTGAGCTACCCAGGCACCCCAAGTACATAAGTTTTTAAAATAACCAATGGGTCAAAGAAGAAACTATAAGGAAAATAAAATATTTTCACCTGAATAAAAATAAAAACACACTTTCATTCAATTTCATGGTTGACTGATACTCCATTGTATGGGGATACCAGACTTGGTTTATCCACTTCTCTGTTGATAGATCCTTCATTTCTTCCTACATCCTCTGCCTACTGCTAACGGTGCTTCTGTGACTATTTATGCATGAGTATTTGTTTGAATACCTGTTTTTAATATTTCAGGGGCGTATACTGAGGAGTAATTGGCTGGGCCATGTGGTGTTATGTGCTTAACTTTTTTGGAGAAACATCAAAGTGTTTTTCACCACCGCAGTACCACTTTACATTCCCACCAGCAATGTCCTAGAGTTTGGATTTCCCAACATCCTCACAAACCCTTGTTGTTCTCCATTTCACAAAAAATTGCAGTAGTCTAATTGCATATGAAGTGGTAAATCATGGTGGTTCTGATTTGTATCTTCCTAATGACTAATGGGCATCTTTACATGTGCTTATTGACCCTTTGACAAATGTCTGTTCAAGTCCTTTAACCATTTTTTTAAAAGGATTGTGTTTTTTTATTGATGAGTTATAAGAATTCTCTATACATTCATACTACTAGACCCTAAACAGATATATGATTTCCAAATATTTTTTCTCAGCCTATAGATTGTTTCTTAACTTATTTTTGACAGAATTCTGTGATGCACAAAATTTTTAATTTTTGAAGTCTAATTTGTCTACTCTTTCTCGTTTGTGCTTTTTTGTCCAATTTCTAAGAATCCATTGGCCAAAACCAAAGTCATGAAGAGGTATCTCTATGTTTTCTTAAAAACGCTTTAGAATTTTAGTTCCTGCATTTAGTTCTTTTATCCATTTTAAGTTAATGTTCTTTATTTGGGGAGGCCAGAGTCCAATTGTGTTCTTTTGCATGTGGGCATGAAGTTGTTTAAATGCCATTTGTTGAAGAGATTATTCTGTCCTTGTAGAATTGCCTTGGAATCTCTATTAAAAATCAGTTGACAATAGATTTATCGGTTTATTTTTGAATTCTCAATTCTATACCATTGGTCTATACATCTATCTTTATCTCAGTACCAGACTGTTTTGATTACTGTTGCTTTGCAGTTAGTAAAATCAGAAAGGTTTTGTCCTCCAAGATTATTTTTTTCTTTTTAAAGATTGTTTTGGCTATTTGGGGTCCCTTGCACTTTGATAAGTATTCAAGTATCAATGCTGCTATTTTTGTAAAAAAAATTATTGGGATTTTTAATGATTGCATTGAATCTGTAGATCTCTTTGGGAAGTACTGCCATATTAGTAATATGAAGTCTTCCATCAATGAACATGGGAGATTTTTTTTATTTATCTAGGCATATGTTAATTTCTTTTAGAAATGTTTCCTACTTTTAAATGTACAAGATCTTTGTCCCCTTGTGTCGTAACCCGCGCTCAGGGCATTACTTTACTGAGCCCCGCGTTCAGGCGCCAATTGTCGTAACCCAATGGCCAGGGCCGCTCGTC
>NC_043706.1:30304273-30324528 GCF_006229205.1 Suricata suricatta | reverse complement strand
TCTTGGGGGATGGAGAACTAACACTGAATACGGTTTTGATCTTTTGTGTGCCTTGGCCACTCACGTCTAGCTCAGCAAGACAGTCGCCAAAGTTATTTTGACCAGGAAATGGCAATCTCCAGCCTCCAGATGCAAATCTTGTTTACTGGCTCACTCAAGGGAGTGATAATCCTTGCCTGAGGCAGACAGAAAACTTGGCGGGCCCGACACCCTTGGTTCAATTTATCTTAGTTTTTTATTCTTTCAAGAACTATTGTTAATGGAATTGTTTTCTTAATCTCATTTTTAGATGTTTATTGCTTGTGTATAGAAATAAAACAATTTGTATGTTGATCTCACATTCCACAACTTTGTTGAACTTGTTTAGAAAAATGACCAAGAAAAGGTGCCCTACCAGAAAAGAAGAGCTCTTTGACATCACCTGCCTCACTCTAGGGCAAATAACAACTGTTTCCCCCAACTTCCCAATACCTTTAGCCTACTGTAGAGAAGAACCGAGCTTCCACTCCTAGCTAGCAGCATGAGGCACAAAGAGGCAGTGCAAGGCTGTGCTGGGCAGCAGTCTGCTGTCATTCCACACTGGTGTCAGTGCCATCCAGCTAAGCTTTCATCCCCGTATGGCACTGAGGTGAGGTGAGGCCATGCTCTGCTTTCTCCAGGAAAGTATCAGTCTGGCTGAAGTGTAAGCTGAATTGCACTTCCACTAGTAGCAAATGTGGCAGTGATAGTCAGCACTCTGTTTCTACCTGCAACCATCAGGAAACTGAACATCCATTCCCGTTTTGGAAACACTTGCTATACATAAACTGCATGACTGCCTGCTAATAAAAAAAGAATAAATAGAATCCACAATCTCACAACTTAATACCCAAAGTGTCTAGAATAAAATAAAAAATTTACTCTTCATGTCAAGGTCAAAGGCAATCATACCTGAACAACAGTGGACAATTGACAGAAACCAACACTGAGATGACACAGATATTGGAGGTCTGACAGGGATGATAGAGTTACAATAATAAAAATGATTCAGTGAGCAATTATGAAAACTCTTGAAACAGGAAAAATGGAATATTTTAGGAAAGAAATAGATTTTATAAATAACCAAAGGAAAATTTTAGAACTAAAAAATATAATAACTGAAATAGAAAAATCACTTGATGATCTCAATACATGCTAAATTGAGGATGACAGAGGAAGGAAACTAAACTTAAAGACAGATCAATAGAAATTACCTTATCAGGAAAAAAGTCAGAAAACATACACAAAGAAATAGAGACTTGGAGCATGCAGGCAATATAAAAGTAATTGATAGTTTGTGTAATCAGAGTTCTCAGAGAGATTACAGAGTATGGGGCTGAAAACAAATATAGATGAGATACTGGTGAAATGTGAATCTCTACAAATTCAAGCCACTGAAATGTCCACAAATGGGATAAACCTAAAGAAACCCACAAGGAGATCTCACTACACATCTTTTAGAATGGCTAAAATTTAAAGACAAAATAGAAAAATATCCAGTGACGGTGAGCCTGTGAGGAAACTAGATTGCTAACATTGCTGGTGAGAATGTAAAATGGTACAACCTTGTTAAATAATGTGACTTTTCTTATAAAAGTTAATATGTACTTATTTATTGTATAAATAAAAACTCACACAGGCATTTATTCTAAAGAGTAAAGAAATAAAAACTCATGCTCACACTGAATCTTCTATGCAAATAATACAACTTTCCTTGTATTAGCCAAAAACTGGAAACAAAATAAAATACTCCTCAATGAATAGCCAAATACACTGAGGTAAATGAGTACAATGAAATACTACTATCCAGCAATAAAATGGAGTAGACTATTGATTCATATGACAAATGTGATGGACTTCAACTGTATTGCGCTTAGTGGGGGAAAAGTCTATCTCAAAAGATTATGTGTGATTCCATTAGTAGAATATCTGAAAGGTGACAAAACTATAGAGATAGAGTATAGAGAAGTGGTTGCCAGGGGACAGGGAAAAGCAAGGGTGGGCATTGAGAATATAAAGAGATTACACAAGAGATTTCCTTTGTAGTTATAGAGTAGTTTTTTGTTTTATCTTAATTGTGGTTTCTTGAGTGTATAGATGGAGAAATTGCATAAACACACACACACACACACATCAATGCATGGAAAAATGATGAAACCCAAATAAGGCATATTGTATATTTAACAGTATCATACCCATGTCAGTTTTTTGGCTTTGATATTTTGCTACGGTTATACAAGATGTTATCTATCATTAGTGGGGTCTGGGTAAAGGATACACAGGGCTTTATACAAACATTTTTAAAAGGAGGGGAAACTATGGTTGCTGTGCTATACAGGTAAAATAAAAAGATTAGAAATGAAAGGAATGAAAATTCACAGCAGAGAAATAGAAACTAGAAAAAATAGTCAAAATTTTAGAACAGAAAAATATAATATCTTAAATTTAAATATTACTGCATTAGCACAATAGCAGAATGTAGATGATAAGCAAAAAGACCAGAAAATGGAATACATCCACAGATTTTTCCTAGCTGAAGAACAGTAATGAAAGTACATTGAAACAATGGACAGAACTGTGAAGGAGCTATAAGATAATATTAAAAGTTCTGTTATGCTAGGCAAAATAAGTCAAAGAAAGACAAATATCACTCGCTTTCACTTATACATGGAATTTAAGAAAAAAAACTGATGGACATAAGGGAAAGGAAGGAAAAATAAGATAAAAACAGAGAGGGAGGCAAACCTTAAGAGACTCTTAAATACAGAGAACAAATAGAGGGTTGCTGCAGGGGAGGTGGGTGGGGGGATGGGCTAAATGGGTGCCGGGCGTTAAGGGGGCACTTGTTGGGATGAGCACTGGGTGTCATATGTAAATGATGAATCACTGGCTTCTACTCCTGAAACCAATACTACACTGTATGTTAATTAATTGGAATTTAAATAAGTGAATCTTTTAAAATTCTGGGGGAAAAAGTTCTAACACAGGAAACAATCAACAAAACTAAAAGACAGCCTCCTGCATCGGGAAAGATATTTGCAAATGGCATATCTGAGAAAGGGTTAGTATTTAAAATACATAAAGAACTTAGAAAACTGAACACCATAAAACAAAGCACCCATAATGCAATTAAAAAATGAGCAGAAGACATAAACAGAAATTTCTCCAAAGAAGATATATAGATGGCCAACAAACACTTGAAAAAAATGCTCAATATCTCTCTTTATCAGAGACATGCTAATAATAACTATAATGAGATATCACCTAACACCTGTCAAAATGGCTAAAATAAAAAATATAAGAAACAACAAGTGCTGGTGAGGATGTAGAGAAAAAGGAACCCTCATGCACCATTGGTAGGAATGCAAACTGGTGTACCCACTCTGAAAAATAGAATGGGGCTTCCTCAAAAAGTTAAAAATGGATCTATCCGATTACCTAGCAATTGTCTACTGGATATTTACTAAAGAATGCAAAAACACTAATTCAAAGTGATACATGCACACCTATGTATAGCAGCATTATTTACAATAGCAAAATTATGGAAGCAGTCCAAGTCTCCATTAATAGATGAATGGATAAAGGAGAAATGGAATATATACACAGTAGAACATTATTTAGCCATAAAAAATGAAAGCTTGCCATTTGCAGCAACATAGATGGAGCTAGAGAGTATAATGCTAAGCAAAATAAGTCAGTCAAAAGAAAAATACCGTAAGATTTCACTTATATGTGGAATTTAAGAAACAAAATAAATGAACAAAGGAAAAAAAAGAGACAACCCCAAAAACAGACTCGAAACTATACAGTAAAACATTGGATAATGAGTAATTTGTTCTGTGAGTATTCTGCAAGACAAGCAAAAAATTCTAATAAATTTTAACTTGATAAATGAGCAATGTCTTGCAATGAGTAGTACATGATGCTGAATATCACATGATCACAACAGAGCCAATGGTTCTTGAAATTCGCTTTGATATACCAGTGCTTTGGATTATAAGCATGCTTCTGGAATGAATTATGCTCGCAAACCAAGGTTTAGTAAAGAACAAACAGAGGGGAGGTGGGTGGAGGGTGGGTAAAATAGATGGAGATTAAGAGTGTAGTTAACATGATGAGCACTGAGTAATGTATAGAATTCTTGAATCAAAACATTGTACACCTGAAACTAACTGTATGTTCACTGTATTAGAATTAAAATAGAAAACAATAAAAAAGAAAAGCAGAAATGTTCATGATGTATATAAGGTTTCTGAATGAAGATATGTAGTAATTTAAAAAAAAGTCTTAGCACATAAATAATGAGCTTCCCAGAACGAGAGGGGAAAGATTGGAGCATAAAATTTATTTGAAGAAGAATATCAAAATTTTCTCAAACTTGGTAAGAGACTTAAATTTAAGTATGCCAAATGCTTGGCAAAGTATAAGCAGAGTAGTCTCGAAGAACACCTATGTTCCTAGAAGCGTTACAATACTTTTTGAAAACCCAAAATAAGAAATAACCCTTAAAATTATCTACGTAAAACAACAAAGGTAAAATGATTCAAATCTAGGTGATTTCACACCAGAATCATAGGAGCAATAATACAGTAAAGCAAAATCATTAAATTGCTAAAAGACAAGACTGTCAACCCAGTAGTCTGTATATTCAGTGAAAACAGACTTTAGCAAAAAGACAAAGACTAACACATGGAAGAAAGAAAATTCAAGGAATTAGTTACCAGATTTCTAAGAAATACTAAATAGGGGTACCTGAGTGGTTCAGTTGGTTAAGTCACTTCAGCTCCGGTCATGATCTCATCATTCATGGTTTGTGAGTTCCAGCCTTGTGTTGAGCACTGGGCTGACAGCTCAGAGCCTGGAGCCTCCTTCAGATTCTGTCTCCCCCTCTCTCTGCCCTTCCCATGCTCGTGCTCATGCTCTGTATCTTTCTGTCTCTCAATATTGAAAACATTAAAAAAAAAAAAAAAAAGAAATGCTAAAGAAACTTCTGCAAGCATGCAAGCATAAGAGAAATAATAGAAAGAGCAAATGAAAAGAAGAAACAGTATGTGGATAGAAATAAGATGAAGAGATTTTAAATCTGAAAATCAAAAATTTCTCCTATTTTGTTTTGAAAATGTGAAAAAAGGTGTTTTCTCTTCATCCATACACAAAGGATATAATTAAAAACGACTTAATCAAGTTTAACTTCTTTTAATTCATTTATGTTGTATCATTTAGTTGAAATAAGTTAACTTGTTTAATGCATTTATTCAGAGAAAAGGGAGGAATTCAAAGGGAAATTTATCTCCACTAAAATAGAAAACATATTATTGAAGGAAAACCTGTCCTGGATTATATGAAAACAATGCTCTTGGTGCTTTGGCATTTTATAAAAACTAGAGTTTGCCCCTAAATGAACTACTATTTGATCCTCCATATCATTATTTGTTAACTACTTTAATTATTTTCTTTGATCAATATTTCTCATTTGTTTTGCTGAGAAAATAAAAGACGGGAGTTTCATATTTTAAATCACTTAGAAAGATATCATTGCAGCAAACTTCAGGCAGGAACAAGAAAAGGGGTTCAGTATCTTCACATTATACCAAATGAAGATTTCTTCCTACTATATCAATCTATTCCTAATTCTATTACTACATTTGCAATTTGTTTCAATTTAATATGTAATAAAATTTTCCTGTCTGTTTTAACCAACTGTCCAAATTTTTGTATAAATGTATCTTTCAGAGAGAATAAAGAAAGAACCTAAGCAAGAGCAAGGTAGGCATTTTATCTTCAAATAAATACAAATTATGTAATGTAAGCAATGTCATCTCTTTATCATGAGAGCAACGTTGGGCATCTTGGCATTGTATTGAACCAAGGACTTTGCCCATTAGTAAATGAATTGATTTTACCTTCTGTTATTTCATTTGCAGATCACTTCTATTGATTTGTTTTTCACTTTTATTGAGGCAAATTCATAGCATTAAATTAATCACTTGGACATGTACAATTCAATGGGATTTAGTATGTGCTCATTATTCTGTAACTATCACCTACATTTAGTTCTAAAAACGAATTTCAACACACCAAGTAAACTCCATACTCCTTAAGGCATCACTTCTCATTCCCCCACCAGTCCTGGTCTCTGGCAACCACTATCTGCTTTCTGTCTCTGTTTTCTTATTCTGATATCATCTCATACCCACGAGATTAACAAATACATGACATTTTGTGTCTGCTTTCTTTCACTTGCATAAGGTTATTGAGTTTCATTCATATTGTAGCACATATCAGTACTTTATTCTTTTTTTTATGGTTCAATAATACTTTATTGTATGGTATATTTTGTTTCTCCATAAATCCATTGATGGTCCTTTGGGATTTTTCTACCTTTTGACTATTGTGAATATGCTGCTATGAGTATTCTTGTACAGGTATTTGTTCAAATAGCTGTTTTCAGTTTGGGGGCTATATGCCTAGAAATGGAATTCCTGGATCCTACAGCATACTATGTTTAACGTTTTCACAGTATGTCAAACTGTTTCCCACTGAGGTAGCACTATTTTACATTACAGCCAACAATTTCTCTTTAACTCACCAATGCTTGTTATTTTCCAATTTCTAAATTATAGTCTTACTAGTGCCTATAATATGGTATCTCATCATGGTTTTGATGTGCACCTCCTCAATGACAAAAGAAGTTGAGCACATTTTCATACCTTATTTGTATACATTTGGATAAATGTCTTTCAAATCTTTTGCTCACTTTGTATATAGTTTTTCTTTTTATCATGGAGTTATAAAGTTTCTTTATATATTCTTGATAGTAAACTCCTAAAAATATATAATTTGCAAATATTTTCTCCCATTATATACATTAGCATTTCCTTTCTTACCTTTTGATACATAGTTTTCACTTTTTATGAAGTTAAGTTTATCTATTGTTCTATTTTGTTATTTGTGCATTGGTGTTACCTCTAAGAATCCATTCTTAAATCCTAATCATGAAGATGTACTTCTATAGTTTTTAAAAGAATTGTATTGTGTTTAGCTCTTGAATTTTGGTCTCTCACCCATTTTAAATAAATACTATAAATCCAGCAGAACATTAAAACAATGAACAAGACAGTCCTGTCTATATAATTTAATAGTTGGAGGTTTTTGCTGACCATTTTTAGAGCACTTTAAGTGTCCTATTCTAATGGAATAAAAGAAGCATGATGCTAAATTGCTAACTGGATTATCTAATAAAGTGGCTGAAATAAGAAGAAAAACTATATATAGTATACTATTTTTAAGTTTTTGAGGGTCTGCCAAACTTTACATAGTATTGCTGTGTATTACATAGTATTACATAGCACTACATAGTGTTTGGAGACTGCTGCTTTACCCCAATGCTTTTTGTTCCTTTTTGCTGAAAATACTTTTCCCTAGTAATATAATAATCAGTTTGGGTAAAATTCCAATTTTGAAATGAGAAAACTGTGGGAAACTCAGCAAGTAATGTAGCCTTATACTAATCTCATTTTATTCTTCTGCATAGTGTAATAACTTCCAAAGTACTTTGTTGATCAAATGTGATGTTGCTTGCGAAGCATGTATTACAGAGTTCAGTGCAAAGAAAGCACTAAGTGAATGTCAATGGGAATGGTGGTGGTGATGGTGACAATGATACTGATGATGATGGTGATGCTGCTGCGGTCGATGATGACGATGACAATGATATTATGCCTACAGAAGACTTTAAAAAATTATTTGGGGGGATGTTAAGCTCAGTCACAGTAAATTTAAAATTATTTTTCTACTTTTTACTATTTGATGCAAGTTAGTAAAACATCTGTAAAATAATTATATTTTTTTCTCTGAAGTGCCTAACCAATTATGTATACAATAGAGGAAAAGATTTTTGCAAGATTTTTTTGGTTCATTTTTTCTGTTCCATAATGATTTTTATATTACTCTTTTTATTTTTCAGATCAGTTTAGTACAAAATATGATTTTCCTATAGTCTGTTTCGTAGTGATTCTTCTATTTGTCTATTTTATTTTTCAGGTGAACCTAGGAAAGAAATCGGTAAGGTTT
The DNA here is from genome assembly GCF_006229205.1 of Suricata suricatta. NCBI lineage: Eukaryota > Metazoa > Chordata > Mammalia > Carnivora > Herpestidae > Suricata > Suricata suricatta. The sequence goes on along the minus strand of NC_043706.1, from coordinate 30,316,437 downwards.
AATGATTATTTACAAAACATGATGTTCCTATTGTCTGTTTCACCGTGGTTCTCATATTACTGTTTTATTTTTCAGGTAAACTTATGGAAGAAATTGGTAAGGATTAATGATTATTTACAAAACATGATGTTCCTATTGTCTGTTTCACCGTGGTTCTCATATTACTGTTTTATTTTTCAGATAAACTTAGGAAAACAAATGGTAAAGTTTAATGATTATTTGCAAAACATAATGTTCCTATTGTCTGTTTCATAGTGATTCTCATATTACTCTGTTTTAATTTTCAGGGGAACTTATGGAAGAAAATGGTAAAGTTTAATTATTTATATGATATGATCTTCCTATATAGATTTCTGCTTGCTTCTTCCTTTTTCCATGTATAATTTTCCCCATATAATTTTCTTTCATGATTTTCATTCATGTTTATTACATTGCAACTTCCCTTACCTATTTCTTTCTGTGTTCCTCTCCCATCAGCTAACTCACTTCTCTCATTCAGCCCTATCGGAATCTGACATATTTTTTTTCAGCTGTCTCCATGATACTAGCAATAACTTCTTCTAGTGGCTTTGAGTGAAATCTATTCTAAGAATATATTTGAAAGAGCTCTCACGGAGCTTGGTGTGCCCCCAATCTGATTCTAAGTAAAACAAACTTTTCTACACAAGGCACTATTAAAAAAAAAAAAAGTGAAATAGGTTGTTCCTTATACAATATGCCACTACTCTCTCTACCTTTTGACTGAAGCCTCAACTGGCTGGACCAAAAGTGCAGGGTTATGACATAGACATACCTGGGTTCAAGTCATTGTCCATTTACCAACAGAAACTTCATCGTGTTACTGGCCCCTTTGATTCTCAGATCTTAATTCTATAAACAGAAGAGCACTACTTCACCATTATTTTTGCTGGCATTCAATTGAGTGATTACATAAAGCCATTAGGTAATACCTCTCTCATTGGAAGGACTCAATAAACTATAGCTGGTACTGCACAGATGATGGCTAGCATAACATCATTGCAGGTGAAGATACTCATTATAGTCAGCATTCTAAGTTAGTCAAAAACAATAAATCACTGGGGAAATTGGTAATTTTCTCTTGAATTTCAACCATAAGATTATTTGTCTATGTAAACATGTGATATATTTTTATTGTTTTGTTTTCAACAAATGTTCTAGAAAAGTGAGGTGGTTTTTTTTTTTTAGCCCTAATAAAGTAACTTATTTCATGTGTGATTCTTTTAAGGAACATTCATTTTCTTTTCTCTGTGATATTAAAATGGGTTTTTCACTTTTGTGTTTCAGAAAAATTGCAAAAGGAAATTGGTAATTGTATTCTAGTAGTTAAAATATTTGCAAGATATTATACTTGCAAATCAAGTGAATTTGATACTGTCGGAATCAGTGCTTTGTTTTATCCTATACCTTTAACTCTTTATTTTGGGTATCTTTCACATTTTCCTATGGCCTCTCTAAGTTGCAGTTATCATGCCAGGAATGATTAACCTGTTTACCTTGATTAACCCCTAAAAAATCATGTGATTCAACTTTATTTTATCCATAAGAAATTTATAAGGGAGAAATGGCTTGACTAATATGATAGTGATGATTATGATAAACCCCTCAAAGAATGTCTGTCTATGTTTCTGCATTTTTATCTCTTTGAGAGTCCCAGACTTCTGCGTACATCTCTTTTCAGATCAAAGAAGAGCCCAATTTAGGAATGGTAAGTGACTCAGAAGTTCTTTCATGGCAGTTCCTGAATTCCACAAACAGTAAGACTCCTAACTCTTCTCTAAACCCCATTTTCAGAAAGAATCAGGCATACTGTAGAACACAGGCATATTGTGTTCATCATGTAGGAGCATAAATGGAAGAGAATCTGTAAAAGTTAATTCACTTTTCCCCTAAGTTGTAATATTCTTTTCACTTTATCATCTTTTCTCAATATTTATTCCTTTACTCTGTTCTTCCTAATTCCTTCTGTTTTGTCTTCCTTTTCTTTTTCTTCCCCCTCTTCTTTTCTTCCATTTTCCATCTTTTTTTTTCTTTTCTATCTCCAACTGTCCATCTTTCTGTCATCACTCCTTCATTTTCTATTTTTTTAAACATTTTTAAAATTTATTTATTTTTGAGAAAGAGAGAAAGACAGACAGACAGAGACAGAGCATGAGCAGAGGAGGAGCAGAGAGAGAGGGAGACACAGAATCTGTAGCAGGCTCCAAGCTCTGAGCCCAACTCGGAGTTCAAACTCACAAACCGTGAGATCATGACCTGAGCCAAAGTCGGACGATCAACCGACTGAGCCACCCAGGCGCCCTTTCATTTTCTATTTCTATATTCCTTTCTTTTTCTTGTTTTTAGTTTGCCTTTTGCTGACTTTATATGTTTCCACACAATTGTTTCAACCATTTTCTACTGAGGAAAGGAATGGTCACATGCTTGTGATGGAGGAAAGGGACAGAGATAAATATGTAACTGAATACTTAGAGAAGGCCAGTGATGAGAAGACAGAAAAAGATAGGAGAAGGACCATGAAAGGGTGATAATATTTAATCATTTTGTTCGCTCGCAGGCTGGCAGAAGACATCATTGTTCCCTGGTGAGTACCTTGTCCTGACCATGATCATTTCCCCTGATTCTAGGGTATATACTTAACCTCCTAAATTCTGTAAGACATCATGCTACTAACTACTACTTGACATAGCATAATGCATTTTACATAACTGTTCCATAGAAAACTTACCAAGAATGATAACTTACGAATTACTTTTCTTTTCATCTTTTTCTTACCTGTGTTTCACAGGACACTTTCAATTTAATTAAAGAAGATCTTAATAAATAGAATTGGTATCTTGTCATTTAATAAATTTACTTTTTCCTTTTTCACAATTCTAAGGAAGTTTTATATTTATGTCAATTAATTCTAGCTACTCTTTCAAATAAACATCAACCCATCAAATAGTTTAGCAGGGTAGACTGTATTTCTAACATATATGCAAAGATTCCTGATTAAGAAGTTCTACTTGGAAGGCGTCCTCTAAACAATGACTTTGATCTGGACTCTTTGCATTGTGTAACTTCCCAATACTCTAGATATCCTTCAATTTCTCAAAATTTTTTGAGAAAAAGAAATGTGAAGATACCAAATAATATAGTGTTTTGTAGGGATTGAAAAGCCATTCAGCAGTTCCGCCTAGAGATGCCAGTTCTCAGTCATGTGGTTTCACCTAGACACATGGGAGCTAGGAAAGGTTGTTTAGCTGTTTGCCCAGAAAACAGAAAAGCAATAAATATTGCCAGGGTTTTTGCCATCTCTACAAGATGTCTTTCAGGAAACCAAAGATCAATCTAATGTTTCTTTCCCTGTATATAACTTGTTCCTTTTTCAAAAAGAGAAGCCAAAGGTGCATGCAGTCACTGCAATGGATTCAACGGCCAAGCAAGATCTCTAGGAGAGATCCTCTTCTTTCAATTGATGTAACTCTTCTGGACCTTGTAATCTGTGAACTCAAAGACAGGAATTGTCTGCACCCTCCATTCGATGCTTAGACAAATGAGGATAAAACATGCAGTAAATTTTTAATGTTTGGAATAAGGAATGAAAAAGCACAACAGGCATCACTTATCAATACAGTATGGATTCTGGCCAGACCGTATTTTGAAGGCCCCTTATTCTAAAGGTGGAAGAATTTACCTGATTATTTGGACTGTTATTTTGCTCTTGAGATGTAACTTGCTTCCTATTGTCCTTAGTGACCCTTGACTCTCCCTCACATCAAATGTATAGTGGCATAGCACACTTCTGGCTTGTGGAAATTTGCTAATACAAAATATACTTTATAGCTTCCATGCTTACAGAATTTTTTATGCTGAGCTCATTTTTTAAAGTGTTATAGGATATAATTTATATACCATATATTTATTTATGTGTTCACTCATTTTTTAAAAATCAATTCAAAAATTTTTAAATACAGAGTTGGGCAGCCATCACCAAATTCAGTTTTAGAAGATTTCCATCATCCCAAAAGACCTTTTGTTTCCATTTTATGCTAATCCCTTCCTACGTTTAGGCGATCCCTAGTCTACTTACTCTCTATAGCTTTGTGTTTTAGACATGTATAATTGGAATCATGGAAGATATGATCTTCTCTGTCCTTTTTCACTTAGCAAATGTTTTTGAGACTCTCATTTTAGCATGCTTAAGTATTTTGTATATAAAGGTATATAAATATAAATTTCCAGGTAATATTCCATTGTATGGATATGCCACATTATGCTTATTCATTCCCCCAAATAATGGGCATTTAGAATACTTCCACTTTTTTGTAGTTTTAAGTTTTTATTTAAATTCTGCTTAGTTAACATATAGTATAAATCAGTTTCAAGAGTAGAACTTAGTGATTTGCCAGAGTCCAGCTCCAGCAGGTCCAGGGCTCCCTGAAGGATGGACGGTGTCAGCAAAAGGGAGTGAGAGAACCTCAGCTTCTTTCTGATCACCAGGAAGGCATCTCTGCACTGACCAGAGAGTCAGCTTTATTTATTGAGAAAATGTATGGAATACAAAACAGAAGTGGCAATTAGCTTAGGCAATGATTTCTGATGACAAATTCTTTGGTATATAAAAATTTACCAGAACATAGATTGCTAGAAAACTCATTTATAATCTTTATCAATAGTGATTGAAGTAGGTGACTAGATGCTTATCACATGGGGAAGGAAGGCATCTTTAGCATTTAAATTCAAGGCAATGTTTTTAGCATAGCAAAGGCAAGCGTTAGTTCTTTTGTGAGCAGGGGTCAATAGCCTGTTTTCTTGAGGGAAGAAAACATGTTTCTTGTGGAAAATGTAGTATTTGCTCCTATAATCATAAAAGAAGAAAATCCTATCAGTTCCTTCACAAGGTCTGATGCCAGTCCGCCAGGCACCTTGGGGGTCAGTGCTCAAGCAGAATTTGAGAGTAGAAGTTGTTCGCCATTTGACGGTGGGAGGCATCTGCCTTGCAAACCCTCCTTACTTCAGAAATGGCTCCCAGCAGTGATTCATCACTTATCATATAATAACCCGTTCTCATCACAACTACCCTCCTTAATACCCATCACCCATTTACCCCTTCACCCACCCACTTCCCTTCCAGCAACCTTCAGTTTGTTCTGTATACTTAAAAGTCTGTTTTGTGATTTGCCTCTTTCTTTTTTTCTCCCTATGTTCATCTTTCTTTCTTAAATTCCACATATTAATAAAATCATATGGTATTTGTCTTTCTCTGACTGACCTCACTTTGCATAATAGATTCTATCTCCTTCCACGTTGTTGTAACATGGCAAGATTTCAGTCTTTCTTGTGGCAGAGTAATATTTCACTGTGTGTGTGTGTGTGTGTGTGTGTGTGTGTGTGTGTGTGCGCCATATCTACTTTATCCTTTCATTCTCTATGGGTGTGTGTGTGTGTGCGTATGCCATATCTACTTTATTTTTTCATTATTCTATGGACATTTGGGCTTTTTCCATATTTTGCCTATTGTAGATAATGCTACTATAGACATCGTAGTGCATGTGACCCTGTGAATCTGTATTTTTGTATCCTTTGGGTAAATACCTAGTAGTGCAATTGTTGGATTGTAAAGTATTTTTGCTTTCAGTTTTTTGAGGAACTTCCATATTATTCTCCAGAGTGTCTGTACAGTTTCCACTTTTGAAGCCTTATAAACAATCCCACCAGGAACATTTACATGATGATCTTTGAGTCAAAATATGTTTTATTTCTCTTGGCTATACACTTAGGATTGGGAATTCTGAATCATATGATAAAATTATGTTTAATAGTTAATGAAATTGTCAAACTGTTTACCAAACTGTCTGTACCATATTACACTGGACAACAATACATGATGGCATTCCTTATTATCTACAATTTTTATTATACTTTTCCTATTGGATGTGAATTGTATCTCTCTGCAGTATTAATTTGAATTTCCCTAATGTACAATGATGTTGAATATGATTTCCTGTGGTGTATAGCCATTCGTATTCCTTCTTTGGGGAAATTACTGTTTCACTATTTTGCCATGTTAATTTTTTTAAGACAGAGAAAGAGAGTGAGAGTAGAGAAGGGGCAGAAGGACTGAGAGAGAGGAAAAAAACCATTTTTTCTGCCTACAATAGACTCATTATATTTTATTTTATTTTGCTTTATTTTATAGTTTATTGTCAAGTTGGTTTCCATATAACACCTAGTGCTTATCCCAACAAGTGCCCTCACCCCATGCCCATCACCCCTTTCCTTTTGCCCCCTTCACCATCAACCCTCAGTTTGTTCTCAGTATTCAAGGGTCTCTCATGGTGCACCTGCCTCCCACTCCCCAACAAATTTTCCCCCTTCCTTTAACCCATGGCCCTCTGTCGAGTTTCTCTGGTTACACTTATGAGTGAAAACACATGGTATCTGTCCTCTGTCTGACTTATTTCACTCAGCATGACACTCTCGAGGTCCATCCACTTTGCTATGAATGACCATATTTCATTTTTCTCATTGCCATATAATATTCCATTGTATACATAAACCACAGTTGATGGGCATTTAGGCTCTTTCCATGATTTGGCTATTGTTGAGAGTGCCGCTATGAACATTGGGGTACATGTGCCCCTATGCATCAGCACTTCTATATCCCTTGGGTGTACCTCTAGCAGTGTTCTTCCTGGGTCATAAGGGAGTTCTATGGATAGTTTTTTTGAGGAACCTCCACACTGTTTTCCAGAGCGGCTGCACCAGTTTACATTCCCACCAACAGTGTAGGAGGGTGCCCGTCTCTCCACACCCTCGCCAGCATCTATAGTCTCTTGATTTTTTCATTTTAGCCACTCTGACTGGCGTGAGGTGGTATTCAGCATGGTTTTGATTTGTATTCCCTGATGATGAGTGACGCAAAGCATCATTTCACGTGTCTGTTCGCAATCTGGATGTCCTCTTTGGAGGAGTGTCTGTTTATGTCTTCTGCCCATTTCTTCACTGAATGATTTGGTTTTGGGGTGTGGAGTTTGGTGAGTTCCTTATAGATTTTGGATACTAGCCCTTTATCTGATATGTCATTTGCATATTCATTTTGTTGATTGTTTTCTTTGCCTTGCAGAAGTTTTTTTATCTTGATGAGGTCCAAATAGTTTATTTTTGTTCTTGATTTCTTTGTCTTTGGGGATCTGTCAAGTAAGAAATCTCTGAGGTTGAAGTCAAGGAGGTTGCTTCCTGCTTTCTCCTCTAGAGTTTTGATGGTTTTCTGTCTCACATTCAGGTCCTTTAGCCATTTTGAGTTAATTTTTGTGTATGGTGTAAGAAAGTGGTCTAGTTTCATTCTTCTGCATGTTGCTGTCCAGTTCTTCCAGCACCACCTGTTAAAGAGGCTGTCTTTTTCCATTGGATACTCTTTCCTGCTTTATCAAAGATGAACTGGCCATATATTTGTGAGTGCAGTTCTGGGTTCTATAGTCTATTCCATTGGTCTATGTGTTGTGCCAATACCATACTGTCTTGATGATGACAGCTTTGTAGTAGAGGCTAAAGACTCGGATTGTGATGCCTCCCGTTTTGGTTTTCTTCTTCATATTACTTTGGCTATTCGAGGTCTTTTGTGGTTCCATATGTATTTTAGGATAGTTTCTTCTAGCTTTGAGAAGGCTGGTGCAATTTTAATTGGGATTGCATTGAATGTGTAGATTGCTTTGGTTAATAATGACATTTTAACAATATTTATTCTTCCGACCCATGAGCATGGAATGTTTTTCCATTTATTTGTGTCTTCTTCAACTTCCTTCATAAGTTTTCTGTAGTTTTCAGCATACAGATCTTTTACATCTTTTGTTAAGTTTATCCTAGGTATTTTGTGTGTGTGTGTGTGCAATTGTGAATGAGATCAGTTTCTTGATTTCTCTTTCTATTGCTTTATTCTTGGTATATAAAAATGCAACTGAGTTTTGTATGTCAATTTTGTACCCTGCAACTTTGCTGAATTCATGGATCCACTCTAGTAGGCTTCTGGTGGAGTCTTTCGGCTTCTCCATGTAGTGTATCATGTCGTCTGCAAAAAATAAAAGTTTGACTTCATCGTTGACATTTCTGGTGTTTTTTATTTCCTTTTGTTGTCTGATTGCTAATGCTAGGACTTCCAGTACTATGTTAAACAACAGTGGTGAGAGTGGACATCCTTGTCATGTTCCTGGTCTCAGAGGAAAGCTCTCAGTTTTTCCCCATTGAGGGTGATATTAGTTGTGGGCTTATCATAAATGGCTTTTATGATGTTTAAATAAGTTCCTTCTATCCCAACTTTCTTGAAGGCTTTTATTAAGAAATGGTGGTATAGTTTGTGAAATGCTTTTTTTGCATCTATCAACAGGATCATATGGTTTTTAGCTTTTCTCTTGTTAATGTGATGTATCACATTGATGGATTTGTGAATATTGAACCAGGTCTATAACCCAGGAATGAATCCCACCTGATCATGGTGGATAATTCTTTTTATATGCTGTTGAATTCGATTTGCTAGTATCTTGTTGAGTATTCTTGCATCTGTATTCAGCATCTGTATTGCATCTGTATTGGCCTGTAGTTCCTTTTTTTTTTTTTTTTCCCTGTGTCTCTCTCTGGTTAGGGAATCTAAGTGATGCTGGTTTCATAGAATGAGTTCAGAAGTTTTCCTTCTATTTCTATTTTTTTTGAAATAGCTTGAAAAGAATGGATATTAACTCTGCTTTAAATGTCTGGTAGAATTCCCCAGGGAAGTCATCTGGCCCACAGCTCTTATCCGTTGGGAAATTTTTGATAACTGATTGAATTTTTTCACTAGTTATGAGTCTATTCAGGTTTTCTATCTCTTCCTGTTTGAATTTTGGTAGTGCATGTGTGTTTAGGAACCTGTCCATTTCATCTACGTTGTCCAGTTTGTTGACATAAAATTTTTTATCATGTTCCATGATAATTGCTTGTATTTCTGAGGGATTGGTTGTAATAACTCCATTTTCATTCATGATTTTGTTTATTTGGGTGCTCTTTCTTTTCTTTTTGAGAAGCCTGGCTAGAGATTTAACAATTTTGTTTATTTTTTCAAAAAACCAACTCTTGGTTTCATTGATCTGCTCAACTGTTTTTTTTTTTTGATTCTATATTGTTATTTCTGCCCTGATCTTTATTATTTCTTTTCTTCTGCTGGGTTTTGGGCGCTCCTGCTGTTCTCCATCTAGTTCCTTTAGGTGCACTGTTAGATTTTGTATTTGTGCTTTTTCTAGTTTCTTGAAATAGGCCTGAATTGCAATATTCTTTCCTCTTAGGACTGCCTTTGCTGCATCCCAAAGAGTTTGTATTGTTGTATTTTCATTTTCATTTGTCTCCATATATTTTTAAATTTCTTCTCTAATTGCCTGATGGTCCAATCATTCTTTAGTAGGGTGCTTTAATGTTTTTGGAGGTTTTCCAGACTTTTTCCTGTGGTTAATTTCAAGTTTCATAGCATTGTGATCTGAAAATGTGCATGGTATTATCTCAATTCTTTTATATTTATTGACAGCTGCTTTGTGACCCAGTATGTGGTGTAATTTGGAGAATGTACCATGTGCACTCAAGAAGAAAGTGAATTCCATAGCCTCAGGATATAGAGTTCTAAATATATCTGTTCAATCCATTTGTTCCAACGTGTCATTCAGGTCTATTGTTCCCTTACTGATATTCTATCTAGTTGATTTATCCATTCTAGTAAGTGGAGTATTAAAATCCATTGCAATTAGCACATTCTTGTCAATAAGATTGTTTCTGTTTAAGATTAACTGTTTTATGCATTTGGGTGCTTCTGAATTCAGTGCACAGATGTTTCTAATTGTTAGTTCTTTTTGATGGAGAGACCTTGTAATTGTTATATAACGTCCTACTTCATCTTTTATCACTGCCTTTCCTTTAAAGTCCAGTTTGTCCAGTATAAGTATGGCTACTCTGGCTTTCTTTTGACTTTCAGTCACATGATATACATTTCTCCATCCCTTTACTTTTAATCTGAAGGTGACTTCAGGTCGAAAATGAGTTTGTTGTAGACAACAAATAGATGGATTTTGATTTTTATCCATTCAGCTACCCTATGTTTTTTGATTGGAGCCTTTAGTCATTTTATATTCAGTGTTATTATTGAAACATATGGGTGTAGAGTCATTGTGTTCTCTGTATGGTTTATGCTTGTAGTGGTGTCTTTGGTACCTTTCATTTCTTGCAACATTTCCCTCATAGAGTCCCTCTTAGGGTTTCTTGTAGGGTTGATTTAATAGTGATTAATTCTTTTAATTTTTGTTTACTTGGGAAAACCTTTATCTCTCCTATTCTAAATGACAGGCTTGCTAGATAAAGGATTCTTGGCAGCATAATTTTTCTATTCATCACATTGAAGATTTCCTGCCATTCCTTTTCAGCCTGCCAAGTTTCAGTAGATAGGTCCGTAAGTGCTCTCATAGATTTCCCTTTTTATGTTAGGGTCTTTTTATCCCTAGCTACCTTTAGAATTCTCTCTTTATCCTTATATTTTGCCAGTTTCACTATGATATATCATGCCGAAGGTCCATTCAAGTTATGTCTGAAGGGAGTTCTCTGTGCCTCTTGGATTTCAATGTCTATTTCCTTCCCCAGATTGGGGGAATTCTCAGTTATAATTCGTTCAAGTACCCCTTCAGCACCTTTGTCCCTGGTGCTGCTTGGAGTTGGGACTCCTAGCCCAAGGAAAGCACCACAGCTATAGAAAGGATCTCTCTCCAAACGTCCTGCGGTTACAGATGGGATGAAAGGTCCCTCTCCCTCCCAGGCTGATGTTTTTCTCTTCTTTAAAGACAGTTTATAGCAGTGTCAGCCGCTCTTTCTCTTCCCCTCGTCTCTCCGTGGCTCTCCACAGAGGTGGTTCCCTCCCCTTCGTGCCTCGGGTCCCCGCCCATTTTTATCTTCCCCAGTTCGCAATCACACACCTACGAGGCCGTCTTCTTAATGGACTCTGTCTCTTTTCCTCCCAGACTCTCGCAGTTCAGTGTCTCATGGCTTCAGTCCTTCCTGGTTTGAGAGCTCCCTACTTCTCCGCCATCTTGCAGGGATCCACGAGACTCAAAAGACAGTTAAAGATATCTGAGCCATTTATCATTTGCAGCTTGAGGGAGGGTTCTAGCAGCAAAGTTTCACAGGACTGGGAAACCACACAGGGTTGGGGACGATGACAGGCATGATCTCACAGGGGGAGAGGAGCCTAAGTCCAACCTCATGCCCCAATCAACAAAAGAATACCATCCTCCCCAGGAAGGACAGGGGCCCATGGGGGGAAACGGAGGCTCCAGGGCTGGAGTGGGCGAAGGGATGGAATGCTGGCGGGAGCTGTGCCCTCGCGCTGAGCAAATCACTCTCCACCTTTGTCCCCAACTGCATCAGTGCCCGCACTGCCCTCGCCTTCTGGGAAAAAATCTTAAGCAGGCTTCACACTCAGCATAGAGCCCAATGTGGGGCTCAATCCTATGACCCTAGAATCATGACCTGAGCCAAAATCCAGAGTCATATGCTTAACCAACTGAGTCACCCAGGCATCCCTATTTTGCATTTTTTAATTGGGATGTTTGGCAATTTTGACTTTTAGGAAATTTTTCTATACTTGGATACAAACTTTTTATAGGATAAATTGTTTGAACATATTTTCTTCTAGTCTGTGTATAACTTTTTCATTTTATTGTTGGTGTATTTTGAAGTGCAAAAGTTCTTATTTATTTTGATAAGGTCCAATTTATCAGTTTGTGTCTTTTATCACAAGCTATTGGTTTCATGTCTCAGAAGTGCTTGCATAATTCAAACTTTCAAGTATTTTTCTCTACTTTTTTTTTGTATAGAAAGTTTTATTGTATTAGCTCTTGCCTTTATGTCTATAACACACTTTGAGTTTGTATTCTGTGTGGGGTGATGGAAAGATCTCAATGCATCTTTTTGCATGTGGATATGTAAGAGCGAAATTTCACGGGAGTCAGCCCTGTGACCTCCCCTCCACCCACCCCATAGCCTGCCCTGCAGGCAAGAGTCTTGAGGGGTGGGGAAGTATCGGCTCAGGCAAGATAGGGTGAGCATGGGTTAAGAAAGAAGGGCCAATCAGAGAACAGGTGATGCAACACCTGCCG
>NC_043706.1:30294132-30304173 GCF_006229205.1 Suricata suricatta | reverse complement strand
CCTCCGACGTGCTCCTGGGGGCTCTTCTCCTCTACCCCTGCGTGGGATACGAGTTGAGCCCCAGCGCGCTGGTCCCCGAATAAAACCTCTTGCTGTTTGCATCAAGTGGCGGCTCTCGAGACTGATTGGGGTGTGCGTCGATCTCGGACCAGGGCAGTGGGATCTCCCACTGACGGACCTTACAGATATCTGATGTGCCAGCTCCAATTCTTAAAAACACTGTATCTTTCCCCTTTGAATTGCCTTGGCATCTTTTAAGAAAATCAGTTGATCAGTTTATTTCTGGATTCAAAATTTTGTTCCCCTCATCTATTTGTCTGTCTTCATGCCAATCCCACACTCTCTTCATTACTCAAGTTTTATAGTATGCTTTGAAATTGGAAAATTTAAGTCTAATTTTTATCTTCTTTAAAACAATTATTTTGGCTATTCTGGTTTCTTTGCATTTCCATATGAATTTTAGAATCTACTTGAAAATTTCTGGAAAACAAAAACAACCACGGTATAATTTTGATAGGAATTGTGTTGAATCTATAGATAAATCTGGGGCAAACTGCCATTTTAGTATTACACTTTCTATTCATGAGCATAGAATGTTTCTCTTTTTCCATACATTATCTGTGTTGTCTCGGCAATGTTTCATAATTTTAGTGTACAAATCTCACAGTTTTAATTTAATTTCTGTCTGAGTATTTGATATTTCTTTGTAATTGTGAATGGAATAGTTTTAATTTCACTTCAGACTGTTCATTGTTAATATATAGTAATGTAATTAAATTTTGTTTATTGACTTTTTTTTTAATCCTGTGGCCTTACTGAATTCATTAATTTGTTCTAGTTCTAGTAGACTTTTGTGGACATTTGTATGATTTTCTGCAGGAATGATGAGTCAACTGTGAATAAAATGAGATTTTTGAGGATGCCTGGGTGGCTCAAGTCAGTTAAGCATTCAACTCCTGAGCTCGGCTTAAGTTTTGAGCCCAGGGTCATGAGTTCAATCCCCCTGTTGGAGGTGAAAGCTACTTAAAAACAGAAAAAGGAGGAGGCCTGGGTGGCTTAGTCAGTTAAGCGTCCAACTTCAGCTCAGGTCATGATCTCGTGGTTCATGAGTTAAAGCCCTGCGGGCTCTGTGCTAACAGCTCAGAGCCTGGAGCCTGCTTCAGATTCTGTGTCTCCTTCTCTCTCTGCTTTTCCCTTGCTCACGCTGTGTCTCTCTGTATTTCAAAAATAAATAAACATTTTTTAAAGGAGATTTGCTTTTTCTTTTTTTTTTTCAAATTTGAATTTTTTTTTAACCTTACTGCGTAGAACCTCCATTACAATGCTGAATAGAAACACCAAAAACAAACATGCTTGCCTTGATCCTACCATGGAGTGAAATTTTTATTTTTTTATTGTTAAGTATTTTATCTGTTGTAAATTTTTCATAAAAACACTTTATCAGGTTAAACATTGCCCTTCTAATTTATTGATTTTTTGAAATCACATGTAGGTATTTGATTTTATCATGTTTTTACTGTGCCTATTGAGATTATTATGCCATTTTATTGCTTATTTTATTAGTATGGTTTGCTACATTATTGATTTTCACACATTAAGCTGATCTTGGATTCTAGGCACAAACCCCACTTGGTGGAGGCCTATAATCTTTTTTGTATGTATTGTTAGATTGTTAATTTTTATTGAGAGTTTTGCACTTGTATTCATTAAAGATATTTGTGTGTCTTTGTCTGGCTTTGATATCAGGGTGATATTAAACTTTAGAATCAATTGGGAAATATTCCACCAACTTTTATTTTCTAGAAAATTATACTAAGCATTACTATTATTTATTTTTAAATTATTTGAAAAAATACACCAATAAAGCCAACTGGGCCTGGGAATTTCTTTGTGGGAAGTTTATAATAAACAATTCAAATATCTTACTTGTTTGAGATCTATGTAGACTTTCTATTTCTTAAGTCATCTTCAATAATTTGTATTTTGAAGAATTTGTGCATTTCATCTATTTAGTGACATAGGAATTTTTGCAGAAATCCCATTTTAGCCTTCTAATTTCTAAGAGTTCAATAATGATGTCCTTGACTACAAAACCCTCACGTGTGTATGTATGAGTGTGTGTTGATTGTTGTGGCTTTATTTATTTAGTTTTTGCCTTTTTCTTTTTCTTTAGAGTTTTCATTTAAATTCCCACTCATTCACATACAGTGTATTATTAGTTTCAGGTGTACAATTTAGTGATTCAACACTTATGTACAACACCCAGTGCTCATCAAAACAAGTACTTGGGGCCACCAGGGTGGCTCAGTCGATTAAGTACCCGACGCTGGCTTAGATCAAAATTTCGTGGTTTGTGAGTTTGAACCCCACACTGGGCTCTGTGCTGACAGCGCAGAGCCTGGAGCCTGCTTGCTTCAGATTCTGTGTCTCCCTCTCTCTCTGCCCCTCCCCTTTTGGGCTCTGTCTCTCTCTCTCTCTCAAAAATAATAAATATTCATTAAAGGAATTTTAAGTGCCTGTGTTTCTTATTGAGCAGTAAACTTTGCTGACTTTTCTAAGAAGGGACCTTTATTTAATGGAGAAAGTCAAGTATTGAATTTAGAGTTTTTTCATTGATTTCTAATATAATTTTATTATTTTCTTCCTTTTGATTGCTTCAAGCTCAGTTTATTCTTCACCTTTTAGACTCTTCAAGAAGCTTCGTTTATTGATTTAGGATAATTCTTCTTTTCTATATCAGACATTTAAAACTCTAAATTTCCCTCTAGGCACTGCTGTTAGCCACATCCAAGAGGTTTTTTTAAAAACATATGTAGTGTTTTCATTTTCATTCAACTCAAAATAGTTTCTAAATTCTCTTTTTGTTCCATAGATTATTTATAAACATATTGTTTAATATCAAGTTTTCTTTATTTCTAAAATTTGCTCCTGTTTTGTTTTTTTCCAACTTAATTCCATTGTAATCAGAGACTATAATTTTATGGACATTCTTATATTAGTTATTTTAAATAGTTTTTCCTAAATGAGTGTTTCTCAGTTTGCAACATGCCTTTGTCAGTTCCCTTTGTGAATTTCCAGAATTCAAAAGTTCTAATTTGAGAACTTTTCCAATCTTATTGCTGCATTGGAGGAGAGGACTTATGAAGACATTCATTCAGCTGTTCCAGACGTCCTGTGCTTCATGTTATTTTTAACATTTTCCTCCAAATATAGTAGGATTCTTATGCTTTTCTCCCAATTCATTTCATGTATCAATAACTATATCCAAAGTAACCACGGACCTACTTGGCCATCTAATTTATTGTCTTATGTATCTCCCTTTATGGTTGCTCTCTTGAAGCTACCTGAAACACCTGTGAAAAGTCCACCATCTTAATTTTCTTTTCCTTAAATACTTTGTTTGATAAAGAAATTGCGCTATTCCCTTGTGCTAAAACCACTCTATTTAATTTCATCTCTTCTCTTGGGTGGTCTAGAAAAATCATTGCCACATGTGTTCTCTAAAGAGCCATATTGTAAATATTTTAGTGTTCGTGGGCTATACGGTCTTCTCAAAATTACTCAACGGTGCTTTGTAGCACAAAGAAACCATAGGCAATACATAATGAATTAGTATGGCTGTTTTCCAATAAAATTGTGTTTACAAAAATAGCTGGTGGACTGATTCTTGGTCTAGAAAATGTCACTTTTTAAAACTCTGATAATTGCCCCATTTGGGAAGTTTTTATTTATTTTGAATTATGCCAGATAAAAGGTGAATAATCATTTTGAAAATGAATAGTTTTTAATAATGTCAATAATAGATTCAATGAATACTCTCTTCTCAAATCAATTCCTTAATATCTACAGTCTATGTAGGACATGTGATATGCTTTGTAAATTATCATATGCAACAGTTTTAGCAAATGTTTCTCTACTTATTTTGATGTCCATATTTGTAGTCAGTTTTATCTGTTTTGCCATGTCTATTGCCTAAACTCTAACCCAGACCACACATTTTCTTGTTTACAGTACTTCATTTTCATTTTTAGGCAGTACTTTCTGCATTGAGTAGTGTAATTAACTTAGACTTTTGTAAAAAGCAACTCCTATATCTCCATGGGTATCACAACTGCTTGGTATTCCTCACTCTTGCAAATGATAATATGAATCTGTCTGGTTCTGTGCCTCTCCTGGGCAACTCTCTTCAAAATAGTAACTCCAAGAACCAAGAATTTTCTTCCCTTGTGTCTTCTCCATTTTTAGGATTTCTACTCTTAGCTTTGTAACCTGGGGAAGAAGTGTTATAATGAAATTGAGAATGAAAAAAAATATATCATATGAGATATTTTATTGTAAAGCCCAGAAATAGTATGGGTCCTGCTGTGCACATTTTTATTGGTCATAACTCAGTCACATTAACTCACTTAAATGCATTGGCATGGGGAGTGGAGACATGTAATTTCACTGCCTGTTCCAGAAAAGACAACTATCTTGGGAACACAGTTAGTCTATACTATAGAAAGCACGAATTAGAGAACTTCATTCTTAGGAAAATATTTAACAAGAAAAGCAGTAGAAACTTTAGGTCAAACAAAAATTACCAAATAAATTTGAGACATTGACAAAATAAGTATTAGAGGGAAGAAATGACCTCTTGTGCCAATAAATTCAAATACTAGGTCTGATAATGAATATTTATGTTCTTTTCAGACTGGAAGAAAGAATTTTTCCAGGCTGGTGAGTCATTCCCTGATGGTCTAGGAGGGACTTTACTGCTTAAACTCCAGCTCAGTCTCAGAAGTTGGGAGGACAGATGAAAAACTCCTGTGAGAAAATATACACCTCCCACAGCTACAAGCTAAATCTTGCTTCCAGAATAACTCTACCCTTTTTTAGAATATTATTCTGTGTTTCTGAGAATATTATTGTCTTTGCAGTGAATGTTATTCTGGATCCAGCCACAGCCCATCCTGCCCTCATCTTGTCTGAAAATAACAAATGTGTAACTTTTGGAGAGAAGTCTCAAGATCTACCTAAAGACCCACAGAGATTTCATTCCCTTCCCTGTGTTCTGGGCCACTCAGTTTTCACCTCAGGGAGGTTCTACTGGGAGGTAGACGTCAGAAACAGTGGAGCCTGGGACCTAGGAATATGCAGGCAAAATGTAATGAGGCAGGGGAGGATTTGTGTAAAACCTGAAGATGGTTACTGGGCCATCAGGTTTTATAATGGTGAATACTGGGCACTGACCTCTCCAGAAATGCAGCTCACTATAAAAGAACACCCTACCAGAGTGTGTATTTTCTTAGAATGCGATGATGGACTTATCTCATTCTACAACATGACAGATAAATCCCACATTCACACCTTCTCTCAAGGTTCCTTTAATGGGTCTCTACAGCCTTTTTTCAGGCTTTGGCTTGGTTATTCAAAAAGTTTGACCATTTGTCCCGTGCCCAATGCATAACCCTTACTGTGGTCCCTCTCCTGTATTAGGAGCATCCTAAGACCTACAGGTCAGTGTGGATTGAAGTATGAGGTCATGACATGAATTCTCCTATATCAAAAGAAAATTATCCTTTCTTGTCTTTTTTCTGGTTCTCCCTAACCTTTTATGTCCTTCATAAATGATTCCCCAAAGGCATGGAAAAGTGTGCGTTACTTATGTTTAATGAAAAAATATACATATATAAAATATATATATATATATACACACACAAATAATATAATCATATTCATATATGTACATATAATATATATACACACAATATATATATACATATATAATGTAACAATAATCATATTATCCCTCTAAATATACACAAGGAACTAGTGTGTGTGATTGCCCATACAATGTTGAAATTTCATATCTGACAAAGGTAGAGATAGGAGAATAGCCTTTTATTTTATACTCTTTTGTACCTTTGGGTTTTGTACTATGTTTATGAGGTGATATGCATAAAATAAAATTAGTTTCAAATCCATGAATAATTGAAGTATTCTCATTTGTCTAATCAGTAAGACATTCACAGGGAACCAAATATTTTCTAGTTTATCCTTCAATTTACCCTTTTCTTTGCATCAACTTCATCCTTATAGTTTTTACCCTCTTTTATCATCTTTTTTTAATGTTTTATTTATTTTTGAGAGAGAGACAGCATGCGCAGGGGAGTTCAGAGAGAGGGAGACACAGAATCCAAAGACAGGCTACGGGCTCTGAGCTAGCTGTCAGCACAGAGCCTGACATGGGGCTCTAACCCATGAACCACGAGATCATGACCTGAGCTGAAGCTAGACACTCAACAGACTGAGCCACCCAGGTGCCCTACTTTTTACCCTCTTTATTCCCTTATAAGATACTAATTCATTCTTGCCTTTACTTACCACCACTTATATTTTTAGAAGACAGTTTCTTAATTTATATGCAGTAAAACTGACTTTTTATAGACTCACGTGGACACATGGATACAAGACAATGACACAAGTTCCATTATCTCCATCAGTGCTTTTATGTTGTCCTTTTGTAGTCAGACCTTTCATAAATACCCAACCTGGAAACAATCAATCAGGTTTCTGTCCCTATCCTTTTGTGTTTTCGAGGATATCACAAAAATAAAATCATATAGTATGTTATCTTTTGAGATTGACTTTCCATTCAGAATGAGGCTTTTGAGATTTCATCCATATTAGTAGGCATTAGTACTTCATTTCTAATAATTGCTGAGTAGTATTCTATTGAATAAACACATCACAATCTTTGTTCATCCACTGAATACCATTTATCCTGTTTCCAGGTTGGGGTTGTTATAAATAAAGCTGCTGTAAACACTCATGCAAACATTTTTCACTTTTTTATGATAAATATCTAAAAACAGAATTACTGGGTCATCTGGGAAGAGTAGTTTCAACCTTGTAAAAAAAACTGCCGAACTCTTTCCAGAGGAGCTTTACCATTGTGAAGTCCCACTAGAAATGTATGAGCATCTGGTACTTTCATATTTGGTTTTTTATTCATATTTTTATTACTTAATCTTATTTATGATGATAATTATATCGTGATATTTCACTAAGTTTTTGCTTCAATTTTTCTAATGGGTAATGATGTGGGACATCTTTTTATGTACTTATTTACCATTTATGTATCTTCTGGGTGAAGTGTCTTTAAATTTATAGTCTATTTTCTAAACATTTTAACAGATATTATTTGAAGAGCCGTTTTAGATTAACCAAAATAGTGTGCAGAAAATACAAAAAGTTTACATGTGTCACCTCTTCCCTACACTGTTGGACCTAGCAATGTCTTGAAGTGGTGCATGTGTTACAATTGATGAACCAACTTGATAGATTATTGTTAACTAAATTGCATCATTTACATTTGGCTCACTCTTTGGGTTGTACCTTCTATGGGGATTTTGACAAATGGGTAATGTCATGTATCCATCATTACAGTTTCATACAGAATAGTTTTGCGCTCCTAAATATGCCCTGTGCTCCACCCATCCATTCTTCCTCTCCTTCCTCTGACTTCTACACTTCCTGATTTTTTTTTACCATAACTATAACTATAAAAGTTTTGCCCCTTACTGAATGTCATATAGTTGAAATCATACAGATATGTAGTTTTATAGACTAGCTTTTTTAACTCAGAAAAAAAAAATGCATGTGAGGTTTTTCCATATCTTTTTGTGACATCATACCACAGTTTTTTCTTATTGTTGAGTAACATTTCATTATAAAAATATACCACACTTAGTGTGTGTATCTATCCTTTTGGTGAAGAACATTTTGGGTCCTTCCAATTTGAGGCAATTATGAATAAAACTGATATAGATAAATACTCAAGCGTAGGTCATTTTGTGGACATAAGTTTTCAACTCATTTGGGTAAATATGAATAGGAGTATGATTTTGAGATCCTAGTGCAAAACTATCAGCAAAGAATTAGAGCTCCCGTTGCTTCATATCCATGACAGCATTTAGTTTGGGTTGTTATCCATTCTAATAGATGTGTCATGGTATCACGTTGTTTTAATTTGGAATTCCATAATGACATATGATGTTAGAGATTTTTTCATATGCTTATATCCTAGTCTTTATTATAAATATAAGGTCTATAGGTAGATTCTTTTTTTTTCATATAGATGTCCAGTTTTTTTCAGCATCATTTGTTGAAAAGACTCTCCTTTCTTCATTGAACTGCCTTTGCACCTTTGTCAAAGTTCAGTTGACTATGTATGTGTGGATCTATTTCTGGAAATAGTCCATTTGAGAAACATATTTGTTTCTCATTGTTGAGTTTTAAGAATTCTTTATATATTCCAGATTCAAGACCTTTGTTGGCTATGCAATTTGCAAGTATTTTTTACCAGCCTAAATCTTCTCTATTCATTCTTTCTTTTTTAATTTTTTAAACATTTATTTAGTTTTGAGAGATAGGCAGATAGAGTGTGAGCAGGGGGGTACAAAGAGAGAAAGAGAGACACAGAATCCGAAGCAGGCTCTAGGCTCTAAGCTGTCGGCACAGAGCCTGATGCAGGGCTCAAATTCACGAATCATGAGATCATGACCTGAGCTGCAGTCAGCTTCTTAACCAACTGAGCCACCTAGACACCTCAGTCTTTTAATTCTCTTAACAGTGTATTTTGCAAAGAAAATATTTTATTTTAAGTTCAATTTTATGGATCATGCTTTTTGTGGTGTTTCAAAAACTTTTTTTTAAATCAAAGATTTTATCCTATAATTTTTTTAAAGTTTAACTATTTAACATTTTATATTCAGATCTATAATCTATTTTGAATTAAATTTTTGTAAGGTGTAGAGTTTCAGTCAAGTTTGACTTTTTTGCATATAAATATTTGTTATGGAATGAATTATGTCCCCAGAAAAGATATGTTAAAGTTCTAATCCTTGGTATCTGAAAGTAGGGTTTTCACAGACCTTTGGAAAGAACATTAGATACATTGTCATTATACAAAACTAATGAAATTTTTATGTTCTACCAATAGGCAATTTAAAAATGAAACTAAGGGTCATCTGGGTGTCTCAGTTGATTATTTTTAAAGTAGACTCTCCCTTGCTCACTCTATCTCTCTCTCTCTCTCTCAAAACTAAATAAAAACATTTAAAAAATTAAAAAAAGTGTTTAGTACTATACAAATTAAAACCATAGTGAGATACCACTACACACTACCATAATGAGATACCACTATATACCTATATATGGAATTAAAGAGCAACAGCACCAAATGTTGAGACCGTGAGGCAATGAGGACTTCCATACAATGATCATAGGAGTGTATAAATGATACAACCACTTTGCACAATATCTGGTAGGGTCTTTAAAAATTGAATATATGCCTATCGTCTGATGTATCCATATCACCATTAGTATTTACTCAAAATATGAAAACATGTTCATGAAATGACTTGGCTAAATTATCCAGAATATGTTTACTTATGGTTCAATGCTATAATACAAAGACAAAACTTGGTTCAGAATTCCTCACCCATACCACTAAAAAACAAAACTATCCACGGTAGTTTAACAAATTTTTATACCTCTCCTCATCATTAGTTTGAGAGTGTAAACTCAAAATAACTGTATTTAAAAGTTAACTGGATTAATTATATTTCCTTTCAGTGTGCTTATATCATTAATTAGAAATATGGTTAATTGTATTTGTTACTGTCTGTATTTTAGGGTTATTTTCTCATCTTTGTTGATTTATTTTTTTCCATAATATTTTATTGTCAAATTGTTTTCCATACAACACCCAGTGCTCTTCCCCTTAAGTGCCCTCCACCATCACCACCACCTCTTTTCCCCCCTCCCCCTTCCCCCTCAACCCTCAGTTCATTCTCAGCATTCAATAGTCTCAAGTTCTGCATCCCTCTCTCTCCCCAACTCTCTCTCTCTCCTCCGTTCCCCCTGGTGCTCCATTAGGTCTCTCTTGTTTTCCTGCTAGACCTATGAGTGCAAACATATGGTTTCTGTCCTTCTCTGCCTGGCTTACTTCACTCAGCATGACACCCTCAAGGTCCATCCACTTTCCTACGAAGG